>NC_135752.1:29140403-29482903 GCF_041903045.1 Epinephelus lanceolatus
TCGACTCAGCAGGTCAATATGTATTACATTCAGCTTTAAAATCATATTTGTGCTGAAGGATGTTTCCATCCAAGCACATCAGGGGACAGAGAGGTAGACATGACAGTTTATAAGTTCAGTGGAGACAAAGATTCAATCACAGAGTGTGTTATGAGCACAGGATTTAATAAACTGTTCAAATAAGTGTTTATTTAGTGTTTACTGGAGTCCCCATTTACATCTGGTTCCCCTACGCTTTGGACAGATTTCTAACAGCCTGAGATGTGCTGAGCCAGTCACAGCTGACACAGAAAAGGACAAAGAAAGTAAAGAGGAGCTCTGTTTTCAAAGATAACCCAGCAGGCTGAAGCAGATGTGGAACTGTCTGTTGACGCTGCTATCGTGTCGATGTTGAACAAGCTGCATGGTATATTTTTGCTAAAAGAACAAACAACTGCACTAAAAGCTTTTCTTGAGAGGGAAGATCTGTTTGTTGTACTTATGACAGGACTTGGCAAAAGTTAAGGGGGATTCATACTCATGCGGCAGACCCTATGCCGTAGCCTGCGCATGTGGCCTACGCCGTTGTGAGCATTTATACATGTCTGTGTCACTCTGCAGTTACACCTCCAAAACACTAGTCGGCGGCAGAGGTTTCTCAAAACACACCCAAAACACACATTAAACATGGCTTAATAGAGACAATTTCAAACACAAATCAGCTCCACTATAACTCGCAGCATTCACAGACAAAGCATTTGTCTTTTGCTGGACACATTTCCCCCACAAATACAACATGCTAATGTTTTTAGCACAAGCCTATGGCATTTTACATTGTATAAATTAGCCTAGCAGCTAGCGAACATTTCCTCTGTTCATATGAAGCCAGGGACAACAGCAACATTTAACATAGGTAACGTTACAAAATCTGGCTTGATTACAACTCACAAGGTTCACTGACAAAAAAACTGTCTTATACTGAACACGTTTTCAAAACAAATATAACTAGCTAACACTATTAGCACAAGCCTATGGCATTTTACATTATATAAATTAGCCTAGCGACGAGTGGACATCTGTCCATCCTGGAGGAGGATCCCTCCTCAGTTGCTCTTCCTGAGGTTTCTATCATTCTTATTCTCTGTTAAAGGTTTTTTTTTGGGAAGTTTTTCTCTATGCGCTGTGAGGGTCCAAGGACAGAAGGATGCCGTATGCTGTAAAGCCCTCTGAGGCAAACTGTGATTTGTGATATTGGGCTTTATAAATAAAACTGAATTGAATAGAAATAACCTCTTAAATGCTTTTAGTTAAAGCCCTGAACACCATCCCTGAATAAAAAATCTCACGTGCAGTAGAGGTTATAGACATCCCTTTTGTAGAATGTCATTTGGTACAAGCTCTCAAATAGAAAATATTATACCCAAAAATCACAGATGTGCCTTAGAGGGCTTTAAAATGGATCTATCGTTAAACCTTCAATATAGAAAAACCTCTTAAAAGAAGAAAAAATATAATGGGAAGAAGAAGAAACCTCAGTAAGAGCAACAGGGAGAGGATCTCTCTACCAGGACACAGTAGTAGAATTACAATATGATAAATCTGATTGAGGAATATATATAATTTATAGCAGAGTAACCACAATCTCAAGACAAAGAAGTCCTTGTAAATGCAAAAAAAAAAACAAAAAAAACCCTGTGAAACCTGTTCTTCCTTGTTTCAAATCCAGATCTGGAAACATCTGATATAAAAGAAAAAACAGTGACACTCACCCTCTCCGTTGGACTCCATTCGAGACGCCGTGTTTACGGTATCTCCAAACAAACAGTATCTTGGCATTTTTAAACCGACCACCCCGGCACAGACTGGACCTATAAAACACAAGATAAATACAGTCACATTTTACAGCAGGAAAAAACTAAAATAACCGCCACGCTGAGAACTGCTGTCATTATGACACACCAGCGCCGCAGTGTAAATGTTTTTAAATAAAACGACAGAGGTATGAGTGAATTGAAACTGTGCACAGATTGCTTTAAATTACTCTGACAATGCTAAGTACCAGCCTACACACGCTGGTCCGTCTCTGTTGCATGTCAAGTGTCTGATTAAGAACACAAACAGTGCCGCCATGAGCTGACACAGTCTAAATACTGTGTCAGGAGCCTCTCGTAAATTACCTCAGACTAAATGCTGCCGACAGGTCAGATAAAACATCCTGAGTGTTTATGTCCAGTCAGGACACTGGTATCCAGAGCTGGGAAGTTACAAATCACTGCACAACAATGATACACACTCAGCTGCCAGATTATGAGATATACCTCGCTAAAACTAATACAGGCTAACACAGTGGTCCAGGAATAAATCCTACTTCTATGAAGCTTCAGTTTTTGAGATTACAGTAAAGACAAAAAGACAGACACGGCCGACTAAACTAATCATTTAGTCTACATTTTCACAAGCACTCCATTCATCTAGTTGTAGAGCACATTGGTTGTCACATTACACACACTACTGTACAAACATCGAAAATCTTTCTTGGACTCACAGTAGCACTGAAGTTTTGATAGCTGTGCAAACCTTTGATTACATGGTAGAAGAGAAATGTGCTTTGGCTGGTCCAAGTTTGTGAAATCTATTGTTCATAATTCTGCAAAATGTATTGTAATAAATGTGAGATCAGCCCAGAGCCCTTTCAGAGGGGAAAGAGACAAGTCATGCATGGGAAATCCCGATGCTGCTTCAATCACAAAACACATACTTGGACGGCTGACTGTATTTCCTGGTAATGGGAGCAAGAACTGAATAAGTTCCCATAATTACAATATTGAAGGGGCCTGTTTCAGCCCTCTGAATCACTGCCTGCATCTTCGATTGGCTCAACAATTCAAAAAGGTCTGGTGTTGTGCTCATTACTGGCAGTTTTCCCACCAGGAGACAATCAATTGTTGATAGATACAAGACGGAATTAAGAAGGGGGTAATCATCTTCCTGTGCCAGAGGGAGGAAAAGAGGTATATCAGTGAAAAATGATTCATCTGCGATCATCAACAGGATGAGGACTGGTCATTATGAAAGATTAAATCTGGGATCTTCCAGGTCACCTTAGTGCAGGTGCACAGTTCAAGATCAGGCTGATACCTCTTCCTAAGTGGACGTGGTGCGAACGAGCAAATGAGTCAGCATCAGATTGTTTCAGTTTTTCATTCATTCATTTTCTGTAGCCACTTATTCTGTTAGGGGTCTCAGGGGGGCTGGAGCCTATCTCAGCTGACATTGGGTGAGAGGCGGGGTACACCCTGGACAGGTCACCAGACTATCACAGGGCTGACATCTACGGCCAATTTAGAGTCACCAGGAAGCCGGAGACGTGGAGAGGATCCTGCATGCGGGGTGGCTTCCCCACCCTGGGTTCAGGCCCCCACCCTGTGTTCAAATCTTGAACATACAATTGCTATATGCGACAATGCTAACCACTGCACCAGCATGCCACCCCCACAGTTCAGGACCAGGCTGATACCCCTTCCTAACTGGACATGGTGCGAAAGACCAAACGAACCAACATCAGATTGTTACAGTTTTTCACTTGTTTAAAAGAATGCTCACCCTGGCTCCATTTTTGTAAAGCTTTGCACACCTCCAACCTATTGTCAGAGCATGAGCAAGCCGTTGTTTAGACTCAATCAAGGCTCCCTGAATGTTGTTGTCCCTCATAGTTGTTTTCCCTATCCGCCGGAGTTCGCTTGCTTGCTCTGTGTGAAGAAGAGTTGCGAGAGTTCAGACTCACCTGTGTGTATACCTATCCTGAGTCTTAGCTGGTCGTTGGGTCTGTGTCGGATCTTGAACGTTTTGACCTGTTCTAACAACGCCAGCGACATCCCAGCGATCTCTCTGGCGTGCAGTTTACCGTTCCGCACCGGCAGCCCTGACACCACCATGTAGGCGTCACCAATGGTCTCCACCTGAGGGACGGATCATGAAAAAAGTTATACATCAAAGAGTAAAAATAAAACCTAATTCATCTAATTTTGCTTCCTCTCTAAGTCCTGAAGGCATCAATAAGTTGTATTGAGATGTTGGTGTTTGAGGTTTTGTTTCCCACTCGAGCTTTCACGCAATAAAATGCATCTTCCCATAATCCTGACTTACCTTGTACACGTCAAAGTTATCGATGATGGCATCGAAACAGGTGTACAGATCATTGAGCAGCGTGACAACCTGTAGAGAGACACAAGAGTTTGAATAATGTGACTCCAGTAAAGCAAAAAGGAGATAAGCACTGAACATGTTTAGTTTAACGCCTGTGTGCCAACTGACAGAACTGCAGCCTAAATAAGACATGCAAAAACACAGACTCCTAATCCAACATTTGATACTGTTGTCTTTTGTTTAACGGTTGACAGACTGGGCGGCCAGTGCGTCTGCAAAACCTCCCAGTCTCCCACATAATATGTGTTTGTCTGTTGCTGGACGGTCGCCCGCCGAGGCTTACTGACAAACACATTCGCAGGATCATAAATCAAATCCACAGATGGAATATTACAAAACACAATCTGCATCAAATTTGCCAAATTGTGCGGCATAATGGTTGTGATGTAGCAGTAATGTCAGGGTTTGGCTGTTTGTTCAAAGACAAATGTACTATTCAGGCTTCAACTTTGATGTCAATTTTTATAATTGTGTTTGAGAAAAAAAAAACAGCTGGGTCTTTATCTAGTCAGGACATTTTGTGCTGTACTCGAAGAGTCAGTAGTGTTAAGTGGATGAGAACATTAAACAGGGATGCTCTGTCATTTTGTCCATACTGAACTCTTAAAGGGACAGTTCACCCGTAAATCAAAAATACATAGATGTAGACACGGACAGACGACTTGCTGAAGTTCAAACTGAGCATCAGAATGGGGAAGAAAGGTGATTGAAGTGACTTTGAACGTGGCATGGTTGTTGGTGCTAGACGGGCTGGTCTGAGTATTTCGGAAACAGCTGATCTACTGGGATTTTCACACACAGCCATCTCTAGGGTTTACAGAGGATGGTCCCAAAAAGAGAAAATATCCAGTGAGCAGCAGTTCACAGGAGAATAGCCAGACTGGTTCAAGATGATAGAAAGGCAACAGTAACTCAAATAACCACTGGTTACAACCAAGGTCTGCAGAAGACCATCTCTGAAGCAACAACACGTCCAACCTTGAAGCAGATGGGCTAAAGCAGCAGAAGACCACACCAGGTGCCACTCCTGTCAGCTAACAACAGGAAACTGAGGCTACAATTCACACAGGCTCACCAAAACTGAACAATAGAAGATTGGAAAAATGTTGCCTGGTCTGATGAGTCTGGATTTCTGCTGTCACATTCAGATGGTAGGGTCAGAATTTGGTGTAAACAACATGAAAGCATGGATCCATCCTGCTTTGTATCAACGGTTCAGGCTGCTGCTGGTGGTGTAATGGTGTGGGGGAGATTTTCTTGGCACACTTTGGGCCCCTTAGTACCAACTGAGCATGGTTTTAACACCACAGCCTACCTGGGTATTGTTGCTGACCGTGTCCATCCCTTTATGACCAGGGTGAACTGTCCCTTTAAAGTCTGTCCTGTCACCAAACTCAGAACACAGGACACTTGGTGCCTGTGCATTGTGTCATATTAATGTAATGCCATTCTTATACCTTTTAGCCGTACACAGTATATGTTACACACAGCTGCATCTCCCTGGTCTTGATGCAGGCAACACCCCATTACAAACAGCCAGTACAATTACAGGTCAACACAAGGTGAAGTGTTTGATTGACTGAATGGCTGACAGTGGGACCGAGGGCCAAATCTCTGCTTGGCAGGGGGGTTGGAGGTGTCTGAGCTTTTTATATAGCCTGACAGAAGCAGCTGCAGACAATGCTGTGGGCTCACAACAAGTGCTGTCACCTCCTCTCTATGTTTTTTTGGGGTTAAAAATACCCCACTGTATTGTGATTTATAAAGGCAGAAAAAGATAGTGGTCTTATTCATCATAAGACCCATAATGCATTAGTAAAACAGCATTATTGTCATTGAATTTCTGATATATAACCAACCATCATTTGAAGAACATCTACAAAGTAAGGCCATTTCTCTCTCTGAGCAACAAAGACATATTGATGCATGCTTTAATAACAAGCGGGCGAGACTATTGTAACGCTGTCCTTTCTGGTCTGCTGAGAAACACAATAACTTAGCTACAATTCATTCAAAATTCTGCTGCACAAGTGCCGACTGAGACCAAAAAGTGAACACAGATTACACCTATTTTTAAGTCTTCACACTTGTTACTTGTTGTGTTGATTTTAAAATTCTTTAATTAGTATATAAGGCACTACATGGCCATGCAGAGCACCAGACTACCTCTCAGAAATGCTTTTAGTATATGAACGAGGACAACCCCTCAGATCCTCCGGTTTGTCTCCTTTAGCTGTTCCCCAAAGCAGAACAAAAAAAAACAAGCTCCAAGCTGCTGGTCCAATGTTCCAGATGATCTGAGATGAGCCAAAAATATTGCATCCATTTTTATCTGCTTATCAGGAGCTGGGTCGCAGGGGCAGCAGGCCAAGCAAAGCACCCCAGACGTCCCTATCCCCAGCAACGCTTTCCAGCTCCTCCTGGGGGACCCCAAGGTGTTCCCAGGCTAGATGAGATATGTAATCCCTCCAGCATGTTCTGGGTCTGCCCCTGGGCCTCCTACCAGTGGGACGTGCCTGAAACACTTCCAACAGGAGGCGCCCAGGAGGATCCTGATCAGATGCCCGAACCACCTCAACTGACCCTTTCGACACCAAGGTGCAGCGGCTCTACTCTGAACTCTGGATGTCAGAGCTCCTTACTCTATCTCTAAAGCTGAGCCCAGCCACCTCACTGAGGAAAATCATTTCGGCCATTTGTATCCACGATCTCATTCTTTCGGTCACTACCCAGAGCTCATGACCATAGGTGAGGGTTGGGACGTAGATGGACCAGTAAATCGAAAGCTTCGCCTTGCGGTTCAGCTCCTTCTTATCCATGATAGTCTGGTGCAACGCCTGCATCACTGCGGCCACCGCACCAAACCGCCAATCCATCTTACGCTACATTCTACCCTCACTCATGAACAAAACCCCGAGATACTTGAACTCCCTAGCCTAAGGTAGTGACTCTCTCCCAACCCAGAGGAGGCAATCCACCGATTTCCAGCAGAGAACCATAGCCTTTGATTTGAAGGTGCTGACCGCTTCACATTTGGTTGTAAACCACCCCAATGCGTGCTGGAGGTCACGGTGTGATGAAGCCAACAGAACAACATCATCTGCAAAAAGAGGAGATGCAATTCTGAGGTCCCCAAATCGGACCCCTTCCTCCCCCCCGGCTGCGCCTAGAGATCCTGTCCATGAATATCACAAACAGGATCGGTGACAAGGGGCAACCCTGGCGGAGGGCAACACCCACTAAGAACGTGTTTGACTTTACGCCGAGTGAGCAGACGCAGCTCTCACATTGGTCATACAGGGATGGGATGGCTCATAATATCTTTCTGTAATATTCACAACATTGATATAAATGCAGTATTCAAATAGTTTCTGTTGAGGACCCCTCTGAAACCAAACCGACCCCCTTGACTGATAATGGCATCTTCGATGTGGAGTGACATGTTTACAGGTATATTACAACAACAATTGGTTAAATGTAACTGTATGGGATCTTTTGTTGTACTGTACAAATATCTGGCCTTGTAAAGAGACATTTTGAGAAAAGAGATGAAGATGAGAAGAATAAACGTCCGTTCTTGCGGTGATTCCACTCCATGCGTGGGTGTCAGATTGACCATCAACACTTCAGACCCTCTGCCTGGATGTGTGTCATCACGATAACGTATTTGCCCCAGAAACCTCTCTTTGGTATTTAAGAGAGAGGGAGATATGTGGTGGCATAATGTGACTCAACTCTGCGTCAACACACTCTTCCATCTAACAACTGTACTATTTTGAGTTGCGGCCCGTGTGTGGGAATGCACACTGTGGGAACTATGAGACACTCTGTAGGTAGAGACCTGATACTGCTGAGCACTTTTATGTATGAATAGAGAAAGAGAATTCACCATGATCACGAACAAGCTTTTAGATGAGCTTAGCAGATGTTGAGGGAAGTCAGGAAAACTTGCACAATAACACTGACAGAAATGGTGAGCTGCAGAGAGGAGGACTGCAGTGACATATTGATTGCTGCGTACCTGTAGCGGTGTGCTCTCTGCAGACATGGATGTGAAGCCCACGATGTCGCTGAAGTAAATCGTGACGCTGTCGAAGGCTTCTGCCTGCACTGTCTCCCCTCGTTTTAGCTGCTCTGCTACTGAACTGCATGCAGAGAGAGAAAGACATGAGGTCAAAATGTTCATGCTGTGAAACTGTAAAGATAAGTTCAGAAGAATCTAGACACAAGGGGCAGTTAGTGATCAGAGGAGATTCACAAGTCTAAACCTCTAAATAGCTGAACTTTGTATGACACGCTAGAGGGCTTTTAATTTGAAACAGGAAGTGCCCCGCTGTTGTAGTCCAGCCAAAAACTTCATCTAAAATACATGTTAAACTTAAGAGCAATACACTTAGACACACTGACACAGTAGAGGGGACCTGCTTTCTCTGGAGCTGTACCCACTGATCATTTAACGCAACCGCTCTCCTCTTCAGCTCCGGTCGGCGATATACATACCCGTGTGACTGGTGGAGGCTGTGCAGCCATTGGCAACAGAGTTAGTAGACTGCTAAACTAGAAGTGGATGACTCTACTGTGCCTGCTGTATGGGCCAAATGATGTGGAAGCAGCGCCAATCATCCGGGTTATAGACCCTTTCACTGTTAGTAAACAGTATGACAATTTTTGATGGTCGGGACTTAGCTGGAAGCGAAACATTTCTCCACAGACATTATGCAGGGCTAGCAAGCAAGTTCTGTTGGCTGTGTTAGACATTGGAGGAAGATGTTGCGAGTGGTGCTTTCAGAAATACTCATTTCGAGTGCCAGAGCGCACTCTGGCAAAAACTAGACCGTTCCTAAATTTGGAGCGCTGTCTGAATGAACCGTTCGGTTATCCAGAGCACCGCACGACCCGTATGCTCTCACTCAGTGGATGGATGATGTGAGAGGATGGTGGGATGGTCGGCTTTGTGGTGGATTACTTTGCCAATCTTACAAAGGAAGACGATAGAACAGTTTCCTCCAGTTTGTTTTGCTATCAAAGCTAGCATTAACTAATGCGCTACAAAGTTAGCGTTACAGAGAAATCCAATATTCCTATTAATACCTCCCCAATTTCTGATGATGTGGACATAATAACCCTTATCAACATAACGTTATTCATCCCTACAACAGTAAATAATTTCTCCCTAACCTGATACGAAGTGCGTGCTGCACATGTGAGCATTTTTGATGATCGCCTCCGTCCAGTCCTTTCGTCTTATCGCATTTAACCATAGTTGTCTTCGTTTTTGCTGACGGGCAGTGTTGGGTGGTATGTGCTCAAATTTAAGTTTTGAGCCATGACTCCTTCTATTCTGGCTCCCAATAACACAACAAGACGACATTTTAGGACTTCTATGTAGCCTCATGTAGCCTAGCATGTTTTGCCTCCAGCTAATAAAATGATGTCATTGTGACGTCCGCCCTAAAAGGCTTTACTGTATACACGGCAGTTAAACATTTTGAACTTAATGTGCCATTGAGCAACTTTTAATATAGTGGACAAGGTCTCGCCTCCAACACTGTATCCAGTTCTCTTTATACATCCACGGGATGATCAGCACTTCCTTCACACTGTGGAGCTCATAGGGTAAGCACACTAGAGACTTTCACTGGCCAAGCCGGCTACTTCTGATTTAGCGCTCCAAAAACTTGAATGGGGATAAAATGGCTCTTCTAGACGTTCAACACAAAGCATCACATGACCAATTTGGAATTTCACAGTTTGACCACTACAAAAATTGGCTTCAAGGCCCACACCCTGGGTGCCTGGTGTTCATGGCTCCATCAGTCCGTGCACTTCGCGGGCATTCGTGTTTCGTTTCGAAATAACAAATTGAAACACAGAAAACCAACCATTATCTGTTTTTTGTTTTGAAATGACCAAACGAAAAAGGGAAAAAAACCCCAAAAAAACAAAAACGGTCCATCTCCTGTTTTGTATTTGATAATAAAGAAAAGAAAAACGGAAAATGAGTCGTTATCCGTTATCCGATTTAATTGGGAATTTAAAAAAACCCTGTGGGAAACTCCTTTCTCTGTTTTTTGTTCGTTTCTTCTCTGTGACCAGTAAGTTACATTCATGTGGTGTCAGAATAATCGGAAAAATGACTTTCTGACTGGGAAAATACACATGAACGCCCGCTCATGTCGGAAAAACTACTCGGAGATAATTTTGGAACAGGAGTTGCCGACTTGACTGAAACTGACGTCACTTTCACAGAAAACTGGCGGACGAAAAGGAACGTTTGGTCCATGGTAATAAAACTTTTTATTAATTCACATATTGCATATCATTTTTTGCAGACATGTAATGTGTAATGTGGTATGCCGTTAATTGCTGTCCACGTAAAGTGACCTAGATTAGTTAGAAAAGTTATTTATTAGCATAACATGTCAGATAAAGCAATATTCTAGTAGTTATAGGAAATGTACATGCTCTGTATGTACATTTCATAGACCACATGAATGCAACTTACTGGTCACAGAGAAGAAACAAACAAAAAATAGAGAAAGGAGTTTCCCACAGGGTTTTTTTTAAATCCCCAAATTAAATCGGATAACGGATAATGAATAACGATTTGTTTTCCGTTTTTCTTTTCTTTATTATCAAATAAAAATACGGGAGACGGATCTTTTTTTTCCTTTTTTGTTTGGCCATTTCAAAACAAAAAACGGGTAATGGTTGGTTTTCCGTGTTTCAATTTGTTATTTCGAAACGAAAAACGAATGGCCGCAAAGTACACAGACCTCCATCAATGCCTATTCATTTTAAAAGAGCAACAGCCAATGGGGAAACACAAACACTCACGTCATCACCCACTCCAGCCAATAGTGTAACTTCATTACTCACTTACTCAGTCACTCATGTTCACTCACTGATGGACAGACTGTCATGTTTATAGGGCTGGCCTTGCATGCTGAGTTCCAGCCAAAAAATAAGGTTAAACAAGCGACTGCAGGCTCAAAGAGGTGGTGAGATAATGATGATTGTCTTGTTGACTCCACTTCCTCAAAGACTCGCAGACACAAAACACCTGGCAGGTTCAATTATAACCGCATGTCAGTTCATCTTTGCTTATTCTGCTCGCGTTAATTTCCTCCCTAATCAAATAATACCGACGGCAAAAACAGCGTGGCAAGAGTCAGCTAGTCTAATTCAAAAGTGTTGTGAGAAACGATTTCTGTCCTTTCTCTCAGGCCCTTCTCTGTGTGTCTGCACAGCTTTGAAGGAGGAACGATTTTTCAGTAGGAGAAAGGATAAATGTGCGAGAAAGATGAGATTTGCTACTGTGGTGTTATCCAAATGCACAAACCCACTATCACGTCTGCTCCTCTGTCTCACTTAATGAGCAGTTTGCCTGTCAGCTCTCTCTGTTCCCTTTCATCTACAGTGTGATCGCACCGAGGGGAAATGTGTATCTGTGAATAAAATGTGGTGTTGGGAGGGATTTCCAGTCTTTAATTAATACAGGGATTTAACACAACTGACAGTGTCATTGAGCCGTGCTGGTAACACTCGCCCTATTTGCTGGATTCGAGTTAATTGGAGTTTTAAGCTTTCGGGGTGGAAGGACAAAAGTGCGCATGTGATTGCTGTTTGTACTTACTGTGGTAAAATTTGATAGAGGAGGTTTTCTGCTTTCCTTTTCTCCTCCAGGTAGGCTTGTGTTCGCTCCTCCACCAGGTTCTCCAGGTTGTTGGCGTATTGCTCCATCCTGGACAGCAGGTTGTTAAGAATACTAGTGCTGCCCTCCCTGCGGAAAACACAAGCGCACACACACAGAAAAGAGTTAGGCAGTAAACACACAAACTGCTGGTCAGTGAAAACCTCGGGTCAAGAGCTCAGCTCAATGTGGTAAATAAAAGAAAATGGATCAGATTTCACACAGATCCCTCTGGAGACACAGGAGGCAACTTTTCTTTCAGCAGTAGTACTCTGCAACACCTGTAAACAGATGGTGTGTGGAATCGGTACAGTTCGTCTTCAAGTTTTTGGTTATCTGTACTCATATGTGAGATTCTACATCCTGTTTTTTTCTGAGTGCCAGTGTATTTTCTCAATCGTTACCGTTTATCAGAGCTCTCTGACTTTTTTGTGCAGCTATTGATGGACAGAAATGAACAAATGATTCTGTTTATGGTATGGTGTGTACTGGATAAGCATGTTGAATGTCCGAGTGCTAATGGATTCAAGTCTTTTCCAGGGTGTCTACAGATATAACCAAGTTAAATTTAAGACCTTTAATACAACCTATATGAAATTTAAGACCAAACCTGCAATAGAAATACACATTATATATATGAACAGTGAGGAAAATTACAACAATTGAGTGAGTTTAAATTTAATGTGCCTAATGAAAAAAGAAAACAAAATCTCATCGCTGTCATAAACGCTATTTATTATTGCAATTCTTCGCTCTGTCCAATGATTGTAAACAGTCACTTGGTCTGTCAGGCTGGAGAAATTTTAGCAGTAATGTGGCCTAAAATATTTAAGACCCATAAAATCTGAATTTAAGACTTTTAAAGGACCTATAGACACCCTGTTTCCCCCCCGCTGTTATCATAGCGTACTGCTCATACTGCCTGCTTTGGTGAGTGAATAGAAGCGAATGAATTGGACTCGAGTCCAGACAGTAAACGACTACGTTCTCTTGAAATGCAAAGGAATTGTGAGGCAGCAAAAGCTTGAGATATCCCCATTTTTAGTCCCTGGCATCGGCCGAGCTCCAGAAACTCTAGGTCCCACATTTCCAAAGATGCAATCAACAACATGTTTTTGTTGGACCTTCCCTGCCTGATTAATGCCCTGTTTGTAATGCAGCTCTCTGTTCGAACACTGTTAGTCTGAGACAACAGTGATGACATCATCAGCATTATTTTCCCAGATTTGCTCCTCCAGACCCAAAGAAGATCTACAACTGTTAGTAGTTAGTAGTACTAACCATGACAAGAAAACTGACCTTAACGACCATCAGAGGTTAAGTGGCAGTGTAAATGATTGAGGTAAAAATCTAATCAGTCAAAGGCCTCACGGTATCTTTGAGTGCTGTTGATGTCTCTCCTCCAACATGGCCATGAGACATTTATGTTTAAATTTTGATTGCGTACAGTATCTTTCTATATAACCTAGTAGAGGGAATCAACAGAGGCGCCCCGAAACGATATTATCATGATGCTTGGGTCGCAATATATTGAGATATATTACCTTTTTTAACCGCAAATTAATAATTATAATAATAATATATTTTTCATGGTACTCAAAGACACTTTACATTAGTTAAAAATGATCATAAAACAGACTACAATAAAATAAACACAACATCATTCACACATTAAAGAGAGTTTTGATGAGTGATTTGAATCAGGACAGGTTGATGCAGTCTCAAATGTGTTCAGGGAGTAAGTTCGGGAGGGAGGGGGCAGCTATGGAGAAGGCTCTGTCACCCCAGGTCTGGTGCTTGGTCCTGAGTGGCGGATTTAGGAGGTTGGCATCACAGGAGCAGAGACTGCAAGAAGGAGTGTGGTGGTGGAGCAGGTCGGTGAGGTAGGAGGGGGCCTGGTTATGGAGGGCTTTGTAAGTGAGGAGAAGGACTTTGAATTGGATGTGTTGTGGAGCTTCAGTCTGTTCATCTCACTTCAGTCATTTTTATTGCAGAAACAAAAAGTAGTGGACTGAAAAAGCAACAGATTTTATTACTCTAGTACGCTACCAAAGTTTAAGTTGTATTTGCAGCATTAATCTATATAATAAAATATCGATATTTGGCATTCCTGTATCGATACAATATTGCCACACAAAATATTGTGATACTGTACTGTATTGATTTTTCCCCCACTCCCACCATGAACACACAGCAGCTGTTGTTACCCTCCAACATGGAGGAAAAACAGACACTCCAAACATATGACGGGTCTCTATCTACGTCTCTACTGCTGCGATCGTAGCATTTCACATACATTATAATGATATGATATATGACTGTGTGATTAATGTGTGTGTCTCAGGGCATTTCTACATGCCTATGCTTACACACACACACACACACACACACACACACACACGCATTTACTCCGACGGAGCAAGAAGGTGAGTCATCCACACCACTGTGGCGGCTAAAAGCATCAATGCCTGGCAAACTGCCATGTTTCTTGTGGGTCACAGATCCTACACACACCCACATGTTGTTTAAGTTTAAAGAGCGAAACATCAGAGGGAGACATGAAAGACAGTGATGAGTATCACCGCACTGAGCTCAATCACACAGGCCGTGGACTGTTTACTGCACCGCAAATCACAGACGGCCATATTTTCCCACCATTCATCCAAACCAAACTGAGAAGCGTCTCCATGCTGAGCGAGACGCTAAAGAGACGAGCAGCCAGAAAATAATCACTTCAGCAAGTGATTCAATCCTGTATCCTGTTAATCCTCCGAAAGCAAGTGGAAAACATCTCTTAGATAAATCAGATAACTCATTTGTCGCCTCTACTGTTTGTACGTCTGAAATTTTGTTCGGCCACGGACCAATAAACCGTGAGCAGTTACCACCACCGCCTCTTTTGTTGACCTCGCCATGACACCAAGGTCAGAGGCAAGGAGAAAGAGGGCAGCTGCTGCTCCCCTATCTCGCATGGTTATTAGCTGCTGATGTCTGAGCCAATTTCCTAAAAAAAGCAACTATTATGCAGCTGTAAATTCATAGGAAGGCTACTGGAAAGCTTGATGTCATCTGGCACTAATTTGAGGGAAAATGGGAACGATTTTAAATTGGTAAACTACCAGTTAATTAAGTCTAATTAATTGTCCGTGTAACCCGATGAGTCGGTCAGTCAGTGCACAGCAGGTCACCTCAACATGTGATAATGTGAAAGTAGTCTACAGACAAGCATAAAATTCAGCAAACATGAATAAATGTTCCAATAATAACTTAATATTTATTGACATTGTGTGTATCATCAATTTACCATCAATTAAAGGACATGTCTCTGGAATTCAACAAGTCCATAGCTACACTGTACTTAAAAAGGATCTATTATGTTCATTTTCAGGTTCATGCTAGTATTTAAGGTTTCAACTAGAACATGTTCACATGCTTTAATGGTCAAAAACACTTTATTGTCCTACTGTCTGTGCTGTAACACCTGCTGTATTCACCCCTGTCTCTGTTTTAGTGCCTCTATTAGTCCCACACGTAAAAAAAAAAAACCCTAGTCTGCACTGATTGGCCAGTGTTTTCGAGTCTTTCCTATCTTGGCATCTTTGCACTGCAAGTCCCCAGGAACAGCTCTGAGCTCTGCAGCCAATTTTACATAGTGGACAAAAGTGGAATTGCAACATCTGGGTCCATCACGTGATGCCACAGGCCGCAGGAAGACTTCTCCCTGAAACTTATGAGAGAGACATCTGTAAATCAGTAGATACATTTTTTTGAGCATCACAACTCCTGCAAAATAACTGATCACTATCAGGATTTGATCCATTTAGTCTGATAACACTTCCAAACTTAGGCGAGTCACATGATTAAATAATTTTTTTCCATCATTTAAGCTGAACCATCATTTAAGCTAAACCGGAAGTTAGCCACTCGATCAGGGGAAGTCTATGTGAGCTTGCTCTGTGGGACCCATGGTGCAGAAGATCTTGGTAATTTCATACCACGGAAACAAAGCTTTTCTGGCTTCATGCGCCACTGAACAACACTCATAGGAATGAATGGGGCTCTGCCTCCAGCATTGTATCTAGTTATCTTTATAAATCCATACTGCATTGTCATTGCAGCCAGGGAATGACTGTAACAGTGGAATATGATCCCAAATCAGGGGATCCCAAGCTCACACGTTTCACTGTCATTAGCATGTAGCTACATGTAGCATTGTAGGCAATGTAGTGTACTACTTAAGATGAAAACACACTGGTGCTGCCACAGTGTGGCGCGTCATGTGATGCATGCTAAGTACCGCCCCTAGCACACACTGGATGTGTCACACTGCAGCTTGTCAACAGATGACCATCCAAAGTTATTGCTATTTTTACTTAAAGATCTGTACTTCCTCCACCTCTGCGTTAGCTTAAAATCATGTGTGGACAGCCCCTAATTAAAGTTGACTTGACTTATTAAACTGCCAATCCCCAGAGCTATGACTCGCCAGGAAATATATTTTTGGCCATAGTCTTATGGTGATGGGATTGTGGGTTGTTTAGCTCAGGATATTTCTCTCAACAATGAGTCTCTCCTCCTCAATTCTTTGTCTCCGACGAAAAACAGCAACAGAGTTCTCTTTATGCATCCATGGTGAGGAGAGGAGTCAAGCTGCCATAGGAGCAGAGAAAAAGAGCTTCTACGGGAGCTGGCATGTACAAGCAGAAAGTGAGTGGGAGGAAAAAGCATTGAATTCCGGGGGCAGCAAGCTGGAAATAGGACAGTGACGTCTGGGGGTGCCAACGCGTGTCTAGCCACCAACAGTGTGAAGTTGTACACTGAAAATACTAGGGGCGCATTTTTTGACGCGTGGCATTCGCGCCGGTGTGTTGTGGCCTTTTCAGTCATGTGCCCGGAGCATAAAGGAATCCAGCACACTATAATGTCACACTGCAGCCAAAGTAAAAAACAAAGTGTTGAAAACAGAGTGTTCAGAACAGTCAGAGGCGCGAGGTTTTTACTCTCAGGGATTACTTTGACATACATTTACCTTGTTATTTGAAATTTTAGCTATGTTAAATATGGACATCCTTCATTAAAACACTATACGTAATACTAGACACAAAACATAAAAGTATAATAAGTCCACTTTGACTGTCTCTGACCCCAGGAATAATCTTATCCATGGAATTTAATGGCCATTCTGGTGATTTATTATTGCCAGATTTTTCCTGTTTGTACCAAATCATATTTTTGTCCAGGAAACTCCCTGAGCAATTATTAAAATATTACTGACAGAATTAAACTGTTTTATCTATTGAACACTTTGTGCAGTTGCAACCAGACATAAATCAGATTAAAATCTGATGGCATTTCACCTGGAGATGAGCCTACAGCAACTTGACAGATTTAAATGCATTTAAATAACTTAGATCTCATGAGTCTAAATTATTTATTCAAAGTTGTAACTTCCCCAACCAGCCTTGACGTAGTTTCAGGGAATCATGGCTGTCACCAGCCAGTCAGCGCATTTGTCTATCACTGTGTATTTTGATGCAGATCTGGATCTAGACGCTGATTAAAAATTAAAAACATTTTCAACTATTTATAAAACAAATGTAGAAGACTGTGCAGTCTTGGCAGAGGAAAGCGCTCTCTGAGTGCTTTCTTGTTTACAAAGTGGCTAAACATTCAGGAAGTTACATTTTCCTCAAATCTCAGGGCTGACGTGCCACTTTTCTCAGAGAAAAACGCAGTTGAGGGTAAAAGAAAAATGGGTTTTATAATGTGAGAAAAATGAAATAGTGAAATAAACATAAGTGGTGCTGGCAAACAGTGAGAGACTTGATGTGCACAGGGAGAGGTCAGCTATTCATGGCGAGCAAAGTGTCAGCTCTCTGTGTGGGTTAAACCGACCCGTTTACTGCTGAACACCCCTCTTGTTACCGCGCCCTTCAAGCCCAAGCTCACACACACACACACGCACACACGCACACCAAAAATAACAGGCCATCCATCATGTCATGTCAACAACATACATTTACCTAATGAAAATAACCGGCAAACAGAGCATTAACGCACAGGCCTCAGTGGCCGAGGCACACACACGGGGAGGTACTTTGTACGCAGCTGTCAGAGCATCCTTGAGTGCTTCTGAGGATGTCAATCATACAGAGCTCTCTACTCCAAGCCACTGCAAATGGAAAGCTATACATCACTGGGCTCATCCTGCGCTGACTTACAGAGCTAACAGAGGAGAGGTCAGGCTGGGAGGATAAACAGCCACACAGATCTGTTTACAGAGTCCCGTCCAAACCACCTGTTTTTAGATTGCTGCTCCAAATCAACACAAGCTGTCACGCTCATTCTGTCTTTAAAGGATTGTAGCTTCTGCATCTGTCTGCATTTATGTTTTGAAAACTCTCCCTCGCTGGTGAAGTAAAATATGGCCTGGCATCCACGAGTCAACTGAGAACAGCAACCGTATCATGCAAAAAAAATGACAGTTGACAGTTTCCTCCTCATCACATCGCTGTGCGCATATCGTTTGTCCTTGAGGTTCAAGGCTCAGCAGTCACTATACAATACAGTAGTGCACAAAGACATGCAGCTCCAGTCTTATGAATTTGATTTCACAACAGTGTAGCTTGTGTGCTGTTTGGCATCCAACTCTCAAATCTCTGACATCAGAGTGTCCTTGAACTCACCAACGAGGAGGTGACAGCCACAAAAACAATAAAGGCAGTGAAATCTTCACTGTGATGGATTGCTTGTTTTAAGAGTACTTCATATTTCTGCATTTGCTGTGACGCTCTGGCAAAGCAGAACGGAGTATTATCTGTGCTGATTGTAAAAGTCAACAGCAAGTTCTCCGTTCAAATAATGAATATTAAAAATGTTGGATAAGGAGTTTCAGCAGGCTTGAAAGATGGACTGGAAGCATCACTGGTGCATTAGCTGTACCTCCGAGGCTAAAAAATGGAGCTAATGTGGAAGTGCTCAAAACTGCAGTTCCTCAAATGACCACTTGAGGCTGGTTGACACGAGTCACTTCCCATAGATGGCCATGTTAAAATGCCCAACTTTACAGCAGAAATAACGCCACCATGTACCAGGGTGAATATTTATATAACTCACGTTTATGTTTTATTAAGGCTTAAAGTGTTGCATAATTAATGGTGTGCTGCTTTGAGTGACTGGCTGCCTGCGAGGCGTCAGCTTTGGCTCTTAGTCTGGTCCACCCCTCGGTCCTTCAAAAGTTGACTCTCTTTCCCACATATGATCATCTTGGGACACTACTGGCTCAAAAAAATCCAAGATGTTGACAGCAAAATGCCAGACTCAAGGCTTTAAAACTGATGTCCACAAATAAATGGGTGACATCACAGTGGCTACGTCCTTTATTTTTACACAGACTATAATTCTGATACCTGGACAATCCGTTGTCATACTACAGGTCGACTATCGAAACCTCAGTACCTACCAGACTGACTTACAACACAGTTTTCAGAGCCTTTTTTGGTGCCAGATTGTTGCGTAGCTAGTTACATGTGACAGTGAGGCTGTGGTGTCTGGAGCAGAGTATGAAGTTAAACGTCGTGGTGCAATGTGAATACATATTAGGCTTTTTGTTACTGAAGAAATGCTACAAGTCCAAGTTCCTATGTCATCCTTCCCACCTGCTGATTAAAGTGAAGGGGGTTAGCCCCGAAGTTAGCAAAGTTAGCCTCCCTTAGGGTATACTGTTAATGTGGACCACCTGTTATTAATGAAGTGACACTCTCGGCCGTTCCTGAAGACATAATGGAGAAGTGCCCAGTTGCCGAGTCTCTCTTGAGTTAAGGACACAACTACTGATCCCAACACAAATATTATTTCTCCTCTAACAGTTAATACAGAAGGTGTTAAAGTGTAGTTGGGTTAGGTTTGTCTTATTATGAGTTTAGGTGATTTGGTTAATAGTGTTTTCTATATATTCATATGTTTATTTTAAATATAATTCAAGCTGTTAAAGGTTAATATTCAATTTCAAGTTACAATTAGCCTTTGCAATAAAAAAAAGCCAGCAGCACGGTGTTGTAGTGGTTAGCGTTGTCGCCTCACAGCAAGAAGTTTCCTGGATTGAACCCAGGGTGGGGGAGCCCTTCCATGCGGAGTCTGCATGTTCTCCCCGTGTCAGCGTGGGTTTTCTCCAGGTACTCCAGCTTCCTCCCACAGTCCAAAGACATGCAGGTTAATTGGTGACTCTAAATTACCCGTAGGTGTGAATGTGAGTGTGAATGGTCGTCTGTCTCTATGTGTCAGCCCTGTGATAGTCTCTGGTGTTAGCTGGGATAGGCTCCAATGACTACAGCACTGAGCGTAGCCGCTGTAGCTAACTGTGATGAGTCAGCTTGGACTGCCAGTAGAAAATGTCGGCATTGTACGTTTCTGCAAACCATAATTTGTACATTTCATTTGTATCATATCAACATTTCCAAAGAGATGTAGTTCTAATAGGTGAGGCAGCTGCCAAGCTGCAAACAATTGTTCAAGACCAACGAACAACAAAACTGTCTGTCCATTAGCAAGACATCATGTATGGAGGTGTTTTAAGCCAAAGCATGATCTTTTTTTAACCATAACCAAGCAGTTTTTGTGCCTAAACCTAACCACACATTAACCACAGCGTAAAGTTTCAACATATCTGCTGCAAAAAAGTGAACAAATGTTACATGTTTTTCTCCTGCGAGCTTCCAGTGCCAGTGGAACTTGTCGATGTGGAAGATAACATCAGGAAAGGTGATTTTCTCCTTCTCAATAACACACATCTAACAAAGCGATCTCCACTGTTCACTCTCTATTATGCTGAATGAAAGGATGTCGACAGGATTGCTTTGGCTATTGATTGCACGGCAATAGCGTCCTCTCCAGCAGCGAGACGAGGTAAACCTGCATCATCGCTCAATATCACAGATTGAATTGAAAAATGCAAACACAATAAGACAATGTGAGGCGAACGACTAAAGCACAACACGGCCTGGTGGTAAATACAGGTGAAAATCAGCACTGAGCTACACAAGTGTAATTCAAAGTTAAGCTGAGCACAATACCACACAACATGACCATGTTAGAAGCAGAAAGGTCCAAGTTGCCATTCAGTGTAATGGACCGTGACCGGTGTTTTGATCTCCATGTCACAACTCACGGGACAGGAAGGTCGACTGCAGCTGGCAGTACATTACAACCTCTGGCAGCTGAACTGTATGTTCTCAGCACTTTGCTTACCCTCCTCAACCCTGATGTAACCTTTAATTATACCCTTAACACCTTTAACACTGTTATGCCAAGTCATGGGGAATTATGTCACACATACAGTGTGTACTTAAGTATCTGTTTGTTCCAATGGCTGCATTGTTGGAAACTTTTAGGACTGGAATTATAAAGGCCCTGAAAACGTATTTTTGCAAGTTGCAGATTCAAATCATCAGTCGTTAATTTTTTTTTTTTTTTTTTCCACGTGCTGTGCAGTGTATTTCTGAGGACGTTTTGATCCCCGGATTTAGTTGCAGAGTGAGCGCTCTTTACTTTCAATATACTCTTTGGTATAGTCAAGGGAGATACTGCACCATCAGGCTTTAAAATAACATTATCTTCTCTTTTCTGCTTACAAGTGGTGACTTTATAGCTCACAGTAACTTAATACAACATGTCTTGTGTTGGCAAAAAATGCTGTTGCACATTTCGGATCCATCGATAGTGCAGTTAGCTTGTTCGCTATATCATGTGAATGCTGGTTTCACACTGAACATCCCGTTGAGCAAAGGACGTTTTGGTATAGTTTTGTTGTTGTGACTTTAATTTGTCAAGGCTTTTCTCTGTTTTTGGAATGTTTGTTGAGGTGAGTAACTGATACACAAATGATCATTTCGGGGGTGAAGTATGCCTTTCATATTTATAACTCACTATGTCACTAGAGAAGATCTCATAATTATGAGGTCATTTTTTTTAAATTATGAGATATTCATTCATTTATTCATTCTTCTTTCATAACCGCTTATTATGTTAGTCACCAGACTATCACAGGGCTGACACATAGAGACAGACATAGAGTCACCAATTAACCTGCATGTCTTTGGACTCAGGGAGGAAGCTGGAGTACCTGAAGAAAACCCACGCTGACACAGGGAGAACATGTAATCTCAAATCCCCCACCCTGGGGGGTTGCTGTGAAGCGACAATACTAACCTCTGCACCACCGTGCCGCCTAATTATTAGATAGTTTCCTTTTAATTCTGAGATATTTTCTGCAATTTTAAGTCCTTTTCTCAAAAGTATGAGACATGACAGTCAAAATTACAAAACAAGGCCTCCATTTTTCTTCTCTGGTGAACTGAATGAGCTTCACTTGTGTCTGGCTTAACTTGAATATTTTCACTTTAGTTTAATGCTGCTTTCACATTCACGCAATGGCCTGAGTTACTACTTAACTTGCATGTAAACTTTAGCTTAAGTGAATTAAATAGATCAAATTCAAGTCACCTGACTGAATTAGGACATAATTTGACCTGTAGCAGCTCATGTGAACCCGTTGCAAACCTTCACAAGTTATCGTACCGGACAATTAATTTGTTATTGTTGTTGTTTGATACAGAACACACATTTTACTCCTATTACTTTGTGTTTTAACTCCTTTTTTTTTTTTTTTTTTTTTTTTTTTTACCATTTTCATTATCATATCTGTTCATAAACATAAGTATTTTACACTTTCCCAAACAGCTCCTGCCAGCCTCTAGTCAAATACGAAATGTGCTGTAAGTTGTGTGTGTGTTTGCTCTAGTGTCCCTTTGTATCAGCAGGATGCTTCATACAGTAACTCTCTCTGACAGAGCTTCCCGACTCCAGGGAAAACTTGCATGCCTCCCTTCCTGCATCGACAAAAAACTCGGAACCAAAATATGCATATGAATGATTCATGGGATCATTGAAAACAATAGCAGAAACACGGACTCACACACTCGCCTTTCTTACACAAACACACGCATGCACACACACTCGGAGATGGAACGGCAGCAAAGAGCTCTTCCTGTCAAGAGCCGCCTGTCAGGAATTACAAACAGCCTTTTATCTAAAATTGCCTCCACGATTTCCAGAACATGATTCTTTTTCCTGTTTGTCTTTTTTAATCTCTCAGACCTATCAACTTGCACAGCAGTCGGAGGGACATCGGGTTTCGACACTGTGTCCGTAACTTGAGCTGGCAGGGGAGATACTGATAGTTTGAGAAAGAACAGACTGTCGATTTCAATTTGTGAAATTATCTCCGCCTTGAGAGGAGGATGGAAGTGTGGAGAACATTCAATTAATAAGGAGTGCTTCCAGATACTCGTGTTTAGGTGTAATTTAATTTTGTCACAGTTTACCCAAGTTTAAAAATAAGTGTTGTCTCACTTAGCTTGCGTGTAGTATTGGGATATGTCTACAGTCTGATTTGAGTGAACTGACTCTTAAAGGAAAAGCACTATGAGACTGAAGGTGAAGTTCAGGACTCACTTGTTGAGCTTGGCCATGTAGATCTTAATGTGGCCGAAGTCGGGCCTCTCTGCAGGGTCCTCAGCCCAGCAGCCCTCCATTAGGATTGTCAGCTCCTCCGAGTGGCATCTGTTGTCTGTTGTCGGCCGGAAGTACGGCTTCTGACCGTTCCTCACCTTCTGTACGATCTCTGTGGTGGAGAGGACATGAGAGACTCAATTCACATTGGAATCCGTATATCTCCAAATTTTTGACTGATTGAATTGAATTTAGATTAGCATTAAATGCTTAAAGCTGGTTTTATTTTGGCATCACTGGGCAAATATCCTTTAATAGACTTAGAGCTTATTGTAATTCAAGTGGACTGAAATAACGAGACCTTTTCAGGCTTTAAAAAAATCCATCCCTTGACAGGAGACTTTTGCCAATTACAGGTTATTTCAGAGAGAGGATGTTCCTCCTGGCTGTTCTACAATTGCTGATGCCCATGCACATCCCTTCAGATGGTGAAAGCCAGATTCAGTAATGGAGAAGATTGCTATTCCAGCATTGATAACAACTGCCTACACTGCAAAGCAACCCAAAAAACGGAGATAGACTTATCAAGAAGAGTCTATAAGAGAGTCTGACAATAAATTAAAGGTATACTATGCACGCTGACTGGTGAAAGTGAAAGTAAAAGCCACCGCAGATCCTCTCTTTTTTACCGTTTTGCCTCACTAAATTTGTTTTTTTTGGTGCTTACAGTCTGGCACTTGGTCGCTACCTTTTTATAAAGTTTCATTCTCCCCTGAGCACTGTGGGGGTGCACACAGATACTAAAATACTAGCAGAGGGCAGAGTCTCTGCAGAAGAATACATTGCCACACACTTCTAGTTAGTCATAATAAGTGATGACTGAGAGGAATGATTTCTACATGAGTCTATACATTTTCTTTTAGAAAAATTGTGAATAGTATACCTTTAAATGAACCGTGTCAGTGTTGGTGAAATGTTTTAAAGATGGAGAGAAAATGTTGCTAAGCTAGCTACAGCTAGGCGTGACTGTGGCTCACAAGTAAAGCAGGTCGTCTACCAATCAGAAGATCGGCGGTTCCCTGGCTCCTCAAGTTCGCATGTGGCAGTATCCTTGGGCAAGATACTAAACCCCAAATTGCCTCCGATGGCTGTTCTATTGGTGTGTGAGAGCATGTGAATGGTTACTGAGTAGCATGTGGCACAATGTATGGTAGCCTCGGCCGCCAGTGTGTGAATGTGCGTGTGAATGGGTAAATGTGACGTGGTGTAAAAGCGCTTTGAGTGGTCAGAAGACTAGAAAAGCACAATACAAATGCAGGAACATTTAACATTTATCATTCATGTTCATGTAGCTAACTAGAGCCTTGAATCACAGTGCATCCTCTGCCTCACTCTCCACCACTATAGACCACCTCGCTGTGAGGTAGAGCAGGCAGCAGCCCCAGGCACTAACTCCCTGCCAGCTGCTGTGGCAACTCAAACTCAGCCAGCACCAGGGGACCAGTACACTCCGACTACCCAACTCTGTTGATGCTGTTACAAAGGTGAGACCTGGCGCTGCCGCTGACCACCAGCTTACTGTGGCTGTTAAAGTTCAAGCTGCTCCAGCTGTGAACTAAGTGTTCGTCCCTAGAGCTGCTGCCCTTCCTGCCCAGCCCCTGGCCAAGTAGTCCACAGCAGCAGGGGGCAAGGTGGAACGACCGCAGAGTGTGGTAGCTAGCTCATTCTTGACTCATTTGTGGTCTGATTGATGTAGAGAAATCACTCTGCGTTAAAATAAGATGAATTAAATCAGTGTATGGAAAACAATATGCATGAAGCACATCCATACGCATGTACTCCTACTTTAATAATAGTATAAAGCTCATAATGGCACAGTTTGACATTTTAGAAATACTTGCATTCTCACTGGGTATGAAATGAAGATTGATACCACTCTAATGCTACTGAGTGTTACTAATTTCTCTGCAGGGAGTTCAGCCGTGTTCCTGAATTCCCTTCAGGTTTTTTTTACATGCAGGAGATGCTGCACTCAGCGACTGAGGAACAGAATGAAATTTCAAACCTCGATTATGATTTTCAGGAATATTGATATTCTTTTTATGGTTCTGTATTTCTGTTAATGTGCTATCTCTGCTGGATGAGCCTTAATGCATTCAGCATCACAGATCAACTCTCTGTGCGGATTTCTCCTCTTTGATGCATTCATTATATAAATTAAAAAGTTTGTGTGAGATATCCTCTCTAAAGTCAATCTCATACATCCTTTCCTTTGAGTTATTATAATCATCATGAAAGTCATTTTTGAGACCACACAATTATAATTGCAGCTGTGGTGTTAACACATTCAGACACTAAGGAACAGGTGCTGGCTTCCTCTGCTCTCAGTGTGTTAATGGATAAGTATCAGGCTCTTGTACAATCAGCATCGAGCGTGACTGTGAATAAAAAGCTAATCAAAGTCATCGCATGGAGGAAGCGCCCCGGGAGGGTTTTACACATCCACTTTGGATGCGTAAAAGTCGAACTCCTGATCCTGGATTGCTTTGGAAGTTAAACTTTTCCCTGCTGTCACTAAGCAGAAACAGTGGTGGAGGTAAAAGAAGATGGTGGTGAAGAAACTGGTCAAACCACAACATGTGTGCAGGAAGCTGAAGTGCCAAAGTGTCAGCAGTGATTACGCTCAGATTTTTTAGTCTTAGTTAACTTAAGAAGATAACAATTTTGCATTATAGTTTTCCACTGAGAGGAAGCTACTGCAAGCACAAGATCTCTCAGGAAGGCTGTCGTCCAAAGACATGATTTCACAAGAATTATGTCATACTGGCACTACAGACTTTAGCTAAGCCTAGAAAGCATAATTGTTCGCTCCAGTTGTTCCTCCTGTCCATAATGATAATAAACAGATACCTCTCTAAAGGGATTTTATTTTTTATGGAAGTGATGGGGGACAAAATCTAGTATGTCCATGCGAGAAAAAGTTCATTTGACGTTAATATGAGGCTTCAGCAGTGTGAGTCACCAGAACGGTCACCAGAAGAAAATGTTGGCATTGTATGTTTCTGCAAACCACAGATATGTTACATTTGTACTTTTCATACCAACGTCTCTAAAGAAAAAGGAGAAGAGGATATAGTTATTAATCCCTGAGGGGAAATTCAACTTTTTAACTGTTGTCATATACACACAGGCCTGAAATACACGCACGTAGACCGTGGACAAACAGGACCTATACATGCATTAAATAGAGAGATGTCAGAGTGAGGGGGCTGCCTTGGACGGGTGCCCTGAGCAGTTTGGGATTACTTGTTCAAGGCACCTCAGCAGTGCTCAGGAGGCAAACTGGCACCTCTCTAGCTACCGGTCCACACATGCTTGGTCTGGACGGGGACTTGAGCTGGCAACCCTCTGGTTCCCAACCCAAGTCCCTATGGACTAAGCTACTGTGGCCCGTAAAATGACATACTTTGGAAAGACGGCATGGAGGATTGCATGGCACCTAAGCAAGACGCCTGCCAAGCTGCGGACCATTTTGGCAACCCATCACTTTTTTCAGTGGCTTTTTAGCCCCCCAAACGTGGGTATTTTTTTTGCAACCCATTGCTGTTTTTCCATTGCTGTCAGTGCTGCAGAAGTCGGTTCTTTTTCACCAAGACATCATTGCGTTTCCTGCTGCTACTAACGCCCCGTTTCCACCCAACATTTTTGGTATGGTACCTTTGGAACCAAAAGTAACCCTTCAGATATGGGACCTAGACCCTAGCGTTTCCACTGCAGACAGTCCTCTTAAATGTGGGCGGAGTTGTTGCCACTCACTGCTAGATCCAGCACTCACTGTATTTCCTCATTATCAGTGACACAGATGGAAGTCTGCGCCTCGTTTATCGTCCACAGAACGAGGCTGCATGCCGACATTTTCAAACGAAAAAAAAAAAAAACAGAGTGTCTCTCTCCATGGGATATTTGAAAATAGCAGGTTTGTGCATTTAATCCTTCTCAGGCAAGCTCAGGGGTTTAGTGTTGTCTGAGCCCACAGGAACGACACTCTGCATTGCTTTTATTTCTCCAAATGAGGATTAGAATATATGCAGTTCACACAATCTAGTCGAAATTTAAGGTGTGCTGATGGATTCATGTCATCAACTCATGCACTGAGTAACATTACAAGTTAACGTTCCATCTTAAAAGTTGCTGGCAGTTGGCCCAGTGAATTAAGATATTTTTTTCTCAGTCTACAGCTGCAGGGGGGCAGAATAAAACTCTCCATGGTATGTATGGTAACACTGGTTACATGAGCTTCAAAACTAGCCACAGCTCAGCCCTGAGCAGAGTGACAGTCCTCTATTGGCCAATCAGACTGCAGTGTTCACAGCTCCACCTTTTAGCACCAGATCTGTGTGCTAGGTACCCCAACAGAGGGGGGACGGTACGGAACGGTGCCATTGGTACCATCCATAGCTTTTCACAGTGAAAACGGAAAAAAAGCGAAGTGAACTGAACCGTACTGTGCTGCTTGATGGAAGTGGGGCGTCAGTTGTTTTTGTACCTAAACCTAACCACATATTAACAACAGAGCTGTTGAAATATTGAGAAAGGTAAAGTTTCAAGTATCCATTACATAATAACCTACAAATGTAAAGTATCGACGTACAATGCCAATATATTTTATAGCAACTTCCAAAGTAAGAGCCTTTTTATACCAGATTTCCTCTCTGTGTCCCAGGACAGTGTCTTTATTGCTCTGCTGCAGTGGAGGGATAGTAATAAAAATAATTTTGGAGCTCAGACTGTCAAAGCCTCATTCTAGCGTCGGTTGACCTTTATAATTAATTTTTCCACAGAAACATCACTGTGGATTTTGTCCCCCATCACTTACACAGAAATTGCTTTGGGATAGGAAGTGTTAGTGGCGACGAGGAGGAGAATAATTAAAGGGATCAACAGTGCTCTCAGTCTACATAAGGCCATGTGAGGATTGTTTAAATGTGAAAAATGTGACCTTAACCTTTAGGGCTGGCACATACTCTCATAATGGATCAGCAGTAGATGATTTACGTCAGCGTAAATGCAGTAAATAGTGTTTTCCTTCTGTAGAGACGTTCTGTCTCAAACCTGTAAAGTTCTTTTTGGTGGCAGGGTTGCTTTTCTATGTCTCCAAGGTACCAGCTTTGTTTCTCCTCCTATGCTCTTTGCTTTCTTTACTCTTTGAAGAAATGTACTTTTTTCGTTTTTAAGCATTACACAATCCTCCTGCAATCTACCTTAAAGGAAACCTGTTGTTGTTGTTGCACACGCTGACTTGAGGTGGGCTGCCTCATGGCTGTTGATGTACTGATTTTTTTTAATTTGTACTTATTTTATTCTGCTATTCATTCACCTTTACACGTAGTTTTTTGTCCCAGATATGGGATGTTGGTTCGACTCCACCTGCCTTTGACATCTGGCCAACATGTGTTCTCTGTTTGTGTACGTAGCTGCAGGGACATGCTTTAATAGTCTGACCCAACCTTTGAAATGTCAGTGAAAAGCCGATGGATAAAGTTCCTAGTATGTAAAGTTCAGTCTGTTCTGTCCTTGTCCGAGTCTACAGAAATATTTCTCAGACTAGTTTCTTATAAAGACGCTTTATAATGCTGCAGACAAAAAACATGTTTGTGCTGATTTATTCTGTTTGTTTACTTTTCATTTGTGTTCAAGGTGTCTACAGGCATCAGAGACTTAAATTAAATACTTTTAAGACATTTTCAGGGTCATTTTAAAACAAATTTAGGACTCATTTTTAGAAAGAAATACATTTCTTAATCACAGAAAGGTATAAAGAAAAGTGGTATCTATGTGGTCCGATGCAGAGGTCGGTTTTATGTCAGAATATGGTTGGCAGAGTGAGATTATTCTACATTTTTTAGCAGGTAAGTACACATATATTGACAGTATTAGATTTGGTGGTAGGTTTAAACAGTGTTTCTTAAGGCAAATTAGGTTCAAGAGTTTTTAAGACTTTTTTTTCACGGCAGAGATGGAGCATGGAACAGAGCTGCCGTTAGATTTTGTGTTTCTCACTCATGCATGAGGGAATTCACTGCCTCTATTTCCATTATGCAGTGTTTGACAAACTTTTTGCATAAAATACACCAAGCCTTATAAGCATTGACTTGGTTGAATCTGGTTGAAAAGCCAATTTTCATGAATTTGCACTTCCCCATGTCGTCCAGGGTGCAGTGACAGCTGGCTGTCAGTGGATCCTCTGCTCTGAGCATCCCGGCTGGGAGCTAAATATGTGTGTTGATGCTTCTGCTATACTCATCTGCATGATCTTAATGTAAGAGGCAATCTGTAAATTATTTTTAAACAATGGATATCACCGGATATTTTGAGATTTAGCAATGCAACATCAGGAAAAAAAACAATTCACAAAATCCTACTTCGCTTTTCTTAGCATTTTTAAGACCTTTGAAAGATTGATTGGAGACAATTCAATACCAATTAAGGCCTTGTTTTTATTTTTAGATTAATTATCATTTTTTAATATGAGCATATACCAGACTTGTGTATTCATGTATAAATACTGTATGTACATCTCACTTATGACTTGCCGAGTGTTTTTCAGAACTGTTTTAAGTCTTCCTCAGACATTTACTCATATTCCACAAGACACTCTAAGGACCTTTATCTTCCATATTGTTGGACTTCTCTTCATCATATTCACAGAAATAAAGAGGACCATCTCTTTGGAACAACCTTCGTCCATCTCTACAATTATCATCCACATTATCGTTATTTAAAAAACATCTGAAAAGGATTCTAACTTGCAAAGACTCTTAACACTTACAGTGTTATACGTCTTAGTCTGGAACTTCGTTTTTATCTTTTTCTTTTATAGTATGATAGTTGTTATTTATAGGGGAGGTATCTTCATCAGCCATTTTTGGCTTCTAACCTCTCCTGCAAAATGTTTCAACTTTTAATTTGTTTTTCCTGTATTTTCTATACATGTGTATGTGCAAATAAACTAAATTAAACAATGTCTTTCAGTAAAAAGGGCTTGACTCATTTTGACAAAAAGAAATTAAAAGATGTATAAATGAAATTGGATAAAATGTTTGTGGCAAGTAAGACTGTTTAATGACTTTTAGGGCCTAATATTTATACAAGTTTAAGATATTTTAAGGACCTGCAGACACCATGTCATGTCTTACACGTTAGTTTACCTCCTGATTGGTCATCTGACCCCCCCTGAGGACTATAAACAAGTCAGTTGTGTTTACCTTTGGGGCTGAGGTCCATGCCCTCCACATAGAAAGGTCCATTCCTCAGGGCTATTTCCTGCAGGATGATGCCAAAACTGTACACATCACCCTTCTGGGTCCCTTGAGGAGGATGGCGGTCGTATATGAGCAGCTCAGGAGCCGTCCACAGCTTCTCTGAGAGACAGAAACACTCATTAAAATGTCTGCAGCACAACAGGAGCTCTGACGGGTTTTTTTTGTGAATGAAAGTATTCAGCGCTGTGACCGTATACATGAACTCCACTTACTTGCATAGAGTGCGTGCGAGTCATCGTTTTCGCAGGACGAGCGGAAGCTGGCCAAGCCATAATCCGTGATTTTCAAAACAAATCGACTGTCCACCACGCAATTAGATGACTTCAGATTTCCATGGCAGCCAATGTAACTGTTGTGGAGATAGTTCATTCCCTGGTGGAGAGGAGCATGAAGTCAAGCATTAAGGGGTGCTCTCTTTCTCCCTCTTTTTTTTTTCCCTCTCCAGCACATCATACATAAAACACACAGATCCAGACATATGGAAATAATATGCTTTGACAAGTGGATGTATGCTGAAGGTTTTGAAAAGAGGCCGTGTTTCAAGGACGGCACAGTCACGAGGGAATGTCTGTGAAATTACTGTTAATTCCTCTAGGAGAGGGACGGCGGGGAACTGAATGTACTCGCGTTCGATATTTTGGGGAAACGGTGAGTCAAACATCCCGCAAAACCTCAGCAGTGCCTCGTCTCCGCAGAGCCCTGCTATCTGTGAGGAGTAAATTTAGCCGGAGCTCCTTGTCATGCGTGCAGTTCAATCTCCAGTCCATCCAAGAGGCAGCTGACAAAAAGCCTCTTTGTTAGGACAGATTAAAAATAATCTTCTAAAGTTAAGTCCGTGATTAGTTTTGATGAAGCTGGAAGGAAATTTTGAGCAAAGTTTATGATTATGATTCTGTCCTACTTTACACTATATAACAGAAATATTTACTGTAGTTTTATCCACTGTGCTGTGCCAGAAATACTTTTTCTACATGTCGGCCCCTCTGACTCCTTTTCCCTGCCTCACTCTCTCTTTCACAAACTGTCCATGTGAAACCATGGCAACAGAGACATTTTTTGTGTGACTCAAACACACAGAGTATCTGATTTAAAGGGACAGTTCAACCCCAAAGCAAAAATACATATTTTTCCTCTTACCTGTACTGCTATTTATCAGTCCAGATTGTTTAAGTTTGAGTTGTCGAGTGTTGGAGATATCAGCTGTAGAGATGTCTGCCTTCGCTCAAATATAATTGAACTAGATGGCACTCGGCTTGTGGTGCTCAAAGCGCCAAAAAATTAATCTGAAAAACTCAACAGCAATGTCTCTTTCCAGAAATCATGACCCGGTTACTGAAGATAATCAGTGTATCCTCATGCAACAGTACGCGTGATATTATGAATTACTGTAGCAGCCCAGGAATGACGTTATGCCCTCAATATAAGTGTTTAACGTAAAGTTACTATGGCCAAGAGAGGAGTCCTCTCAGTCAGCTGGTCCCGAGGCTCAGGTCCTCTAACAGCACAAGGCCTCAGCACAGCCCTCACAAAGTCCAATCGCTAAAAGTAGAAATGCAGCGGGATAAACACGCTAAGGTGTGTGGAAGGGATGTGGAAAACTCATAATCGATTTTAATTTTATTTATATACTTATTTTTCAAATTACCGTAACTCCTCGACCATTCAGGCTTTCCAGTGATATATGGTACATTACGGTAGTGATGTCATTACCTGTGGAGGAGGGGAGGGAAATGAGCACAGCAGGAGGAGAGTGACAGCTGACGAGGAGAGTGCAAGTTGGAGTGATTTAGCGGTGTTTTAGCGGAGTTTTGGTGAGTTTTAGTGGCGTTTGGGTGGCGTTTTCTTTGTAAATAATATTTAGTGTTGTAAATAATAGTATTTGTGTTTTTTTGAGAGCTTTTGAGTTTTTTTATGCCGTGTTTTTCAATGTTTTTTGCCGTGTTCTCGTCATGTTTTCACCATAGTTCGTAGTTTTGCCATCGTTCGTCTTTTTTGCAAGAGTTCGTCTGTTTTTTTTTTCCAAATTTCTTTCTTTCTTTCTTTCTTCATTTTCTGCAGACAATACAAAAAAGGTACATCCGTTTCAAATTTCACCAGAGTGTCTACTTTAGAGTGAAAGAAAACCCCAAAATAAACCCCACCATCCCTCCCAACAACCCATGTTAGTTGCGGCCACAGCAAACATGAGTAAAGTAACATACAGCATAAAATATTACAATAATAAGGAAATGAAAATAAACAAACTGATAAATAAAAATAGATAAATAAATAAATGGGGGGGGGGCTCTCTCTCTCTCTCTCTTTCTATTTAGGAGTTTTCAACATCATCTGGAGTAACCGTAAGGTTATTGCTAATATAGGCCAGCAGGGGACCCAGGCTTTATGAAATGTTGTCAGCGATCCCCTCTGTGAGAACCTTAACTTCTCTAATTGTAGAGATTGTAAAATTTCACGTATCCAACTGTTGTGAGTTGGGGGAAAGACATGTTTACATTTGAGGAGGATGGTACGTCTGGCCAGCAGAGTGGCAAAGGCAATGACACGCTGTGCAGTAATGGGCAGATTTTTAGTTGGAGGGAGACCAAACAGAGCAGTTAGAGGATTCAGTTCTAAATTAATGTTGAGGGCCTGTTTGAAAGTTTGGAATATGTTGAACCAAAAGTTAGTTAGCTTCGGGCACGACCAGAGCATATGTGAGTGGTCAGCTGGAGAAAGTTTACAGCGGTTACAAGCATCACTGTGGTTGGGATATATCTTAGCAAGTTTAGCGTTGGTGAAATGGGCTCTATGAAGCACCCTCCACTGCAATAGGCCGTGCCTGGCACATTTTGACGAAGAGTGGATCAGTTTTAAAATGTTCTCCCATTGGTCAATCTTATTGTAGATAACAGATATCAGTCGCTTTTGTTGTAGATTAAGAGAGGGGAATTGGTCTATTTAATAGTTTGTATTTTTATAGCTCATAGATAGTTATAGTCAGTTATAGTTTTGTAAATACTGGAGGAGAAATGTCGAGGAGGTTGATGAGGGAGAGGAGAGTCCCGTTGAGATTTGTGGATGAGGAGGATGGACCGGTGGAGACTGGTGGAATGTAGTCATCTCAACCACAGTAAGTAATACAGTTTGTATGCACTGGATATGTATTCCCAGCTTTATTACAATAATGTTTTTCAATATCTAGTGTAAATTTTCTTATTGGCTCGTTTTAGAATTGAGAATCGTTGCCCTCGGAATCAGAATTGAACCGAATTGTGAGGTGCCTAGAGATTCCCACCCCTACTAAGGTGCAGACATATAGTTAAAAGTATTTATGCTCAATTAAAACAAGATCAGAAATAAGGCATTTAAACAGCCATAAAGGTAGCAGAGTGTCTAAGTTTAAGGTCTTTCATGATTATTCCATGTATAAGGTGCACTGTAAGAGAATGACTGTCTTCCTAGTTCAGATCTGATTAGGGGAGTGTGAAGCAACAATCTATTCTGTGAACAAGCAGCAAGGTTACGTGAGGTCAGAGTTAAGAAAAAAGGGGTGGAAGCATCAAAGCTTTATAAATAAACAAATACCAATGCTGTTCCTGTCTCAACACCAAATGTGGCCAACTAACCTTTCAGTAAAGGTGGCTGTGATGAGTGCTGTAAGAATCACCTGTTATAAAATGCATGAAATACGCACTGACGCTGGCAGTCTGTTGAGCGGTCTTTTGGTTGTTTCGATGCTTTTTCCCTTTAGCATGGCTGACCAGGGCCGTTTCCCCCGTGCTGCCAGCGTCAAATGTTCTGGAACAACGTTTTTCTATTTTCATAACTTTTCCAGGAACTCCATGACTGTGGGAACCCTGTACGTTATCAGTTGTGGCTTTGCTGAAAGAAATACATGAAACTGCTCACAACAACGTCTGTGGATTATCTTGAGTCAACAGGTCATGATTTCAGGAAAGAGACATTGCTGTTGAGTTTTTCAAATGTATTTTTTTTGGCACTTTGAGCACCACAAGCTAAGTGCCATCTAGTTCCATTATATTCGAGACAAGGCAGACATCTCTACGGCTGATATCGCCAACACTCTGCAACTAGATTGATAAATGGCACACAACTAAAAGGAAAAATAAGTATTATTGATTTGGGGGTGAACTGTGCTTTAAAATTAACCTTTTTTGTCAACATTTATTTAAAAGCACCACATAAATCGACCGTCTTGGCTTTGATTTCTGTTTTTTGTTTACAGAGCTTTCAGTCTGACGGCCACTTACCTTGACTATGTCATTGATCAGTGAGTAGCGGAACATCCAGTCCAGGTTGATGCTCTCGTTCTCCAAAATGTCCTGGGAAAACAAAAACAATTAAAAATAGAGCAGGACCCTGGACAGGTCAAATGTGTATTATGGGACTAAATACAAAAGCACCTTCACTCCAGATACCATTTATTCTTTTTCATCCTCAGGGTCACACACTCAGCCCTGCAGGACATTACCCTCACATGCCCTGCAGCTGGGCAGTTACGGGAATCTGGGTCTACTTTTGACATCCAGCCACATCAAACCACTCGTAGCTATCTGCCTTTTACACAGAAGTCTTTCTTTAAGTGTGAGTGATGAAGACCATGGCTGAGTTTCCCATTGTTTCCCAGCTCGTCCATTTTAAGAAGCTGCTGGCATGTCGGGAACACGGAGTGCGGGCCAAGAACAAGTTCAAGAAAAGCATCATGTGCTTCGTATTGAAATAAAAAGGAAAAGTACAAAAGACTGAGATGTGAGACAAGAATAAAAATATGTCACACTTCAAAGGTGAGCTCTCCTCGTACTGTGCCGTCACTGGAGACTGAAAAAGATGATTTTAGTTGCTGCTGCGGAGCTCAGTGGGCAGAGGTCGGTACAAACACTGCCAGGAATAGCAATGTGACAAGGATGTCTATGCTAAAACTGTTTGCTCTCATGGTAAAGCAACAAGAAGAGTCCATCAGCTGGATTCTGTCAGAAACTTTTTATACAGTGATTAAACAGGCTGCACTTTCAATGTACTAATGTATTAATCACTAAGCAACTGCAGTATGTTTCTAAGTAAGAAAAAAGTATATGAGCTGACTTTGTCATTAAGAAGAGGTGGTGGGTGGCATGATGGCGAGGTGAGATGCCTCCCAAGCTGTAGACCACTACTCAAAGTCAGCAAGCGACAAAACTGGATGCTCTTTCAGGGCTCTGTCGCTGTTTTACTGCAGCTTTTCAGCCCAAAAATGTGGCTTTTTTTTCGTCATCTGTCACAGTTTTTCAAGCTGGGATAGTCCCGCAAAAATCTGTTGTTTTTTTACTAAGACATCGTTGCATTTCCGGTGAGGATTGTGCCACGAAAAGCATGTATTTCAAGCCAAACATGATCTTTTTCTACACATAATCAAGTGGTTTTGCGCCTTAATCTAATCACATATTAAAGAAGTACTGCTGGAAAGATGGTCTTTTCATAAAACCAGGCTGTCCGTGAAGTAGAAAGATGCACCTACTTTTGAAATTGGTGCTACATGACCAGAGACAACAGGAAAGTGGCTGTGGCAGCTACCAGAATGCACTGCGCTGCACCGGAACGATAAACGCTCCCGCTGGTGAGTGACACACAACCTTGTATTACAGTTGTGCAGTAAGCTAAAATATGTTTCTGAGAACCTTTTAGGTGAGACATCAGCAACACAGTGACAGGATCTTAGTTCATATTTGATCAGCACTGTCTAGTTTTACAGTTTGATCTGAGTTTGAGACAGAGAGGGAGAGGGGTGGGTCTTTCTCTCTATTTGCTTCTATAATCTTTGTGTCCTTGATGGCGGGCATACAAAAATAAGGAGGTACGATCAGTAATTTGAGCAACAGCCTGAGAGCCAGTGAAAACTGGGCTGAGAGATGAGCAGAGAGATCTGGGTGCTGGTGGATGGAGAGAAGTTTGCCCCAGTTCGTTTACACACTACTCACAGTGTAATGATACTAAGCTGGTTTAAAATCAGCAAAGCATCCCTTTAATTACAGCGTTGTTGAAACATATAGAAACGTAGAGTTTCAACATATCCGCTAGATAATTAAATATGTACTGTAACGTATCTGTGGTTTGCAGAAACATACAAAACCAACATTTATTGGGGTGAAGGGGCTGATTTCAGACAAAGTCGAAAACCTGTTATCAGTCAGATTTCGATAAAATTTGATGGGAAGTTTGAGCGTGAGCCAAAAACAAGGGATCTGCTTAAATGTAAAATAAGTAAGACATAAGAACAAGGCTGCAAACAACAGTTATTTTCATTATCTATTCTAATTTTAGTCTGAAATTATGAAAATGCTGATCAGAATTTTCTGATCTTAAGGTGACGTCTTCCAATTGTTGCTTGTTTTGTTTGATTAACTGTCTATAACCCAAAAAAATTCAATTAACAATTATAGCTGCTGCACAGCGATGGGTCGGGTCCGGGCGTTTTTAGGCAATTCTGAGCAACCTCTGGAACCTAAGATGGTCATCTACCGCTCTGAGCTAATTGGCAAGCAGCAACTCAACAGTGGCTTCACAAACTGAGTAAGCCATTCACTGTTGTGTAGGCAAGCAGCCATCCGTGCATGGAAAGGCAGATTTGAAACCACTGTAAAAAATTCAGTTATTAAGACAAAAATCTGAAAATACACATATTGCATCTAGACAGCATGGAGATGTTGGTAATTTGTTTGTAACAATGATTGATTTGCTTCATAAGTGAAAAACTGATGTTTAAAATTGCCATTTTTACATTGACTCCAATTGATCACATTAGAGAAAAATTCAAAATGCTGTCAAAAATTCAGTTTTTGAGATAAAAGGGTTAGGTCTACCATGACTCTAGAATTTTGTCAATTTTTCATGAACATTGAAGATTTATTTAGCAAGAATTTGCATGTATATGTTTACAGTACCGTTTACAGTCAAACATTTTGATGCACTGTAGGCTCAATTTTTGATAAATCAAAAATCTGATAAACATAGTTTTTGTAGGACAGTCTGAAGATGCTCTGTAGCAAGTTTGGTGTCAATTGAGCAGAAATTGTGGGAGGAGATAGGTTTAAGAAGTTTTACAGTTTTTGAAAAAAACAGAGTGATGAACTTCATAATTCTTAATAGGTTTAAGTGTACAAAAGTTTCTTCAGTATTGGGGTTTGATGAAAGTTGTGAAGTTGTAGCACGTATGGTTGATTTGTTATGAATTTTCAAAGTTTTGAACTTTAGACGCTTGCTGTAGCGCCATCATCAGGACTATTGGCTTGAGTTTACAGCTGAGGATATCTGGCATGAGACTGGACCTTTGTGCAAAGTTTGGTGAGTTTTCACCCATGGGAAGTATGATTTCCTCGGAAGAAGAAAGAAGAAGAAGAAGAAGAAGAAGAATACCTAGGATTACAATAGTGTCTTGGCAGCTTAGCTGCCTGGATCCTAATAAAGAAACATAAACTTTCAATGCATCTGCTACATCATTACATACAAATGTAACGTATCTGTGGTTTGTGGAAATGTACAGTGCCAATTCTGCCATTCTGCAACTGGGTTGATTTCAGACAAAGTCAAAAACCTGTCATCAGATTTCAATGAAATTTGATGGGAAGTCTGGTCATGAGTCAAGAAACAAGGGATTTGCTTGAATGTAAAATAAAAAACTGCTGCAAACAACAGTTACTTTCATTATGGATTCTAACATTTTTTTCAATTTTAGTCTGTAAAATTGTGAAACTGCTGATCATAATTTTCAAAGTTTAAGGTGACGTCTTCAAATCGTTGCTTGTTTTGTTTGATCATCTATCCATAACAAAAGACCAGCTTATTCTCACATTGGAGAATTGTTCTCTAAATGTTGAACCATTTCTTTTATTTTCTGTTGATCGATTAACAGCATAAACTTTCTCAAGAAATTCTGTATCTGTAAAATGCTCGATGATGAGCACTGACAGCCTTGGCAGAGGCGCTGGAGCCTCTAAGTTGCTTGTTGAATAGTTTTTAAAAAGTTTTTTCCTTTAAAGATCCCCTACAGACATTTTTCAGGACATATAAAAATACTCTGCTATGAATATTAACGTATGTCTCATGTGGTTCTTCCACAAAAAAGATTCAATTACCTTGTAAAAATTCTTACAGTTACATCTACTCTTTATCAGTACGCAAGCATTTTTCATTTCAAAAGTTTTATTGTCGGACACAAGATCCCCCTGCTTCACTGAAAAGCACATATGTGACCTGGAGTTTCCACATCACATTTGTGTAAGATGCATTCTGGACAGTGATCGGTTTCAAAACAAGTTGTGAAGTTACAAAATCCTGCTCGTACATGCCTTTCACCCGTCAGGAGATGAATGTAAAAACAATCTTTTGGTGTCAAACTCTGCACATAAGCTCAAACATTTAACTGAAGCAACAAGTAAAACATATTTTTGAGTGAAGTAAGACTTTGAGGAGCAGAACTGTCATGATTTGATACTGATATACTGTAAATCAGGACTTTCTTTAATGTATGAAAGTATAGGAGCAGGAGAGGTTACCTGCAGGCTGCCTCTGGGACAGTACTCTGTTACGATGCAGATGTTGGGAGGGTCAATGCAGGCTCCGATGAACCTGGTTAGATGGTTGAACTGAACGTCTCTCATCTGAAAATAACCACACAAACACACTGCAACTGTGAGTGTAACTCTTTCCAAACATCACATTCCCTAACCCCATGGAAACAGAGGACGGGGGAAGAGGACTGACGGTTCATTTATATACAGAGTTTTGAGAATAACACTGCCAGCAGTTCATCAAAATAGTCTATTTGCAGTCCGCTACCTGGCACCGTGTCCTTTTCTACGTGTTGAGGCGCATTCCTGCTCAGGGCACCCTGTTGAAACATGTGCATGTGCATAAATTGCCCTTGGAGGTTATGAATGAGCCTGTGTGTGAAGGATGATGGAAAAAAAAAAGGTGTTGAGAGGATGTACGGAGCAGGAATATCAGAGCGGAGCAGGCGGGACGTGTAAAGCTGCTCCACATGGAAAATAATCACAATCACACACTGGTTTTTACGATACGAGGTGACTTCCAAAACATGAATCACTTTTAATGTAAAAATGTATGAAAACAAGAGATGTTTGAGGTTAAGTGATTAAGAGGGAACATTTTCTGGCAGGTTCCTTTTATGAGAAAGTGTGAAAAAGCCCAGTGATTTTCTTTTATAGAAACATGGACGTCCTCCTCGTGCTTTCATTCCAGCCTGTGTGAGCGCTGACAGAAGCAGCTTAAGCAGGAAAAAAAAAAAAAAGGCCAATCTTTCTGCAGCCAGCATGAAACTTCAAAAACAGTGTTCACAGTTTCAACAGTGTGCTTTGCTTCTTTGAGCACACTGAGCGACAGCCGCTCTCACACCAAAACCAGGGAGTTGGTCGCTCCTGTTTCACGGCTCTGGAGATGTTAGCCTACCCTTTGGCCTATATAATTTCCCCTGCTGCACACTGGTGAGGAGGGGGAGGAGAACCACTACTAGAAGAGGAGGAGGAGGAGGAGAGTGCTGGAAGACAAGTGGTTAAGTTTCCACTGGCAGGCCCGTCTCTTCCCCCATCTGGTTGGCTTTTTCATGAGCTGAGGTTTGACAGCCGATCAGGCCCCCGGGGCGTCTGAGAAGCTGCCAGCTCAGACAGCAGCCTCTCTCCCATGTGTGCCTGCCGACTGACCAAGAGGCCACAGAGGCATCCAAGACGCGCACACTGCTCTCCTCCAGCGGGCTGCAGCTCACACGAAAACAAGGATCAAAAATACAGCGCGGAGCCGAGAGGCTTGAGCGAAGACAAAGTGAAGAAATGGCCAAAAATCTTCCCCATGAGCATCTATCTTGTTCACGAGCACCCGTGTAATTTCCGAGTTATGGGTTTCCCGGTGCCACACTGTGTTTCCATCACCAAACCACACGCATTTTTCCCCGTCAGCTTCCTTATCGCTCTCTCCTAATATATCCCCCAGTGGAAGGGACCTTTTCATCAACAGCTGCTGTCGATGATGTTGAAGAGACGTTTTAAGGACTCTTTAACGAGCAACATCCTGCGATGGTCCAACGTGATCATAAAGAGCTGGGTCTAACATCCTGCAAACAGGTCGCTCACCAATAAAACATAAAGCTTTTACTGTCTCACTGAGTCAGAGAAAATGTTCCATGCCGACGCAGTGAGACATTTGAGGAACTTGTTTTGTAAAGCAGGTGGAGTGACTGAACCTTGTATGAAGGTCTTTTGGCTGCGGTGGTAAACACAATGATGTCAATTCATGGTTGTTTTATTTTAGTGTGTGAATAAACGATTTGCTGAATACAACTTGTTGAGATACAATTCACCTCCAAGGTCTCCACGCTTGGCTCTCATCTCACTGAGGCCGCTGACAAACACTCAGAGACAACAGCATGAGCCAGCGCGGCCTCTCAGATGGATTTCATAACCAAAAGCAAGAATTTTGGATTCTTCTGCTGAAGGAAAAAAAGACTAACAGCCTTCTGCTTCTTCTGGTCTTGCATCTAGCTCACCTAGCACCACTGAGCTGAGGAGGACGCCATTAAAGCTTACGTGACCCTCTTGCCCATGAGCAGACTCACGCATCCTTCCGTGCTGTGACACGGTTGGTGGGCGTAGTTTGGTAGAAAGAAATAGTTCCTTCATGAAATTGTTCGCAACAAGTTTGGGTTACCAGGGTCATGATTTCTGGAAAGGGACATCGCTGTTGAGTAATCCCTTGTGATGAACTTGAACTGTATTCCTCAAATCCTGTAACTGGAAACCAGTGAAGGGACACAGGGTGGGTTAAACGCCTTGCAGCTGCATTTTGGGCCTATTGCAGATGATTTAGGGTTCAAAAACTGCACTGAAAAATAAAATGACAGCACCCCTAGTCTTACATGTTGTGACAATTGAAACATTGTGAATTTGTTGCTATAAAAATCAATTAAAGCCGACTTGATTGATACAAAATAATCCACTCAGCACTGTAAAACAATCTTTCACAGGACATTTAATAAACACTTACATGTTTGAGCTCCAGTAAAACTTGTCTGGTCAGCTCTATCCTCTTCTTGTTGACGTGTTTGATTGCTACCAGGTTCCCCTGTGTGCAGCACAAGAAGAGGCAGAGCAATGAATCCAGCATGAGGGACAACACTGATGTAGGGTTCACTTCATACTTTTATGAAGACATTTAAAGGGACAGTTCACCCCTAAATCAAGAGTACATATTCCTCCTCTTATCTGTAGATCTATTCAACAGTCTGTATTGTTTTGGTGTGAGTTGCAGAGTGTTTGAGATATTGGCCATAGAGATGTCTGCCTTCTCTTGAATGTAATGGAAATAGATGACACTTGGCTTTTGGTGCTCAAAGCATGGATGTATAGAGAACTGCATTCAGCATTGGAGGCAGGGCTCCATCCATTCCTACATGAAAGTTGCTCAGTTGTAGCCTGGTAAGACCACCCAGACTACGTGAGCTCAACCCCTGTATCAGTCTGGAATTGGTGACGGCCATCTCGTATCCACAAATTAAAATGCGGTTGGGGGCCAATCAGAGATCTGCACTTTGGCTGACAATGTAAGCAGACAATCAGGGACTGTGTTGTAGTTGACGACATAAAATACAGGCTGCAGTTTGCGGAACAGTAATGGTGGCTCTGAGTTTCTCAGAGGAAAAGACGTTTTCACCATTCGCCCATTCATTTTCTGTAACTGCTTATCCACCAGATTATTGCAGGGCTGATACATAGAGACAGACAACCATTCACACTCACATTTGCACCTACGGGCAATTAAGAGTCACCAATTAACTTCCAAAAGAATTTGACAAAAGCTTGATTATCATCTGGCTCGGTTGGTAATGAAGGAGATGTTCCCCAGTGATTTGATACGCTGACTGGCTGAAGGAGTTTTCCAGTCAAGGCGAGTATTTCCGCCCACTGAAAGTGTTTGGGGTGGAACCAAGTCCAGCTCACATCATCAGGATGCTCATACCAGGCTAGTTCAGTTGCGTATGAAGCATAAAAAGTTAAATTGCTGTGTATATAAAATTACCCAAATTATCAGCACTGGCCCACAGAGAAGGCACACTAAAGACTTTCACCAGCCAAGCTAGCTACTTCTTGTTTAGCGCTCTGCTAAATGGAATGGGAAAAAAATAATTTAATCGTGACGCTCCTTTAGACTTACTTTAGACAGATTAAATCCTGATAGTGAAACAAGTCATTTTGTGGGAGCTGAGACGCACTAAAAATGTATCCACTGATTTACAAGTGTGTCTTTCACAATGTAAATCCATGGGAAAAGTCTTTTTGGGCACATGTTTGGCCGCTACAAAAATTGGCTACAAATACATTTGACTCAGCAGCAATGTCTCTTACTTACTTACTCAAGATAATCCACAGACCTTGTTGTGACTACACCTACCAACCGTATTACCATGCAGAGAGAAGCGTGCATCCACTGCTAGCTCACCTTGCACCACTGAGCTAGCTAACCTTACAGCTCAGATGAGAAGGACGCCATTAAAGGTTACATCTCACACTGTCACAAGCACGAGTCTCCTGTCCATGAGTAGATGCACGCTTCATATTTGGTAGAAAGAAAGTAGTTCCTACATGAAACTGCTCACAACAAGGTCTGTGGATTTCTGAGCAACTGGGTCATGATTTCTGGAAAGAGACATTGCTGCTTTTTCATTTTTGGCACTTTGAGCACCACAAGCTGAGGCAGACATCTCAAACACCCTGCAACTCACACCAAAACAGTCTAGTTTGTGTGTAGCATGACAGTGAAGAGTAAAAATATGTATCCTTGATTTAAGAGAGACCTGTCCCTTTAAGAGCATGATCAGTATGCACTGATTTAGATGTAAATAAGGCAGGGAAAAAAACATCAACAGCATCATACTGATACTATAAAAAGTGTCAACACGGAGCATGAAAATGGAGAGAGGAGCATTAAAGCAGCGTTCAGAGGAGAGAACAGCATTTTGCAGTAAAGCCTACAGGTACGTTTGGGGCCTTTTTCAGTCTGCTGCTGCAGAAGAAGAAGAACTGTATCTGCTGCTTTGATATGTGAGGATCAGTAAACAAAGAAAGCAAGGTTAATATCTCGGAGCAACAGAAGTGACAGATTGCAGGAAAATGTTGTAGCAACTGTGAAACCAGTTCATGTGTGAGCCAATGTGGGGGCTTTATATATACAGTTAGGAGCTGATGATGTTTGAGAGCTGATACATTGGGGGTTATTTTTCATTATCTGCATGTTCTCTCTGCCTGGTGTCAGATTTAATCACCTCCAGCTTCGACTGAATTTGAGAAGTGTATCAGTTCCTCAAGTGATCCATTCAAGCTGTACCGTGACATCAGCATTCATATAAAACCTGCATCACGCAGCGAAACACCACGCCAGTCATTAACCAGGGGCTTGTTTTTGTCACACTTCCTCACACCTCTTCCATCTCAAATGTATAAATTAGCAGCAGCAACAAGTTGACGGCCATGTCCAGACTGCGAGGCGGGAGTGTAGAAACAACGAAAGGGAAAAAAAACAGAGAAGAAGAAGAAAACTGAAGCATTCTGCAGCTCACATTAAAACCAACTACCTAAATTCGCCCACACTCTCTCTTTCTCTCTCCTCTCCAGCTCTCTCTCGGCTTTCTCTGCGAGTGTGCACATGTGTGGGTGGGAAAGGAGTGCGCAGGAGTTGAAAATGTCAGAACTCACTAAGCCTTACCTTAAAATAGCCCGTTTTTGCAAATAGCTGATATTTTCCATGGGCAGTTATCAAGGAGCCGTAGCTGGAGCCTCTCTGAGAAGGTGGAAAGGAGTAGTGAGAAGAGAGGAGGAAAAAAAAGAAAGAAGAAGAGTCAGTTAGTGTTGTGTAGATTAGAGCAAAGAGGATTAAATTTTTGGTCATTTAAGACCGCTTCCACTTCACTCCAACATAGAAAAGGGTTCATCCACTGACATTCTCGTCCAAAATACCTCACAGTGAAACATGAAATTGCCTTTCGCTTATGTTTGAGAAAATAAAGTGTTTTCAGTTTTTATAACACCGACTCGAGTCCTTGGGCAAATGTCTGCAATGCACACACAGAGTGAATAAAAATCAAGTGGGCGCAGTGCATACAGCCAGCCAGCACAGTCAACTACACATTTGTATAGAATGCAAATGTTGGCAACACATGGCATGCTGGAAAATACATTGGTCTGGAAAATTACTGCGTTTTCCACACGCACATTATCCCAGGAATTGGACCGAAAACCAGTAATGAAAAAGGTGTGTGCATGTGCTTCTCATGAACGCTTGCACGTGTGGGACGGAGCACAACCCCAGAGGAGATGCATTAGCCCCCTCGACACAACAGAACCTGATACTTGAAGAACGTGATGAGGTATTATGTATGTAGGGAGCGGGGCCAGACGGGGGCTTATTTTAACAATCATTTAATATGCGTCTGCCACCGCAAAACTCAGCCACCTTCAATAAACCACTGGGAAAGCTTTCAGGAATGTGTGAACTAACAAAGGATTTGGACTCTGTCAGGGCTGCAGCGTTTGCTTTTTCTAAGAAAAGCCACAAACTGCACTTTAATACACAGCGCAGTGTGTAAACAGGGTGAAGCTCTGCACTTCAAACATGTCAGCATTAGCATTTTCAATTCCTGGCGGGTCTAATTTTACAGCAGCGACATCTCGACACTGATAATCATCCGTGTATGAATGAAAGCTGCGGACCCAGTGCTGAGTCTTTCCCACTGGCAGGAATGGCAATGTAACCTGCCAGAAGAAAAACAACTTGTTAATCACACGTTGGAGGCTGAGCCAGCAACACTGACGGAATAAAAGGCGATATAAAGCTCAGAATTATGAGGAGATGTTCAGGGCTGCCAGTTTTAATATGAGATCATGTGGGTGTATTTAGTTTTTAACTCTCAGGAGCCGCAAAGCGCTTTGGTACGTTTGTTTTCTGTCACCTCACCTGCACATTTTTATTATGTTTTGTCTGACAGTGTGGGTACGTAAATCTGTGTCTGAGACGATAATCTACCTGCGAGAGGGTGAGCCGGCTGCCGGCTCGTTTGTGGTATTTATTGGGGCTCTCAAACTGGAGGTCCTCCCAGCGAATCCTCCACAGCATTCCAGCCAGCTCCTTCTCCAGCTTCAGTTTCCTGCAAAGAGGGAAAAACCAGGTGGTGAAATCAACAAGGACAGCAGCACAAAGAACAGAGGGACGCTGGGCCTCCTGCAGGAAGCTATACACGGATAACTTTCCTCCTTTTTCTTTGCATCTATGATTTGTTCTTAGTTGTTAGTACACACTGATTTGCTCTCCTCTTAGACAAGAGAAAACTTTATGAGTGGTCAAGAGCACTCTAACCAAGATAAGAAAAAAGTCAGTTCACATATTGTTGTTTTACACAATTTGATGCACTTTTATTTTACTTATTATTAATCTCATGCCACTTTCTACTTCTACTCCATGTCACCAGAAAATATGTTTGCTTTTTTTAAAGTATGTTTATTAAACAGACTTCAAAGCAAGTAATACATAGTGCAGGTACTCATTGCAAAACAGAAGTCTGAGATTTTTCTAGAATGTAAATTTTTCATCCCATTAACAAAAATAGAAACAAACAACACATTACGAAGCAATCACTCCGAAATCACCCTCCCACCTTCCCAAATGTCCTAGTGGGTACAAATCACACTGTCTTGAGCGCAGGAAGAGATGAAGATGAAGAAGAAGAAGAAGAGAATAACTAAGTAAATATATGATAAAATGATTAAAATAAAATAAATTAATTAAAATAAATGAATATATTAAAAAAATATATAGATATAAAAAAATAAATAAAAGTAAAGTCTTTATTTCATGTCATATAATTGTCACTTTTTATGCAAAAGCATGCCATTGCTGCTTTTCTTTTAGTCATTCTGATTATTTTTTGATTTATTAAATGTATTAAAGTTTTCTGTATTGAGTACTTTTACTTTAATCCTTAAATACATTTTCCTGATTAAACTTACATACTTTTACTCAGATGTGGGACCAAGTCATTGTTTTGCAAGTCACAAGTCTCAAGTCTTAACACATAACTCTCAAGCTAAGACTGAAAAGTCCCAAGTCCTGTCCCAGGTTCCAAACTTTGAATATCGAGCCCTTAACAAGTCTAAAGGCGCCCTTCACCGAATGTAATGCCATTTAAACCACAGAGCAATAACATATTAAGTTTCCAAAAATCACAAATGCTTTTTCAGATCTTATTCATTAAAAAGCAGTTTGTCCGAAGTTGTTGAGTCTCAACTGTCAAGTTTTGCATAGTGCATTTTGTTTTTCATTGACCACCCACCATAGTTTTTGACTGCAAAAAAAATAATTCTTACTATTACTTTCTGCAACTGGTGATCAATAGGGTAATGTTCGCTCTTCATGGTTCTCTCTTACAGCTTGATTAGAAATGTGTCAGATTTGTTCAAACAAAGTGGATCTGGAGGATTAAGTGTCAGCTTGCTTGGAATGAATAATGTTAATATTAGTTGAATCAGAAAACGAGAGGAAATTAATTCATTCTTGTCACACTTCTTAAATAACATTATAATAACTTTTTAATTTTTGGAGGAAGGTATCAAGTATTGTTAGGTAAGAAGGCTCACGTCCAAGTGATGTCACGAGTCATTGGTGTTAAAAATTTAAGTCGAGCTGTAAATGTTTTCTGATTTTGTAAAATCTGATCTAAAGTCATTAAATTCTACTCAACTCTGACTTGTGTCCAAATCATGTAACACGAGTTGATACCTCTGCTTTTACTAACATTCTGAATGCTTGACTTTTACAACTAACAGAGTATTTTTACTGTCTGGTATCAGTACTTCCTCCCACAGTCCAAAGACGTGCTGGTTAGGTTAACTGATTACTCTAAATAGCCAATAGATGTGAATGGTTGTCTGTCTCTATGTGTCAGCCCTGTGATAGTCTGGTGACCTGTCCAGGGTGTACCCTGCCTCTCATCCGCTGTCAACTGGGATAGGCTCCAGACAGCCCATGACCCTGAATGGGACAATCAGTCATGGATAATGAATACATGAATGAGTATTAGTACTTTTACTTCAGTGAAGGATCTGAATACTTCCTCCAGCAGTGCTGCTGACACAGCATCACAAATGTTTTACCACTGATGGGTTTTGGACTCTCCTTTAACGTCAGTACTAATGCGCAGAAAAATTTACTTCATCTGTGCACTGATTTCAATGAAGCTCAGTGTAAACTCAAAATGGAAGACTTTACGCCAGGAGCGAAAATCCCATTTCATAGTTGGGGGGGGGACAATAAACAGTAAAATTTTAGAGAATAATTCCAGGGGGGGACAAGGAAAAAAAGTTGTCTTTTATACAGCATCTTTTACCACAATTTGACGCTTTAATCTTCTCTCTATCTCTCCAACAGGCAGGCATAAGACCTTTCTCAGCACTGGCTGAGTCCACCTGCACATGTCCAGATTTAAAACAAAATGATTGAAATCAAATTAACATGTACACAACGACAACAGTCAGGTGCGCCATGCTGTCCAAGGTGCTGAGTGTGTCTGGAGCAGAGCAGTATTGTGAATATTTATGCTATTAAGTAAACGGAGAAAACATGTCTGTCATTGTTTAATAGCAGCAAAACAATAAGGCTTCATTCATCAAAGACAGAAACTCCATCTCTCTCCTTCTCTCCCTCTTTTTCATCTGGCTCAGGTGTGTGGAATAGATCCGTCGTCTCTGGCTGGCTGCAGGAGCAAACCGTTTTGTTTGCTTTTTTTCGTTTTTTTACCGGCAGTTAGATAAACATTTCCTGCAATTAAACTGGTGAACTGGTTTATAAACAGTGTGCTGTGAGATCTGCCGCTGCGCACCTCAAAACCGTGCGTAATAATCGCGCGTAATGGCCGCTCCTCGTCAGTCAAATTATTCTAGAGGGGTACAGCTTTATTGAAGGGGGAGTCATGTCCCCCCTGTCCCCCCCGGGATTTCCGCCCCTGCTTTACGCTATTATCCATTCACAATTCTCTCTCTATCCCACTCCCACCACTTCCACCAATCACCTGACTATGGGTGTTCCCTCTCCAAGTAAACTTCGCCACGATTTCCTTCAGCCATTTATGTTGCTGCTGCCAAACTTTAAATATGTTCTCCTCTCTGCTCCTGTCAGCTGTCGTTTTCGGTGGAATCGTCGCACCCTGCTCCACCCCGTTCACCTCCAGGCACCTTACCCACAGCCAAGGACAAACTCATCAAAAGCCCACTTGTCTTCACATCCAGATCCTCAGCTCCCTCTTCATTTCATCACCACCATTACCATCAGCATCTAGACTCCATAGGGGGGATCCCTAATCTACTACGTCTTTATAACCCTCCTAGCCTTTGTGCTGGAGTCTTTGCACACGGCACACCTGCCTTTCTATGGTGCTTAGGGGGTGTTACCTATGCCACTAGGTTACCTATGATTAAGTGGGATTCATCACTCAGCACATCGGGGAAGGAGCAGATTTGGATGGTTAAAAACGTTCAGTGCATCATGAGTGGACTTTTTTCTTCTCTTAACAGAAAATTAAGAGAAAATGTAAGAAATTAAAGAGACTGTTGCGCATGAGAGCCAATGTCACATGAAGAGGATTTGGTCGGGGTTGAGGCAGGAGTGAGTCAGCTGGTGTTTTCACCACAGAATCGTGACTGTCAAATCTCAACTTTCTGCACGCAGCGGCGTCTCTCTAATGGCACATTTCATACAAACAAAATAAATTCACAGAGATCCTTCAGAGGCGAGGTGGTCTGTTGACTCACGGTTGCATTATGAGGAATATGACATTTAAAACAACGTGGACTCAATCTGCCGAGTCACCTTAAACAAAAAGCCTCCATTTGTGCCGTTACGTGTGATCTCCATCTCTCCTGGTGGTATTTCCTGAGACAGCGGTCTCAGATCTGACTGCTTCACGTCCAGCAATGTGACGTACGTGTGTTTATGTGTGCAGGCGTGTGTGTTTGCATTTATTAGATTTTAACTTCACGGGTCCATATGCTCTGCTTATTGAACTTTGATGAAGTGGAAAACTTCTTTAGGTGATTTTTTTATAGTCCCAAACAAAGAGCTCTTTCTTTCACACACATGCTGAATATGCAAAAACATCACGCTGTAGAGACCCATACTGGGATTTAAGGAAATCAACACAAACAGTAGCTTTATGTAAGAAGAAGTGTTGCTTTAAAAGTCAAGTCGACCACTTTTCTTTGACTTCCAATCACTACTTGTGACTTGAAATGATGAGTTGAATGTCAGGCTGAGAGATCTGTCTTTCTCCTACTTTAAACAGAGCTACTTGTTCTGATGACTCACAGGTCTTTTCTTCTAAGAGCAATGAAAAACAATGACAACCATGATGAAGATTAGAATCCACTTCAGTTCTTACTCCCACACTATTTATTTTTAACAAACTCACTGAGAGCGGACTCAGATGTTTTAACCTTATCTTAGTGCTAACACTGGTGCAAAAATAACTACTGAATCAAACACTGTAAAGCTGATGCTTCCTTAAAAGCATGTTGTTTCTTCAAAGATTATACAAAGAACAATTAAACAACAGTAACTTGCGTCATTATTTAATCATGTAGAGTAATGACAATATAATAAGCTAATACTGTAATGCTGGAAAAGATAACACAGTAAACTACAATTTAGACTACACTAACAGACTTTATGACATTTTATAGTGAAAAATGAAAAGAAATATATATCGTAATAGAGGGGAAGTGAAAAACAGTTGACCCTTCGCTAAGTCCCACCCCCAGACGCAGACTGGCCAATCATAATGTAGCATCAGGCTGGCTCAGACCAGGTTCAGACAACAACACAGCTGTGCTCCACTGACTCTAATGCAATCGTTTCCTTCATTTTCAGACTGGTTTTGTGGATTTGGAGCTAAATGTTGTGCCTGGGGCACATTGTGTATTAATGATACTCGTTACCTGGAGAGGTTGGAAAAATATATAAGTTTCTTCCCTGTTCCAAAACCAAAATCAAACCCTGAAAAGTGTAGGGTTAGCTAGCTAGCTACTGAAGATATAGCCTACTGAATGTACACACATGCTGCTTTTGCTTTGTAATGATTATAACAGTGAAACAAAGGCCGACCCTGCTGTACAGGAACCAGGGAAGGGAAGCAGGGAATATTCATTGTCTTGTGTGGCGATCAGCAGTGATGTGGTGGTTCACTTTTACACTGTGATCTGTAGCCTATAGTTTGGCTTTAGCTTCTAACTATCTTTGTCTTTTTAACCTGTTGTTGCTGCTGAGTCAGTTTGACATCCTGGATATATCCTTTAAACACAGACTGACTCCTCTGTCTGCTTCTCTCTGGAATCACTCTTTCATTTGTCCAAAAATATGATAATATTTCTTCAGGGAGTGCAGTTAGTTACAGTGTGGACAATCACAAATGGGCGGGGCTTAGCGAAAGGTCAATTATGTTGCAGTGCTGCTCACCTAAAAATATGGGATGTTACATTAATTTATTGGTCTGTATGTCTGGTTATAAGCATCTGAACTGTGCTAATATGAAGTGGCCGCTTTAAACACTGTGCATTTGATTTACTGTTTTGCATCTTTGTACTTCAAGCGTGAATTTGCAATATCTGCTACCTCCATGCCAAATTTAAGTCTTCTAAGGCAAAAGCTGTGGCCGCCAAAGCGCAGGTAAAACAAACAGAACAAGCTGTAGAGCTGTAGCTAGAAATCTGGCAGGTCAGGCTCAGATACGTTGTAACTCGGATACTTGCCAATGGTTCGGAAAAGACCATTTTTGGGCTTAAAATACACAGTTTTGGGGACCCAATCCCCGCTGGAGAACCAGTTTGTCTCCGTAAATAACAACTGCTTTCTATATGCCACTGTCACCGCAGGAAAAACAGTGACGTTTGGGGGCTAAAAAGCCACAAGAAAAAGAGCTACTGGTCACTGTCTGCAGCTTGGTGCACCTAGGTGTCACACCGATCATCGTCCCCTCCACCTCCCAGTAGCAAAGTCAGCTCATATACTGCATCTCTTCAGACATGTTGAAATGATATGTAAGAAACATACAAATCTAATATATCGGTGGTTTGTAGAAACATACAATGGGCTGAAAGTAAAACAGCAACAGGTTTAGCTGGTAATTTTGGTCTTTAATGTGGCCCAGTCAGCGTAATCTCCCGAGTAATACAATTGAATTTTGAGATCGCCACTCCTGTCTCCTCTATGGTGAACTACGTTTGGATGCATTAAAGTGGAAACGGATAGAAACTGCTCCAGAGCGGCAAACAACCCCCCAAATGTCTGCGCACACATGCTAACCAAATTAATTAATCTAGCAATTTTCATGTCAGTTATATTTGTGACTTGTTTTGAGTGTTATTTTTGTTTGTTTATAATCAGTCCGACTGGCAAACACAGAGCGCCACAGACGGGAAGAGGCAGCGAATCAACACATCTGGGACAAATCTCAGAGGAGCTGCTGTTTCTGGATACTTAATGATTTACGGCACAAATAAAACTATTAGCCCAGAGTTTTGAAGACTGGAGAGCTTTTCTTTTTTGGGGGTGGGAGGAGGAAATTCATTTTCAGTTTGAGCCACTCAGAAATGAAAAACGAGCAGAGGCCATACATTCCAGCACAATCTTAAAGGTGTAAAACACTTCCAGATGGCTGCAGGAAATTACTGCAGTGTTTGCATATCACTGCATTTTAGCCTCTCCTCAAACCATCCCCAAAAAGTGGCTCCTTTTTTCTTTACACACCTCATTTCACCAGGGACAAACTGGGCAGTCGGACAGTCTGAAAACTTAAAGGGGATTCTGATGCTTGTTTGTGTCTACAAATACTCCCGGCCGTGACTATGTGCAACCATTTTGAGGGCAGGAAACACCATTAAACCACCGGTGCCCTCCAGCCCCTTCCACCACCACCAAAAAAAAAAAAGGTATTTTTCTATTTAAGGAGCCTCGTTTAGAGACCTCTGGCAGCCAGAGGGGCAAAGTGTGGGGCTCCACACTGGGCCTATTGTTTCATAAGTCCCATATGTGAATACCTCTGTTGGACCAACCCCTCCATTAAAACAACAGAGCCACTGCTGCTCTGCTCAACATCCCCTCACACTGCTGCCGCACACCAGACTCCAAGATCAACTGCCCACCGTCCACCAGGTTAAATCTACTGAGTGCTGCACGATGGTATTTTGATGTTGATGTCGCGCCACCAAAACTTAAAATCAGTGAGCGTTCATTTTGGCTATGTTGCATGTGTACACTGCATGTTTTTGTGTGTGGACAAGCTGAGTAACTCACCTGTTTCTAATAGAAATCAACTTGTTTCAACAATAATGTACCAGTGCAGTCTTCTGCCTTTGGGAGGGTTACGTCCCCCTTAACATCTAGCATTTGTCAACTACCAATAAAAGTAGCAGAGTTTTATTTTGATGAAATTAGACATTTCCAACTAAACTGATGCAAAAAAAAATCACCTAAATGCAGGAAATTAAGTGTTTGATGCTAAAAATTTCCTGGTAAAGGACCCCAAACCTCTCGTTTCATATGTATGACCCCCAAAAATGTTGACATGAAACCCTCGTGTGCCTTAATTCTGACACTCGTAAAACAATCTTGTTCTTGTCTTTAAGAAAAATGAGATTTAAATTAGACTTAAAGGCTGAATTTGAGGTTAAATGTCTTTGTTAAGACACTCAAATGGTTTGTTGCAGCACAGCAAAGCAACACAAGGACACAGACAATTTAATACACAGGATTCCTTTTATTAAATTCACCCAGTTTTACAACTGTGTACATTTTACACAGGAAAAAGTTGCAAGGAAATCACTGTATCATGTCAGAGGTGCAACCTATTACCAAAGCTATGCAACCAGCCACCGTTTACGCACCAAAAAATACAAAATATGGCAATAATTTCACAGTACAGAGCTTCCTCATTTTTGGTTTCGTAGCCTTTTCTGCCCTGTGAACTAGATTAACAATCCCATTAACCCAGCCATTAGAAAATGTATAAATCTGATTATAAAAATCTGTATTTATTAAAAAAACCAAACCCGTAAGCAAATATATAAAATGGATATAAATGAAAATATATTTATATATATATATATATTTATTTCTCCTATTAAAAATATATCAAATAAATATTATTATAAATCATTCTTATAAATTGCATCCCTGTATGCGTATCAAGCGACCCCAAGGTTGATTGATCTGAGAGTAACTACAAACAGTGACAAAACTCGTTAAACATTTTAGTGGTGTCTTTATAGGACGAGCCCTGAACACGGAGGCCTCCTCTCAGCAGCTGGAGGATCTTACAGACAGCTGTAAACAGCTTGGCCGTGCGCCTCTGTCCATCAGCAAAGCTCCACTGGTGTCTGCGAAAACAGGAAGTGATTTGTTAGCCTTAACTGTCACAGAAAAACTTTTAACCAGTGGTGTAATTTATGCTTTTTACTTGAATGGGAGGGTTATATTAGCAATTTCACAGCCTCAGAATCCAATAAAAGGCAGCATGTTTGAGTGTGTTCAAAATAGCTTTGCATATATTAAACTGTCATTTATGTAAATTATGAATCTAAATATAGTCAGACTAAAGCAGAGAGTGCAAAAACTGCGGGTCAGGACCAAAAATGCATAACAGAGTTTCCCTGTTGGGTTCCCATAACAGAAATAGACACTTGTTGCCATAAGTCACCAAATGTTACCCTTGGATCCCAGATCTTTAAAAAAGAAACTCCAAGAAAAGAAGAGCATATTTCATCAAACTTACTGGCCGAGGGTCCAGGGAAACTAGCTAGCTAGTTAGGAAACCATGCTGGGCTTGCTGAACTGTGAGCTGCAAAAGAAGAGGAGAAGAACATGTCAGTGTTGTCAGAATTAAGTGCACACTCTGTGTCTAATTATCTGGAAGTTAATTTGAAATTAAAAAATGATCAACTCCAGGTTTGGCGGATTTACCTCAGGCGGATAGCTGCTCCTCCGTCTTTCTTCCACCATTCCTCTGATCAAAATCCATTCTGATTGGCTGGTGATTAACACTTGTTTGTGTTAATAGTCAGTATTAGAAAAGTAATCAGATTACTGGTGTCATTTATTTTCTTTTTTAGTTAGGGCTGTGTTACATTGATTAGCTGTGAACATGATTAACCGCCTATGTAAAGACACCTTTGAAGAAGTGATGGAAAAGGGAAAAATAGAAACATTAATTTTCTTTTATTACATGCAGATTTCACCCATGACATTACCCAGAATTTAGCAATCCTTCCAGTAGCTTAATTGCTGAGGGCATGCATGATTAACTTTTTGTGTAATTAAATGAAGTTCAGTCTCAGAGTGATTTCCATAAACATGTAGACTGTGCCGCTCGGGACACTGTAATGATTTCATTCCAGTTTGTTTTTACAGCTGAATGCAGAGCTCAAAGTTACAATCATTAGAAACGGGGCAGGCAATTATTTTATCTAAAAGATACACAGCTGCTCGGGGGCGGCAGCGAAAGCGAACACTTATTTAAAAAACCTGATTACACTCAGGCATTACCATTTATTCTTAACTAAACAATGTGGTGCTCACACAGTCTGCAGGATTTCATTAAAGATGTTAATGCCACCTGTGTTGAAGCCAAATCTAACAAATGAATACTGCAGAACAACTTCATCTTAGCACAGTATGTTATTTTTGTTGAGTCAGAAATGTTTTCTTTTCCTGATACAAGTGGAAAAATTGGATTATTTTAATGTGTTTGGAATACAAATTGATTTGTTTCAAAGCAGAGCTGTAACAGGATTTTAGAAATACTGAGGTCATGAGTTCAAATTCTTCCCGTGCATCTCCAAACCACCCCCCAAAAACTGTTTGAACAGACAGCTTTTTCCACATTGCATTCATTCCTTTAACTGTTCGGTAAAGTTTTGTGCAACTTTTATCTCACAACATGGTGACACAAGTGTATTTTTGCACTAAAAATAGTCATAATGAAAGATGTAGAAAGAAATCTGAAATATATGTATTTGTTGTTGTAAAATGTAAATAGAATATCGAGCATTCAGTGCAGCCATAGCCACAGTCAAGCAGGGCATGACAATAACATTTGCCAGGCTGCCATTGGAAACCATTTCGAGAAACTGTCAACCAATTCTCTGCCTTTTTAACATAGCCTTCATAAAAGTGGGAACCTCAAAATAAATACCTTTTTAATATTTGTTGTATTTGTAGGAAGCATTACAACAAGTTCTTCAACCCATACTACCATGTTCCTAAATAATAACCACACCTACTGATGGACAATGGAACAGCTCGTGTATGACTGTTAGCAGTCACGGTTGCAACTTGAAATAGTCGCAGTTGCACAACTAGTTAGGTTTAGGCAACAAATTTCCTGGGCAAGGTTTGACAAAAAGTTCATGGTTTGGTGTAGAATCAGTGTTAACATAACTCAATGTTGACTTTTGGTTTCACACACAAAACGAACACTGACCTCCTGGATGAAAGTCTGGTACTTGTTTGACCCATCCATCTCCCTTCTCTCTTATGATATAACAATCATAATGTTTTAAGTGGCGGCACAGTGGTGCAGTGGTTAGCAATGTTGCCTCACAGCAAGAGGGTTACTGATTTGAACCCAGGGTAAACCCCCTTCCATGCACAGTTTGCATGTTCTCTCTCTCTTTTCTGCGGGTACTCCAGCTTCCTCCCACAGTCCAAAGACATGCAGGTTAACTGGTGACTCTAAATTGTCTGTAGGTGTGAATGTGAGTGTGAATGGTTGTCTGTCTCTATGTGTCAGCCCTGTGATAGTCAGGGGCTGATATGTGTCATCCCCTGACTATATTTAATAAACGCACCAATAATCAACCCTACAATATTATCACAATATTGATATTGGGGTATTTGGTCAAAAACATTGTGATATCTGATTTAAGCAATATCACCCAGCCCTGTTACAGTCGGTACTGCACCTACATTAGTGCATTTTCTTGCGTGTACACAGGCCTCTTCTAATTTATATGTCTGCGGCTGTGCACCTATGCCTTATTCGCGGGCTGGTGTGGGCACGCCAAGCATAATCTTACTGCGGCAGAATGCATGTACCATGTAATTTCTGTCTGGACTGTCTGGAAATCCCACGTTTAAGCTTTGATGTTCAATCAAACTTTTGCGGCATCGGTAGTGCCTGGCGTTTAATCACATTTTTAGGAAATGTGAGGTGCATCTCTGCTGCTCTCTGCGAGCCCCGCAAACAATCTCTGCAGATGATCTGCACAAGCTTTTCCACAGAAGTTTAAATAAGGCAGAGTAAGGAGTAAAAATCTGTAATAGATAAAACACAAACTACAAAGAAATTTGTTCGGTTACAGTAATAATCTTTTTAACGTTCTTTCATGTCAGATTTTTATTATAAAGCTGATGTATCACAGGTTTTGGCATCAAAAAGCTGACGCCTTGTTGCCCGCCTGGCATCTACTTTTAAAAGTTATGAGTTGAACCCTGTCAAATCAAGACAATTTTACTTTAATAGCCCAAAACCACAAATTTGCCCCAAGGGCTTTGCTTCACTATCAGCACCCTCCATCCCTAGACCCTCAGTTTGGAAAACATAAAACTCCCCCTGAGGAACCTCACGTCCTTCTTGTTTCAAACATTTCTACAAATAAGAAAACAGAACACTCTTTGAAACAGTTACTCTGCATTGGAAGCACATTAAAAATTACTTTATCCCAGGGGCAGGTTTTTTAAATTGTTAAAAAAAAAAAAAAAAACCCTCATATTTTTGCAGTGTAAAACATACAGCCTTGTTTTCAAGTTCAAGACCAAACATCTTTGAGCTCCTAATAGGATTTTAAAGCCAAAATATTTATGACAACATACAAACAAACATGTAATCCTTTGAGAGGAGCACAAACATCACCTCGGCTGATGATTTTCATCTGACATCAGCAGCATGCGTGTGAATTATTAAAATAGGTGGCATTTATCTTTAATCCAGCACAAAGAAAACAAACTTAATGAACACACTAATGATCATTAAGTGAGAATAGCAGCGGAGGTTGTTCTAGGCCAGTATATGAGCTCACTTGGCAGCTTAAACACACTTCACCGCTGCTTTAATGCCGTCACCTGCTGAGCTGTTGCCATGGCAACAATTGTGTAAATACCTTACTGGCACCTATAGCAGCACGACCCATAAATTCTGTATCGAACACATCTCTTTCTCCCTCTCTCTCTTTCAGTCTTTGAGAGGAATAAAAAAAAAAAAAAAACATCTCTGCATTTCTACTGTTGGAGCTAAAAGCAGCACAGACAGGAAGCATCAGCTCGGTGCGATCAAACTCACCTGTAAATGAGGAAACTGGAGATCCCGAAAATGATGAGCGCTAAGCCGGATCCCACAGCGACAATACCCAGAACTGGCAGATGACCTGGAAACAGGAGGAGAAGGATTCCATGCTCAGTCGTCGCTCATATGTTCAACAGATGTCCACATTCATATGTTTGAAAGGAGAAAGAGAAAAGCTCTGTGCTGTGTTTCTCACAGCTGTGACTTCCTGACATACAGCTGCGCTGCTTAAGCAATCTGTCAACCGCAAAAACCGGCAAACAATTTCACACAATTACACAGCTCCGATATTCCCGATATAAAGACCTAATGGAGACTAATTATAGCACCTGCTGTAAATCACAGGATAAAATAATACTCATCATTAGGAGAAATATCAGTTCGAACACCAGGAGATGTTTCACTTCACTGCATTCAAGAAACAGTTAACTACTTGTAATAAGCAATTAAAGTCTGCATTTTTCAGCCAGTATCATAGAAATATAATGAGAGCAGAACGGACATTCCCATTTAAATGAATGGAGCAGGATGGTCAGAGCGGTGACCATTTTTATGTGTACGACTTCCTAAACTTCCGTATAAACAAGCTGACTTGTCACAAACTCATTGAGGTGAGGTTTTGCAGTCCATTTCTAAATAAGCAGTCCATTACTTTTAAACTACTACAATATTTCCTTGTGTCTTTTGTTTGTTGAAACATGATGTCATGAGCTACTGCTTAGCGGGGAGACCGAGGCTGTAGCCATGGACTCAACATGTTGACGTGGACTTGTGTTCTACTATATTATTTATCACAAGCAAGCACAGCAGTACACCAGTGGCTCTCAAATGGTGTGCCGTGATGCCAATCCAGGTGTGCTGTGGGATTTTGTGATACCACAGATTGTTACTGTAATATTCAACTGGGCCTTTACAAAAAGTTATGCATGAATTCTTAGGTGACTGTATCAGTATGTTGAGTGCACCCATTTCCTAATAAACAGGCACACTAAATTAAATTTTAAAAAACCTTCACAAGGAACCTATTTATCCCTGTTCGCATGTGGGAATTGTAAGTGTGTGGCACATCAAAATCCCTGATTGGCAGCCAGTGTGAGGGATGATAACATTTAAAAGGGGAAAGCTGTTAGTGGGAGCAGGAATCGCTTTTTTGTAGAGAGCAAATTACAACAAAGCACCAGCGAAGACGACCTACCACCGAAAGAAAAGAGAGGGAAAAAACAGTGGACAGTATCACGAAAGCTAATCGTCTTATCTTTTATTGTCTTATGTTGTAATAATAGTGATAACACATGTTATAGAAGCTATTGTGAACAGATATCAATATAGGTGTGCATTGAGATATTGGCTTCAGCAATGGTCGGGGCAATTTTAGGCAAATTTAGGAAATTCTGAGCAACAAGAGGCAGGATAGGAAGACAACAAGACAGTTGCCATTATAATGTGCATTTTGCATCAGTTGATGGTTGAACTCACAACCTCTGACACCAAGGAGCACCTTCTATCTGACTGAGCTAATTAGCAAGTGAGAATTTATCTGTGGCTTCACAAATTGACTAAGCCAGCCACCAGGATGACAGCAGCTGTCAAGGCAGATTTCAAACTGCTGTCATAAATTCAGTTAGCAAGACAAAAATCTGAAAATACACATCTTGCATCTAGACAGCATGGAGATGTTGTTAATTTGTTTTTTTAACAATGATTGATGTACTCCATAAGTGAAAAACTGATGTGTAAAGATGCTCTATTCCCATTGACAGCAATGGTTCACGTGAGGACAGAATTCAAAATGCTGTCAAAAATACAGTTTTTGATATAAAATTCTGATATTTGCCAAACATCATTTACCGTGACTCCAAAATTTTGTAAATTTTTTTTATGAAAACTTATTTAGCAAGAATTTGCAAGTATATATTTACAACAGATGTTGCGCTAGATTTTTTTGTCGCTGGGTCATAAAAATCCAGTCATAATCTATTTTTACCGGTCATTTTAATTTTCGTTTTTAAATGATAATAAAGATATTCAAAGACATTTAGTTTTCATTCGTTCGTTTTTAATAAATCCAACAAGCAAGTTATAAAGTGTGCATTAATAAGGACATGAACGAAAAGATGAACAGACATCCACACACCCGTGCCATTAGGCTTCCCCCTGGACACACCGGATGGCACTAACGTGTCACTAACGCATCCGGTGTGTCCAGGGCGAAGCCTAATGGCACGGGTGTGTGGATGTCTGTTCATCTTTTTGTTCATGTCCTTATTAATTGAAATAAGTGAATTAATTGAAAAATGTGTTCGGTTATGCACTGTTGTGTTATTTTAAATTATAAACACGGTATTTTCTCCTCACGTTCCTCAGTGCGTGCTGTTGTTATTTTATTTTGAAATTGGCCGGATTCTCGTCTTTTCTGTGTCCGACTTCCTGTTTGGTACGATCCACTCGATCCAGCTTGACAGAAGCGCTCGCGGCTCCCGAACTGAAGCGCTGCCTCTACTCTGCGGGCGCTCCGCTCTGCTCAGCGGCCTGTGTGGACAGTCAGATAGGTTAACATGGGTGCTGACTGAAAACTGCCTCCGCTGCTGGGCACTGTGCCTCGGTTCCGTGTCTGGTGTGTCCAGGGCGTTATGTCAACAACGCTACATGAAGCAGATGAATGACTTTTTCCCTGCAGTACTGTGCACTCCGCCGCCAAGTGGGCAGGGGTGGTAATTGCAACCGGTCAAAAGGACTGATGACCTTCAGATTTTCCAGTCATTGTTGTAAAAAAACGGTCAATGACTGCGAATATCCGGTTAACGCGACGCCTGGTTTACAGTACCATTTACAGTGAAACATCTCGATGCACTGTAGGCTCAATTTTTGATAAATCAAAAATCTGTGAGGACAATCTGTGTAGGACAGTCTGAAGATGCTCTGTAGCAAGGTTGGTGTCAATTGAGCAGAAATTGTGGGAGGAGATAGGTTTAAGAAGTTTTACAGTTGTTGAAAAAACAGAGTGATGGACTTCATAACTTGCAATAGGTTTAAATGTACAAAGGTTTCTTCAGTATTGGGGATACATTTTGGTTAAAGTTGCGAAGCTGTAGCACATACAGTCGATTTGTTGTGAATTTTCAAAGTTTTAAAATTTAGACGCTTGCTGTAGAGCAACAATCAGGACTATTGACTTGTGGTTGCAGCTGAGGATATCTGGCATAGGACTGGACCTTTGTGCAAAGTTTGGTGATTTTTCGCACATGGGAAGTAGGATTTCCTCAAGAAGAAGAAGAAGAAGAAGAAGAAGAAGAAAGAATGAGCAGGAAAACAAGAGGGTCCTGGCAGGACTGCCTGCCCGGCCCCTAACAAAGACATTAATGTTAGCTAACTATGCCAGTAAGCAGTGTTGTACTGGGGTACAGCAACACCACTTGGACAAACAAGACGCAGAACTGCCTTACACTGTAATACTAGAAGTGGTAGTAATAAGACTGGCAATAAAATGAGTTTATTTCTGATTATGATTACATTTGCTAATGATTATTCCAGACAGCAGTAGGTTGCCTGTCACAGAAAAGTAAATTCTACTCATTTATATTTTTTATCAATGTATTTTAGCATAAAATCAAATAAAAAGTGTGTAGATCCAGCATGTGTTCACATCAAACTCTGCAAATTAAGGGTTTATTTCCACCAAACCAAAGTCGGTGACTGTTAAAACAGTGGAAAGACTAACATTAACCAAGATCATTTTGGTTAAGTTTTATTTTGTTTCTGTCGAGTTTGAATGATGTGTGTTTTACGATGAGTTAACGAGGCAATTAAGCTAACGCTGGTGAAAGAGAGAAATGTGGTTCGGTTGTATTTTTCTGTTTAATGAGGAAAATAGGTGTAAGAATAGGCCAAAACGGCATTCTCAAACTGTGAGCGTGACACTTTTTATGGTCCTGCTGATGTGTGCTGTCACCATAACAACAAACACTGATCACAGTTTTCTTTTGTATTAGTCGGCAAGCACTTCAGTGTCCAGTTTATTCATTCAGCTGCATAAATCTAAACATTTTTGGAAATTATATAGATTTAACAGTCAGAAAACGTGCTGATATGTTGGATTATGACATGAATGGATGATGTGTTTGTGTTCTCTTACCTGCAAATACAGTTAAATAGCAAGCATTAAAGGAATAGTTCAACATTTTGGGTTACAATGTTTGCTTTCATTCCAAGATTGAGATGAGAAGACTGATATCATGTGCAGTGTTGACACAGCTGGAGCCAGGAAACAAACGAGCACAACTACAGTAAACTGGCCATTTCTGTTTCTTTACTCTGTGAATGAGACACTGCTGCTATTGAGCTTTGTGTGTCTGTACATGTTGTTAGTCGTCAATATGTGTCATCAAATTCCCAAACACTCATTGCCCTTTGTGCTTAGAGGGACACTGGAGAAGGAGACGACACCCAGGCTCTCAACTCTGCAAACTGTTTGGCTTCAGATTTGTGTGACGGAGTCAGATTTATTGCCCCTCCGCTCATTATCCCGCCTTCACACCAAAATACATTTGTAATTGGAGTGGTTTTCCTCCTCAGTTTATCATCTGTGACAACCGTCACTCTGTTCACGCAGCTAAGACCATTTCCAGCACTTATCTTTCACGCTGCTTGTTATTCAAGCAAACATTACACTTCTACATTTGCTCTTTCGCTTCACTGAGGGAGAGAGTTGGAATGAAATTGAGGAAAAACAACACATCTATCATCAAAGCATGGATGAAAATATCACAGACTGCGCAGAGATGAGAGTGATAATATAAACAAAGCATTAGTGCGCTGTAATATTCATCTGATGACTGATTCAATCTTGCTCTAAGTCATGAGAAAAATTCTGCCATTAAGTGTGGCATAACGCTGTGCGTGAACTTGTTGTCGTAATTCTTTCATGCAATTTCCTGACATCAGCGTGTCCATTAGTCAACCTTATGTCGCTTGTTTGTAGAAAATACTTCAGAAACAGGTGTAATCATCTGTAGGCAGCTTTAAGTAGAGGGCAAGTGTGTTGTCAAGAGGGATGAGGCAGAGTTGTCATACCGTCATTGCAAGAAGGGTCGTCTGTGGAAAACACACAGGGAGGGTTATCCAGTGGTGGACCCCCATTAGGCCAGTGGATCTTCTCTGTTTGGGACCAAATGATGTCTTTGGTGGTCCCATTGAAGTACGCAACAAGCTGCAAACACAGAAAAAAGTCTCACTTAAATGAATGAAAATAAACATACTTGGAGCCTGATGTAAACTAACTTCACTGTAGGAGCCCATTTCTGCCAGTGTGATAAGAAAAAAAGATCCTGTAGGTCTTTATAATGAGAAACTTTTTTGAAATTACCAAATTATGTGAACTAATATAATTAATATTATGCATCACAGAGTGTCGTTCCTGTGGGATACAGCAATATTAAACCCCTGAGCTTGCCGTACAAGGAATGAATGCACAAACCTGCTATTTTTAAATATCCCATGGAGAGAGACTCTCACTGCAGCCTGTTTTATTTAGTTCTGAAAATGTCAATGTGTAACCCTGTTCTGTGGACGATGAACAAAGTGCAGACTTCCATCTGTGTCACCAGTGATGAGAAAACACAGTGAATGCTGGATGGAGCAATGAGTGACAACAACCCTGCCCACATTTAAGAGTACTGTTTGCAGTGGAAACACCATGTCTGAAGTTTACTGTTGGTTCCAAAGGTAACTTAGTGTTTGGTGGAAATGGAGCTTATAAGTTAGTATCTCAAAACAAGGAAGTAGTATTTCAAAATAATGAGTCAGTATGACAAAAATGAGTATCTCAAAATAAAGAGTTAGTATCTCAAAATAAAGAGTTAGTATATCTAAATAATGAGTTAGTATCTCAAAATAGAGTTAGTATCTCTAAATGAGTTAGTACATCTAAATAATGAATTAGTATATCTAAATAATGAATTAGTATATCTAAATAATGAGTTAGTATCTCAAAATAGAGTTAGTATCTCTAAATGAATTAGTATATCTAAATAATGAGTTAGTATCTCAAAATAATGAGTATCTCAAAATAAAGAGTTAGTATTTTAAAATAAAGAACAAATATCTCAAAATAATGAGTTAGTATCTCAAAATAAAGAGTTAGTATCACAAACTAATGAGGTAGTATTTTAAAATAAAGAGTTGGTATCTCCAAATAAAGAGTTAGTATCTCAAAATAATGAGTTAGTATATCTAAATAATGAGTTAGTATCTCAAAATAAAGTTAGTAACTCAAAATAAAGAATTGGTATCTCAAAATAGAATTAGTATCTCTAAATAATGAGTTAGTATCTCAAAATGAAGAGTTAGTAACTCAAAATAAAGAGTTAGTATTTTAAAATAAAGAACAAATATCTCAAAATAATGAGTTAGTATCTCAAAATAAAGAGTAAGTATCACAAAATAAAGAGTTAGTATTTTAAAATAAAGAGTATCTCAAAATAATGAGTTAGCATTTCAAAATAAAGAGTTAGTATCACAAACTAATGAGTTAGTATTTCAAAATAAAGAGTTGGTATCTCCAAATAGAGTTAGTATCTCAAAATAATGAGTTAGTATCTCAAAATAATGAGTTAGTATCTCAAAATGAAGAGTTAGTAACTCAAAATAAAGAGTTAGTATTTTAAAATAAAGAACAAATATCTCAAAATAATGAGTTAGTATCTCAAAATAAAGAGTTAGTATCACAAAATAAAGAGTTAGTATTTTAAAATAAAGAGTATCTCAAAAATAATGAGTTAGCATTTCAAAATAAAGAGTTAGTATCACAAACTAATGAGTTAGTATTTCAAAATAAAGAGTTGGTATCTCCAAATAGAGTTAGTATCTCAAAATAATGAGTTAGTATCTCAAAATAGAATATCTCTAAATTATGAGTTGGTATATCTAAATGAGTTCATATCTCAAAATAGAGTTTTTATTCTACAACAATGACTTAGTATCTCAAAAGTGCTGACTCAGTATCTCAAAATAATGAGAAACTTTCTCAAAGTGTTGACCCAATATTTTAAAATAATAATAAAAAACCAATACTAAATCATTATTCTGAGAAGGTTTCTTATTATTCTCCATATATTTTATGAACAGAAATAGGTTTCCATACTTCACAACGTGTTCCTGCAGCCATCTATAATCTCTGACACATTTTTCATGAGTGGTTTCTTTCATTGGTCCAAAAATGTTAAAAGTGTTCCTGGTTCCATATTTCAAAATGAACAAGCATTTACTACAGCAATTCATATATTAGCCACACATCCTGAGATGGCAACAATTACTGATTCACTGTTTCACCTATTCTGTGACATACCATTAAAACATTTAAGCTAATCAAGAATCATATGTTGAGAGCTAATTAGCATGTCCTTGATAAGCACAGCTACATTGTCTCCATCGAGCGCCTTACATCTACACAAGCAGAGTCTGACCAACATTCTGAACAGCTTGTGTGTGAGCTTTATTTTGATGGCACAGCGTCACGAGCAGCATCTGTTGTCCTGCTGTGAAACACGACTCCTGTGTTTCTAACTAGCCCGAGGAGTTTTTATGTTTTCCACCCGTGCTCCCAGCGTGTTGCGTCGTCTCTGCTAAAACCTTAAAGGCCGTCACCCCTACAGAGGGTCATCAAAACAATGCAGAATGTGATGGGTGAAGGGGCAGAGGGAGCGCTGTCTAAAATAGCTGCACGAGGGGCTGTGTTTACTGCACTGCACTGCCAAAGAATCAACAACTTCATCTTGTGTTCACTTTTAAAGCCTCTAATGCCTTCAAGTATGCAGACAGTTTTGTTTATTTCCCCTGCAGCTAAAGATATATCGAGGTTGCTTAAAGGAATACATAAAAAACAAATGCTGAAAACATGGAATATATGTGGCCAAATGTCTGTGGATACCATCATTCTACACCACTACATGTGATGATGATTTCTTTATGGACCCGGCTTTGTGCAAAGGGGGCACTGTCATGTTGAAACAGGAATGTGCATTGACCAAACTGTTGCCACAAAGCTGGAAACACACTACTGTCTAAAATATCTCTGTAAGATGTGGCAATAAAGGGAAATTCTGCCCCATGTATCTCCCTATTTGTGTCCCCCCAAAAGTAAAAATTGAAGATGACAAACAATCCTTTAAATGTATAATTGGCCTTCTGTCAAAATGAATCAGTCGTTCTGATATTGTTATTCTGTTTATTACATTAAGCAGTTTGAGACTCTGAAAGCCAAAACCGTCCCGTGATATTTTCAACTAGGCTGTCGGCTACTCGGGTCAATCGGCCACACAAATGGACCAATTAAAAGCCGGAGAGAAATGAGACCAGGAAGTCACGCTGACAGCCTCTGAGGACTGCTATGAAATTCTAACTGAAGTCAAATCGAGCTAACCCACTTCTTCTTCCCTTTGAGAGAGAAAAAAACACTAAACAGTGTTTGCAGAGTACAACATACACAAATATTTTCATCGGACTGGGACCGGGAAATTTGAGGTTTTATGCATCTTATCATTAGAGAAGTCAGGACCCCAGAATATGTCCCAGATAGTAATACTCTTCTGCTCTCAATGCATCAACAAGCAAACACAAAGAAAGGCTGAGGGTTTAAGTATCATGTTAAAAAGAACTTTGAGAGGATTCTCATTAGAGTGATTAGAGACACATGAAGTGAATAAGCCCTGCATTGTCTTCAGTTAATGTCATTATTTTGTGTCAACAGCTCGACATACTGAGGATGAAAATGATTCATGATGAGTAAGTTTTACAGTTTATATCAAAAGGTTCCCAAAACTTTTTTCTTTTTGGAGATGACATGTTTTATGTTTTTTAAGTTGATTAATATTATAAGTGTTTGTTTAATACCCCTATGGTCACTAAAATGTTTCTAACTGAACCTCTGTTCTTTTTGGCTCCCAACCAAAATGGGTTTGTAACACTGAGTACTGAAAACTGCCAAAGACCAAAAGTTGGCATACATGATCACCAGAAGAAAATGTAGGCATTGTATTTTTCTACAAACCATGAATAACTTACATTTTGTACATTTCAAATGTATCATATCAGTGTTTCAAAAGTCAGGTAGTATATGAGCTGAATGTCAACGGATGATGGAATGGACGGTGGATGGTGTGTCATCTAGGTTTTACGGCTGCCAAGCTGCAGACTACTGAAGACCTCCGTTCAAGACCAACATACAACAAAAAAGGGTTGTGATTTAGCGGGTCATTGCTATATTTCAAGCAGCTTTTTAGGCACCAAACATGGGTTCTTCATAGTGCCCCATCACTGTTTTTCCAATGGAGATAGCACCACATAAAGCAGCTGTTATTTACCTAAGACATCGCTTTATTTCCTGCCTGGATAGTGGCACAAAAGCAAGTATTTTAAGCCAAAACATGATCTTTTCCCAACCATAACCAAGTCGTTTTTGTGCTTTGATCTAACCACACATTAACCAAAGCATTATTAACGTGCAAATGTAACATATCTGTGGTTCGCAGAAATGGAAAAAGCCATTTTTTTCTGGCGATTGGGCTGATTTGTAGTCTTGTTGACTTGCTCTCTTAATCTGAATCTGTCCACTATGAGACTTTTTTATCTGGGCAAAGTCACACTGTGCTGGAGCGCCCACTTGCTCACCTGACAGAGAGGCACACCATGTACAAAGGCTGTGTCCTTGGCACAGCAGACGCGGGTCTGATTCCAACCCATGGCCATTTGCTGCATGTTATTCACCCTTTCTCTGTCCCCTTTCATGCTCTAGCTGTCCCATCAAATAAAGGCAAAAAGCCCCAACAAATACCTTTTGAAAAAAGTCACATTGCGCTTATTCTGCTTTCAATAAATGGTTGTTTTGGGGGGGTTGCTGCATGCCTTAATTAGATAGCCGAAAGAAGAAAGACGACAAGAAACGACTTGTATAAAAATCTATTCATACTTCTTTAAGAAAAGTATTAAGAAAGGCGTGGGATTCAGACAATACTAGTGTTGAAAAATAAGAATGAAAATAACACGGTACTTCAGAAAAAGTCCCTCCTCATTTGCTTATCAGCCCAGTCCATGCCTAACAAAATGTCTCAATGCCAAATGTGCCTCTTAAGTGTCGAACAATGCAGCCAGGGAAAAACCCCTGAGTGCATTGTTGCACTATCTGTCAGTACAGTCCAAACACAGGTTTGACACAAAACACATGTAAATTGTATTTATTTTGCTATTAAAATCCAATTTTCTTACAAATGGTCCAAAATTCTGCACTCTGGGGCATTTATGAAAATTTGAACCAGTAAAGAGATTTTGGTCCATTTAGCCAGCCTGGTCTAACTCCCAGGGCATCAAAAAACGCCAGATACAGACACACAATGCACCCTTTAGCGTCTGTATGAGATGCACAAGGCTTTCAACCATCTCCAAAGTAAATCCATCTGCATCATTACTAGATTTTCAGAGCAACAGACGTAGTATAAAGAGTGAGAAAGTCTGCTTAGGGTGGTTGGGAGAGGAGGTGGATGGGTCCAACAAGCACAGGACTTTGATCCAGGACACTGGTGTTTGTGTCCCATGTGAAACTAAAAGTCAGTGTTGAGTTATTTTGACACACTGCTGATCAGTCAAGTGAGCCAACTGATGTGACTCATGACTAACGTCAACTACGATCTTTTCCTGACCCTAAGCAAGTTGTTTTCTAAACCTAACTGCCAAACCCTTCTGTGTCACAATACAATGCAAAAGACTGCCCAAGAATCAAGATATGACGACTAGGGATGAGATCATGGTGATTCAGCTGACCTCCCTGCTCTTTAACCCAGTTCTATCTTATTTAAAGCCCCGACAAGGAACTTTCATTTTGAGTTGATTTTGGCGACCCTATGGACAAAAGCGGTAGTGTTTTGCCGGAATGAAGCCTACATTTCCCATGAGCTCTAGCGAGTATTGTCATAAAGACGCTTACCTGGCTTGCGCATGTGTTTGTTTTGGGGATGAATGAAACAACAAGACGGGAAAACTTTGCCCCCACTCCTATCGGGGATCCCAGCTCACCTCTGCCGCGCCCCATCTCCACCTCTCTGGCGTAAGCACTTCCACGGCTTCTTGGACTGAGTATGGAGCGGTGCCTCGCCTCTTTATTTCTTGGCACTCACTGGACCCTGTCGACGCCTGGCTGGTACCTGTCGTCTGCCCGGATGAGGTGTTCCAGTCCCACGCCTGCTCTCCTCGTCCCTGCTAGTGCGAGGTGAATCTGCGCAACCTGCGGCCTCTGTGTGTGGCTCCCCAAACAGCTAAAGCCGTGGACTCGCCGGCTCCTGCCAGGATTGGGCTGGTAAATGCTAGATCGCTAGCAAACAAAACGTTTATCCTGAAGGATTTCCTGACTTCCCGAGGACTGGATTTTCTCTGTATGACTGAGACGTGGCTGACTGTTGGTGAGTCCAGTGCTTTCACAGAACTTTTACCCGATGATCGCTGCTATTTTAACTCCCCGTGGATGTCGGGTCGAGGAGGAGGAATAGCGACTATTTATAAGAGTCACTATAAACATAAGCAGCTAGGTAAGATGACGTGTGCCGTCTGAGTGCCGTAAATCATTTCGTCTTGGAAGTGACCTGGGGCGGACCCGGGGACAGTTTCCTAAAGGTATGGATATGCACTATATAGAAATAGCTTATCTTCACACCGATGGTCTCATTTGCTGTTGTAGGTCACGCACAGACATCAGCAGAAACGAGAAACTTTTGCATATCCAGTTAAAAGTTCCTTGTAGCAGCTTTAATATCAGTGATGTTTTATCTCATTGACTTCTGTTCTTTTAAAGGGATTTCCTCCCAACATTAAATCCTGTGCCAAACCACCGCATTCATGGAAAACCATTTCACACCACAGGAGAAAATCATCTATTTACAGTGCACTTTAAAGGACTAGAGCAAAAAACTGTCTCTTCGGTCATTTATTACCTCCCCATATCATGTTGAACATCACCACCACATTAAACACAAAGTGAATTATCGACAGTAATAGTGAAACCATGACTTACCCCGTACTCTCCTGTCTCCTGGTTGGTCATCGCCCACAGGTTGACGTCTATATCCCTGGCATTTTTGTGGTCTGTGGTAACAAGCCCTGTAACTCCTAAAAACACAAGCAATGTTCACATTAAGGGTCTGATTCAACATCGTATGTGGTGCTTATATAAACTGAGAACTGCTCATTCAAATGTGGATGATTCACTATACAGTTTTTAATGTCTTCAGTGTTTGCATCATAAACCTGGACTCTTTATTTATCCGTACAGTATTTACTAGGCTGATTTTACTGCCTGTGTCATTTAGTTCTGTTTAAGATGACTCTGCAGCACTTTATGGCTCTACACACTGTGCATTTCTCTCTAACTAACCTCTATAATTACTGATCATGTAGAAAAGATTGAAAAATATTTGGAACATGACCCCCATTACAAAATTTGAAAAAGCTTTTGCTTCTGTAAAACAAGGTAACACGTCAAAACATGCACAGTAATGAAGCCAAAGTTTCCATCATTATTTTCAACATGGCCCTGTTTTCCTTGTTGTTTCCCATCATGCTGAGCAAAACAGCCCTCATCAACCCTTTTAATCTGAAGCAACAACATCCCATTGTTCTGCATCTTCCAATATGATGTGAACGCAGATCTGGCAGCCGGCTAGGTAAACAAGGAAGTGCGTGGGCACCCTCATCAAACATCAAATGGACTATATACCGGACTGTTGTGTGATAACTGTTCAATAACACTATTGTGTTGAAAGGTTATATATTCAATCTCATTTTGGGTTCAATGGTGCTGTCCAATAACAGCAAGATGAGAGCACCATTCTCTGTTATCTGAGAGGCAGCCATGGCTTTATGGCAAAATGACTTCTGCATTTACACTGTCTATCAATATCAAGTTCATATACACAATGTCAAACTGATGTGGGATCAGTGTCACACACACATCTAAACCAAAAAGTACTAGAGTGTGCGTAAAACAGTACAAATATGACAGATTGCCACAGTCAAACTTTTATTGTTTGAAATCATAAACTGTATAAAATAATGTACGTAGCTACCATGATGTAACCCATTAGTTTCTGGACTTCCATTTTGAAGCCATGACTGCCGCCATCTTGGATTTTTGTGATCAGAAGTCACCATATTTGGACGAGAAGTTGGAGCTAACCCTCATGCTAGCTGCTGGTTTGGTTAGCATGGTGAAACCATTTAAACAAAATGTACTTACTGCGAAAGCTGAACATTCAACTCCTTAGAGGGTCTTTTACCACAACCAAACTCTGAACAAAACTTTTTTTTAGCAAACAATGAGTTACAATTAACTTTAATGAAATGGAAACACAATAAAATAGCTAGTGCTGCGCCAGACTCAGATCTATGTCAGATGCGAAATCAGCGGGATGTTTGGTGGGACATAGTAAACAAGCTAACTACGATAAAGATGGATCGTAAATAGGCAACAACATTTTGCCAACACTAGATACCAAACAAAAGCCAGAGACTGTACTGTCTCAAGTTGCTGTAAGCTGCCTAAGCAAAAGGCAGACGATAACTTTATCTTGGAGCCTCCAGGGAAAGCCTTCTCTTCTCTGGGTAGCTGCTTGCGTGTTTGCAGCTGTCTGTATCAAAGGGCAGCATAAAGTGAAGAGCACTCACTCTGCAGCTAAATCTGACTATGCCGCTGACTAATCTGCGGTTACGTCATGGTTACCAAACCAAAGTTGTCACTGTGGCAACGACTTGTCAATAGACGGCACCCAACTGTCACTCAAAGTAACCATACTCTTAACTATGTGTAACTTTAAGCCTTAATAACATTTAAACGGCTGAGTTGTATAAAAATTCATCCCATGTACAGTTGTCATGAACAAGGAAATTAGCTACAGAGACCAAAACCATTTTTTGTACTATGCAATAAAGGTATATTTCTGCTTTAAAGCTGGGCATTTTAACATGAGGGGCAGTGGGGACTGACTTGCTGACTAGTGGCCATTCAAGGAACTGTAGTTTTTGGCAGCCCTGGAGGTCGCCACTTGTTTAAAACCTACTATAATGTATGAAGCATGTCACCAGTTGCTCACCCCAGAATCGTCGGTTCTGCGTCCTCATTGTGATGTTGATGCCATCGTTCTGGGCTCCACCATCTGCCAGCGTCTCGTCCAAGGCCATTGCGTACAGCACGAAACCATCATAGAAGCTGCCGGCGATGTAGTCCATCTGCAAGGGTAGGGATCATTTCAAAGAACCAGCAACAATGAAAATTCGTGAACTCCACACAACTATGATCAAAGACCTTAATGCTGGAATTTAAGGGAGGACAGGCCTATTATTCAGTTCACATTCAAAGGCCTGCTTCTGTGAAACAATATGAGTTTGGTCAGTGAAAGTGCCACGTGCCAACAATCACACTAAATGATTATTCTTTGAAAAAATACAGTTTAATTCACTTTTCTGAAACTCCCATGCTTGATGGCTGAGATCAAAGCAGTAATAAAAGACAAAGTATTAATTGCTCAAATCATTGTCAACAGCATTCATCATTAACCGCTGCCAGTTACACTGCACAGTGGGGATTTTGCACAGAATATTATAAAAGATGAAAGAGGTTGTGATGCTGCTGAGAAAACAGTTTTTCTAGGCTGTAACTTACCAGTGATGGTTCCAAATGCACACCGAAATCCCTCTGAGCTCTGGCATGGAGTTTCCTCTGGAAGTCTTTGTACTCGGGATTATCAGGAGGCCGATAAGTTATGACGAAAACAGACTGGAGGGGACACAGAAGGTGGAAAAACAAAAAATTAGAATTACTGCCTTGCGGTTGTATGTCTCTGCGCACCCGTCAAGTTGTAGTTACAGTGTACATCCATGTCTGTGAAAACACGGCTGCTTCACACACATCTTCTCCCCGGCAGCACAGAAGATCTAAACAATCAGCACAGTTTCAAGGTGGGCACCCAAGATTAAAGTCACCAATTGAGTATGTGACCAAAAACTCCTCTGTTACTGAGTTATGATGCTGAATAATGGCCAGAAAAGTGTTTTCGCAGAACATTACTGTCACAGTGAAGCTGACCTTTGACCTTTTGGATATAAAATGTCATCACTTCATCATTTTATCCTATTAGACATTTCTGTGAAGTTTAGTCATAATCAGTATATTGGCCCGAAATTTAGTGGTCTAATGTCACAGTGACCTTGACCTTAGACCACTAAATTCTAATCAGTTCATTGCTGAGTCTAAGTGGATGTTTGAGCCAAATTTGAGGACATTCCCTCAAGGTGTTCTTGAGACTTCTTGGTCATGAGAATGAGACAGATGCAAGGTCACAGTGACCTTTGACCTTTGACTACTAAATTCTAATCAGTTCATTGCTAAGTCTAAGTGGATGTTTGAGCCACATTTGAGGATATTCCATCAGGGTGTTCTTGAGACTTCTTGTTCGTGAGAATGAGGCAGATGCAAGGTCACAGTGACCTTGACCTTTCATTGTTGAGTCAAGTGGACTATTATGCCTAATTTGAAGAAAATCCCTCCAGGTGTTCTTGAGATATTGTGTTGACAAGGATAAGACAGACAAGGTCACACTGACCTTGACCTTTGACTTACAACCACCAAAATCTGATCAGCTCATCCTTGAATCCAAGGGGACAGTTTTGCCAAATTTAAAAAAAAAAAAAAAATATATATATGTATATATCCTTCAGGCGCTCTTGACATATCACATTCACAAGAATTGGCCAGACAGACATACGTAAGGACGTACAGATGGACAACCTGAAAACATAAGGCCTCAGCCATGGCTATTGCCAGCACAGAGGCATACAAGTATCCAATGTATCAGGCTGAACAAGACACTGAATCTCACAGAAACAAATATTTGTGACTTTAATGTTCTAACTGTAACATAAAATTGCTGTTACATGTTATTTAGTCTTGTTTTCATCCTTAATCATAAAAAATCATTTAAAAGTATGCTAATGGGGTAAAGGTCGACATGCTGCTCTGTTTTGTCTTGGTTTTAGTCGTCAATAATCCTAAAACTGACCGTTTTGTAGGCCTACTTCAACATATCAAATCCCAAACTATCCATGAAGAATTGTCGTCAGTGACACCTTTTTGTTTGTGGTTGAGAGTCACACACTGTTAACTGCCTAAGCAGCTAGTCGTTTTGCTGAATTTCTGACAGATTATAGTCAAGTTCCTCTCTGTCTTCATGTTAATTTACAGATTTTTCCAACCACATTATCGTGCTGCTTTGAGATATATTTCAAATTCAAGCTACAGGACTCGTTACTGCACATTGTACAGTCTGGTCGGAGGGTCTTCACTTAATAAGCATGGGATACAGCACTAGTGGGTCACAGGTCCATTCTGAATGGACAGCAAGTGACTCACAAAAATGTCAAGTTTGTCAAAAACACTCTATTTTCAAGTACAGTGAGTTTCCAGCAAAGAGTTTTTATTTTGAAGTGCCATTTCCTGCTGTAGAGTGAGTGACTTATTGACAGCTTCTTGACAGAGACAGCAAACTATCACGATGACATAGCCAAACGCAAGTATGACGCCTACAATCTTAGATCCAATAATCTTCCACAAGTAAAGATGCAACCGGTGCAGACTGAGGCTGGAAAAGGAGTCTATATTATTATTATATTATTTCTCTGACCAGTTTTAAGCAAATGTTAAAAGAGGTCCTTACCACAAATTGTTCTTGCTACGATGCAAAACAATTTTAGCCTGTCTTGATGTACTTTTTTGTACATAATCAACATGTACTCTCAGTAACTCTGCTGTCTTCTTGGTCAGGGCACCATTGAAAAACAGATTTTTTTTTAATCTCAATTGGTTTTTCTCGGATTAAATATAATTCAATTCAGTTCGATCAACTTTATTGCTCTCAAAGGAAATACTTGTGCCAGCGAACTCTTCAAATTACAGTAACACTAAGTACAGTAACCACAACGTTCACAACCAGAACATCCAGTGGGTTTCCTTGGGTCAGGGTCACTCACTGGGCCCAGTTTTAGAACAACAGAGTATTAAATATCTGGCAAAGTATACAAATACACAAGATACAGGACAAGAAGTGTTTTCTGTAAAGGTTAAATAAAATATTCGGTCAACCAAGGCTAACAGTCATTCCTGCCCTCTCAGCGTTTTGTGACCCCAAATTACTTTGGCATACTACTGCAGTCATCTGGTGCGGATATTATATGTAAATGACAACAGCTGTGGTCTGTAATAGGCCACATTAGTACAAAATAAGATCAGCTACAACTATTAATAAGATTTTCTAGAAATGAGTGTCACATAAAATGAAATATAAAAGATATAACATTATAAAAATACATAATATTACACAATAAATAATAAAAGGAGTGTCACTACAAGACAATAAGCTTGTTTTTAGTACATGTACTAGTGTTACAGTATTTCATCGTTCTGCTTGAGGCTCAATGCAGATGTTAGCAGCTAATGAATTATGAACACAGTGGAAAACACTGTACTCCTCAATATATTTCAGTAAACTCCAAATGAACTGAAACACCGACAAGGATACAGGATTGATAAAAAAAACCCATCATCGTTCATTATGATGCGATTATGCTTGGATATGAAAACATTGTTGGTCCTAAAATGACAGGCTGAGAGAGTGTTCTCACTTCTTTCATGATCTTTGATTTGGAATGTGTTACAAATAGCTCGAACACCACATGAGTGTTGACAGAGACGTTTAATGTTTGATCAAGTGTTTGGATAGTGAATTAAATTATTCAGCCAGACATTTCAGTTCAACTATTTGCCTCAAGTGACCTTTGATCCTGTCGATTGATTGCTCCTATCAGAAAAACAGGTTTTGGACATTTCTGGGAAATCCTCTTGCTCTGCTCGTAACTGGAAGAGCTGTAGATCGTTTTTCATGTTACAACAGTTATTTGAACCCCACCACAAACTTCCACAAGCAATTACTGCAATGAAGGAAGCATATTGCGATAATGAGCCCTGTTATGACTCGCAGACAAATTAACGCCTTGCGTGATCAGCAGAAATGGCAGCCAAAGTTTTGTTCTGCAGCCAAGGTTAGGGGAAGTGCAGATAAACAGATATTGAGATCACTGTGTTTGATGCCAGAGCTGTTTGATACCAGTTTATGGTTTCAAATCACTTAAATCTTTCATGACATCTTAAATGTGTGTTGGCTGATTAAAATAGTTGTTTGAAGATTTTTTTCAAATAACAATAAAAAAACTTTAGCTGCAAATAAAATAGGGAAAATTGGTCTTCTGAATTATCAATTTGTGTGCTTTGACTGAACAAAAGAGATTACTTGTTTAATGGTTCCAGTTTTCAGAAGAAAATGTTGGCATTGCATGTTTCTGCAAACCACAGATACATTACATTTGTACGTTGCATGCATGGTTGCCATGCCGTGGACCACAGCTGTTTGAAACCTAAGCCCCATTTTCACCGAGCAGTATGGTTCAGTTCTGTAAGCTTTTTTTTTTCTGTTTCCACTGTGAAAAGTTGTGGATGGTACCAAAGGAACCGTTCTGTACCATCCCCATGTTTGGTCCCCCTTCTGTTGGGGGGGATCAACAGAGGGGGATGGTGGAACTGTGAACACTGCAGTCCATTGATTGGTCAGTAGAGGACAGTCACTCTGCTCAGGGCTGAGTTGTGGCTGGTTTTGAAGCTCATGTAACCTCTGTTTGCCGTGGAGAGTTATATTATAAAATGAAAGGATGTTTTGCTGCCTCTCGCAGCAGCTGCAGTCGGAGAGAAAAAAAATACTTGAATTCACTGGGCCGACTGCCGGCAACTTTTAAGGTGGAACGTTAGCTTGTAATGTTACTCAATGTATGAGTTGACAACATGAATCCATCAGTACACCTTAAATTTCACCGCCACAACTTTGACCATTCCATTAGTTTTTATTGTCTTTCTTGGATGACATACACAACCACACAGTAACCACAGCATTGTTGAAATGTAAAGCGACATAAGGTTTTGTGGACTGCCTATTGGCTCAAAATTCCATTAGACCAAAAGCCCATTTCTCCCACAATTCGTTATCCCCAAATAAAAATGCCCATTGTTCCTAAGTCCTGTTCCTCCGAAAATACACACTCCCTGCATTTGGGCAAAGCAAGCCCCAGAAAAAATGTACTGTACATTTCTGTAAGCCATGAATATGTTACATCTGTCAGCAATGCTGTGGTGAATGTGTGGTTGGTCATGGTTAGGAAAGGATATGTTTTGCCTAAAATGATTCAAATTTGGTGGCACAGAAGTTGCTAGAAAAGCAGGGACGGGTCACTGAAAAACACCCAGCAGTGGCTCTAATGCTGCTGGGAAACTGAAACTAACTGCGGAGAGTTTGTATTTTTGGAGAAATGCGACTTCAGAGCAATGGGCATTTGTTTGGGAAGAATGGGCTGTTGGAGATATGGGACTTTGGTCCAATGGGACATTTGTTGGACTAACAGGGCTTTGAAATGTTGGGTAATTGAAACAACGGTGTGCCACCAAAGTTTCAACATATCCATTACATAATACTGAACAAATGTTACATATCTGTGGTTTGCAGAAACATACAATGCCAACATTCATTCTGCTAACTGGGTTGCATTTGCTACGCTGTTAGCAAACAACAGATTTCACCGGGACAAATATTAAGTGGGGGTATAGAAGTTGGAGATGTGGAGTTATGCATTAACACTAAATCACATTTAAGTCCCACGAATAGAAAGCAAAGGAAGGCATTTATTTCCATTAAATTCTTAAGTTAATGTTTCAACTGTATTAAGGCATTTTAAGTGAAGTCCATTATGATAGAAATTGCCATAATCAATTCAACATTATGTTGGATTCATTATTCAGAAAGCCACTCTCCATCAAAACTTTGTGAACACTGAATCAAAGAGAATTAAGAGAAGCCAGCGTGACATTTAGGGAGACAAATTAGACGAGCGACACATCTGTGCCCACTCTCTTACGTCTCAGTGCACTAATTTGTCGGGCTAAATGGCTTCCTGTGAAAACACATCCCCCCCATTCATTAATGTCAAACAAGAATTTCAAGCCTTAACATGGTCGAAAAGGATTGAGGGGTCCTCGTCCTTTGGGAGACTCAATTTGCCTATTGGCAGAAATGACATAGCCTTCTAATATCATTAGTTGGAGTGCACATACGTGTCTGTCGTTACCATAAAAGCTTCCCGCAGTTTTGATGTGTTTTAAGAAACTTCTTGGAAAAAGTGATATTTAATCAGATGCAACTGATTCTGAACCAACTGTCAGTTTTTAGCTGGATTTGAGGACTTTATTCTGTGCTACTCAATAAGTTCAGTCTGATAAAGATTATGGGACTTAGAGAGAAAATGAACTCAAACAGTGAATAAAATATGCGTTGTCAGAGACCTCCAGTTCTCATGCCAAATGGTGGTTTTGGTCTTGCCTTATTTCCTGCCTCCAATTACAATGTGGGTGAAACTGTGACAGTCCACATTTAATAAATCTGCAAAGAATCTGAACACAGTCTCAATTTATTAACAGATGCACAGCTGTTGCTACAGACTGTGTATGAGTGCCTGTATGCGCATGTATGTGTGTTCTGTGTTCGTTTTTACCTTAAAGACCTTGATGAGATCGGTCCAGTCAGAGTCGGCGCTCTGCCACGGTTTGCGATCCACCAAGCTCTCTGCGAACACGTCCAGGTAGAATATAGCATAGTTCTCTGGGTCCTGGATCTCGCTCTGGAACAGTTTCATGATGTTCAGGAAAGTCTCCAGGGGCCCGCAGATGTATACAACTGCAGAAAGAACAAAAGAAAAGATCTTGATCAATCACTTGCTTCTTTAAAATGTTGCTTTTCATTAAACTTGTTGAGACCCTGTGGATTTAAGCATGATTTCCTTCATTCTCATGCAGCAGCCTGCACTATTTTGTCTTCTTTCTGATGCTTACACTCAAGATCACCATTGAAACAAGTTGATTTGTGCTGAAAACAGGTGAAATGAGCCTTTTAGGGCTCAATAATGGACCGATATTGCTTGATAACAGCGGCAGCTCTTCCTAAATGGACATAGGCCGGCAGCTAGGGAATCACCCAGAGCAGGGGGCTTTAACTGCAACCAATTTTTGCTTAAAAAAAAAAATCAAAGGGAAAAATAATCCGAAGCTCTAAAGCTAATGGTTGCTCTGCAGTAGGGGTATAAAAAATGACTGGCCAGCTCACTCAGTGTAAATGTCTATGGTTCAGCACCATGGAAGCGTTTCGACCCATGAATCAATAAATGATTTTTAACTACAGTCAGAGTAAGTTGGTAGATACATTTCACTTGCTCTCAATGCAAAGTCAAAGGCCACATTTACACCAGAGGACTCAACACACTGTTCCAAAGCTGGTCTAGTTTCTAAATCTTGGCCACCTGTTCATTTCCAGTTACAGCAGTGAGCCACATTTGATTATTTACACTCAAAACAAGCAGTAAGCATACAGGAATAAATTCCAGATGTAAGCCCGTGCACAGCCAGATCGCCATCTGCAAAAGGCACAAACAAGACAGACATAATAACTGAGGCTGGGGAGCAGGAGGTGGGCTTGGAAACCCAGCGTTCAGAGGTTGGAGGGTCCACTAGAGCAGTGGGAGGAGCTTGAAGCATGTGGGCAGGGCTTTACTCGCCTCTTTGCCCTGAAATAGACTCCTTGATTTTGTTGCTGCTTGTCCAATCCCCAAATTTCCTTTCGGCTAGCTCTGTGTTGATGTTTTGAACCTCTGCTGTGACCTATGTTGAGTTTCAAAACATCTGCAGTGAGCTGGGAGGAAAATAGGGGGAGATATGTGACTTCTTTTAGTTATAATATTGTAACATTTTCATGTTATGTGCATGAGGCTGCAGAGCATGCATATTTACTGTGGCTGGATTTGCTTCTATGTGTTTTTCCATTTAATTGCTCGCTACTATTCAAGCTAACCAACAATATCTGTTAAAACCAGAGTCGAGTGCCATATTTTCCACCATTTTTTGTAGCTGCACATACTGAAATCAACAGTATAGTAGATAACAGACTTGGATAGAGGAATAAAATATTCAGCCAGACATTCAAGTCTATACTTTTGCCTCAAGTGACCTTTGATTCTGTCGATATACTCACTCCTATCACAAAAATAAGTTTCAGACATTTCTAGGAAGTCCGCTAGCTCTGCTCTTCTGCTCCACATATATTTCACATTTGCAATGTTTTATTCAGATATCCTGTAGAGGTGAGGGATTGTCAATCTCCTGCATGATTTGCATAAAATGAAAAAAAAAAAAAGACCTCAAACATCTATCAGAGGCAACAAAGAAGCCAAAATGGAGACAGAAATCATTTGAGGATGAGGGTGAATGTTAGGTCAGAGGACTTCTCACAGTGGAGGAATCGGAAAGAAGGAAAAGCAACCTCCTCACTCCTTTCTGAAAATGCCCCAAACATCTTGTATTTCTGTTAAAGGTCCAGTGTGAAGGATTCAGGGGGATGTATTGGTAGGATATATTGGTATATAATATTCGTAACTATTTTTTCATTATGGTATAATCACCTGAAACTAAAAAACAATCTTTTGTTACCTCAGAATGAGCCATTTACATCTACTTAAGGAGCGGGTCCTCTATCATGAAGTCTGCAATGTTGTTTCTACAGTAGCCCAAAATGGACAAATTAAACACTAGCTCACATTTTTGCGTTTTGGGGTTTTGCATCAGCCATTGTTGTTTTCCTCAAGCAACAACCTCCAGGGCTGAAACAAGAAGCCAACACAGAAGTGCAGAAAACTGCAGTTCTGTGAATGGCCACTTGAGGCTGGCTCCAGAAGTGAGTCAACGCCCATAGACCCCCCCATGTTTAAATGTTCATTGTTCAACCTTACAGCAGAACTAAACATGTTTACAGCCTGGTATAAAAAACAGTTTTGGTCTCTGTAACTTAATTCCCTTTTCATGACAGCTGAAGGGGGGATGAATTTTTAAATAACTCATTAACATTTCATTAAGGCTTAAAATTATGCATGTTTGAGGTCAGGCCTTTTGGCAGGCCACTTTGAGTGCTAGGCTCTCTGCGCTGCGTCACTATATTCTATGAGTCAGATAGACCCCTCACTTCTCCATAGCTTCAGCCTTTGGTCCAAATTTGGTCACTTCTGGATCCAAAAACCAAGATGGCGACAGTTAAAATGCTAAGCTCAAGGCTTTAAATAGGAGTCCTCCAACCAGTGAGTGATGTCATGGTGGCTACATCCATTATCTCATACAGTCTATGGTTCTCATACACGCTTGGCACAGGTGAGAATATTCAGTTGGTGTCAATCTCCAACCTCGCCACTAGATGCCACACACTAGACCAGGGATTCATTCATTAATTCATTCATTTGCTTTCACCGCCAACATTGCAAAGTTAAAGTACTGAATAACTATAAATAGCCAACTGCAGAGTAGCCACCTTGTTGTAAATCATATTAATGACTGCTCATTTAGACCTATTCGTAATGTTGATAGGGCTAATTTAGACTTGATAGGTTGTTACCTTTATTGGAATATGTTTTGCAGCTCCAGACAGATTATTTTTCTTTTATTTTTGGCTAATAATGGCTCTTTTAATGGTAAAGGTTGCTCACCCCTGCACTAGACCTTGAAAGTGACAAAGCCCTCTAGCAAAGGTGGGAGTTATAACTCCTTTCCATGGGGTGCAAAAGAGGAATTTAGGTGAGGTTATTAAAGAGCAACACTGAACGGCTGGATCAAAACACTGGACTTTAAAATGGAGCATCGCCATTCATTTTCTGTTCCCTATTATAATTGCTTTTCTTTTATCTGCAGCCATGGTCATTCTCTTTCTGTAACAGTCATTATTATTGTAACCATGACAACAAAAGTTTCCTTCCTTACTTTCCTACTTAACTCTAACCATTAACTTTACTCTGTCCCTTGTTTTTGTACCTAAAACATGACCAAAGGTATCAGTTGTACAAGAACTTTGCCTACATAAAACATAATCTCATCATTTAAACCCTATGTCTGCCCACTGTCAGTACATCTCTGGATACTAGGTACTACAAACACATTTTGAACAGCACCAAAAAAGTATTGAGTTTCAATACACACGCCTACTCAAACATGAATAGAAAGTTGAACATTTTACCTTTAAACTCAATGAGCAGGTCTTGCTCAAAGACACTGCAACACATCAACGTTTGCTGCTGCAGGAATCAAACTCTAGACCTCTGCTACAGGCTCTGACAGTGTGTCTACCCACTACCTTCACCCTGCCACCTACACCCTCCTGCTGTTGAGTCATGAATAAAAAAAAAAAAAGGCAAAAAAAAAAAAAAAAAAAAGCGTAGCATTATTTCCATTCGCAGCGTATGTCAGAGAGCGGCTGCTGCCAGCTGCGAGGCAGTCCTCCCAGTTAGCAGACATTTCCTCATGTGTTAGACCAAAGTCGGCTGCTGCTTAGACCCCAACTCTCATCTCTTCCAACATGGTTCACCATGCCAAGGAGTCCTGCTGTCTCCTGGACCGCTCCCAAAATAAATGTGCTACACAGCCGGGGGAAAATGTCCTCCTGTGTTGTAGCAGTTGTAGAGTATATAGACCTGCCGAGACTTCACTTCACACAAATGCACATTAAATTGTTTGGTACAAGTTGTTCCACTTCACAGACTCCAGGATGGCAATCAGCTCGGCTCTCCACACTGCAGAAAATATCCTTCTTATATAATTTAGCCTGTTATTAAGTCCCATATTTATATTTTCATAACACTTGTTTGTTTGAAGAATTTTACATAATCAAGTCTTATTCTTGCCTCCACTAAGGAGCCAGTGTTTTAAGCACTGTTAGTTTTTTGACTGATTTGGTAAAATATCCCAAAACCTTATTGACAGATTTCTACGCTCGAGCCAAAGAACAAGCAATTTGGGTTTTGATGAAGATCCAGGATTTTAAAACACAATTTCTCAACATTGCAACATAGCAAAATCAGTATTTTCCCATGAACAACTGCACCGTACACCCTGTGATTATCCGATATTGACCCTCTGAATCTAAAGTCCTAAACATCTCCATGATTAAAATAACACATACAAGAACACAGATACAGATGATGGATGTGCGAGCACTCTAAGTGCTCTCTCCTTGATAACAATGCAGTCTGCCATGTTTCAAGATAATGACACACAGAATTGTGCCAAGGAGAACAATGTAATAAAACATAGAATTATCTCACCTCGTAAGAAACTCCTGAGAGCTGAGTAGCAGATGATATAAGCTCTTAAAGGGGATGTTTCTCAGCTTTGCTCGCTGGTTTTTCTAAAGATAAACTCTGCATTGTGGATAAAACAATCCACTGCTAATGAATACATGTTTCTGATTACCGTTAAATCCTTGTGGTTGTATCAGTCCCCCCATTATTTATACTATTTCAACACATTTTCACTCCCAACTCATAAAATACTGACACTTGGTCAGTGGCCCTACTCATCAAACTGACGCTCAGGGATGGCGTGTCAATTTCTGCTTGTTATATATAGTGTTAAATGTATACAGTCTTGTTTCAAAATTAACTTCCAATGTAGCTTTACTTGTTTTAGGTTCCTTACGTTTAAGCAACAAAAGTATGTAGTTAGGTTTAGTTTTAGGTAAAAATAACTATGTCTCTTCCTAACATAATGTAATGTAAGTCGCATGACATGCAGTACATCACACATGTCTACTACACTACGTTCTTAAAACAACGCAACGTTGATATTTGGTTTCACATGGGACACGAACAGTGGTCACCTGGGTGAAAGTCCATCCCACCCTATACACAGTCTCTTGCTCTTTATACTGTGGACATCAAATTAGGGCTGACCCAAAAAATTCGAAGCCTCGAAGCTTCATTCGATGGCATGGGATTCAATTATGAAAAAAAAAATTCAAAGCTTCGGCGCTTTTTTTTTTTTTTTGGGGGGGAGGCCATAAACGCAACACTAACCCCCACCAGTCCGATACTGACAACGAGCGCACTCAGAGCTGGCAGACATGTCCAAGAGGTCATCAGATGTGTGGCTGCAATTTTAAAATATGCCCCAACAACCCCCAGAAAGCAGAGTGCCAGATTTGCCAAAAGCAATTGGCATATCACAACTCAACAACAAATTTGGGAAATCACTTGAAAAACGTAAGTAGTAAGTAGTAGGCCTAATATGCATTTTCCAGTTCCACCGGTCCGCTCTGAGTCTTCTTCTGATGCTCTGAGTTGCGCATCTGTTTGATTGTGCTGCAGTATGCGCCGAGGGTTTTAATTTAGATTTAGTGTTCAATCAAAAGTTAAACATTACTTATCACCGACCATTAGTGTTTTTTCGTTTGTGAATATTTTTATCTTAATTCTAGTGTTGGAAGAAACCACGTTTTCGCCTTCTTTTTTTTTTAACCCCCCCCCATCATCGAATGCTTCGAATTAACTTTGTTCTGAGCTCTGAAGCTTCGAATGTCGATAAATGGATTCGAAGGTCAGCCCTACATCAAATAATGATGCGGCCTGCTCCATCTCTTACAGCAGTGTTTCCCAACTGGTTGGACATGGTCCAAAACAGGGTCGTGGGACCACTCTGAATGGACTGCAAGCAACTCACAAACGTGTCAAGTTTGTAAAAAACACACTTAATTTTTAAATGAAGTGAATTTCTGGCACAAAGTTTTACTTTGAAGTGCTGTTTCCTACTGTAGAGTGAGTAACTAATGGACAGCTACTTGACAGAGACAGCAAACTAGCTCAATGACATGTCCAAATGCTGCAAGTATGACGCTGAATGTATTAAACTGTGTGGACCCTGAACTAATGAGTGAGGAGAAATCTGGACCCGTGGCTGGACCAGATGGGAACCACTGTCTTACAGATGCTAAAGGGTGCCTGACGCGTTGCTATCTGCTATTCGGAGGGCCCCTGACCAAGTGTCTGTATTTGATGAGCTGGGAGTGAGGACAGATTCCGTTTTTGAGGCTGGATTTTTTTTTTCAGCAATAGTCAACCAATGTAATTGCATTCTGGTATTACTTCTTTAGTAGTTTTTATTGTCAGTGGTGGAGTCCGCCACTCCCAAGCAGGATTCAGATTAACAATCAGTGCACAAGTGTTCCACAGGAAACAGTGGAGCATGTAATCCAGCATTATTGTACAGTAATTTGATCTCACTGTATTTGGGTATCAGAGCTGTACTGTTACAGCATTTCCTACTGCTATTGCTTCAAAGCATTCAAATGGCGAAACACAAGGTGGCTTTTATTGTAAAGCACTCAAAGAAAAACAATGTATTTGTTACCAAACTTAGTGCCATCGGCGCTAACCCATGCCAATAGTAGTTTTCACAGTATGCAATCTACACTCTGTTGCTTATCTGGTCCACCTACAGTCTAGCACAACAACAGTCCTGCAACAAGTCCTCCCTTCATGAATGTAATAATGTCCATGTTTTAATCTACCGTTATCAACATAGGCTGCATCATGGGGTGGACAACATTTCAGATACACCTCTAACAAAATTCAATTCAACAGCAGCACAAACAACATGATCATGGTTGACTGAGCTGATTCAACATCTCTAGTGAAGTTGCTGGAAGAAGCACTATCCTTCTTCAGGTTGTGGGGTTCTTATCCTCCATCTTGTCCATTCTTTTCGTACATGTTTGCATTACTTCTTGTTTGAGGAATATATTTGTAAGTGAGAGTGTCTTAAAACAAGACATAAAGATGAATGAGCTATCAAGCAAATATCACTGAAAACAAGCTGATTTGTCTGCAGATTCGTTCACACATTTAAGAAATGACAACTCGTAATGAAGAGCTCCACAAGTGCACAAACAAAGTACTTCCTGCACTCAATGTGTTTTTGTCACTTTTCTGATTGGATTGTGCTTGATTTTCTAACACGACTCTGTAATGTTTGTCTTGTCTGAATCAGAGAAGATTATCCTCCAGCTCTTTGTTTCTTCAAGCTCTAATCTGTCTGCGGGGCTCTTACGACTCGTACGCTTTGCTTTGTTGCAATTATTTGCATTAAAAATGTAGCAAAACAAAGTCTGTGAAAGCAACGTGTGGTTAATATTTCTGTCTGCTATTATTGTATCTTAGGAGTGTTTTCACAGGGAACAGGATCCCTGTGATTATACAGCGGCAATACCTGAGTCTCATTGTGAAGAGCCACTCTTTTCATCACTCACCAGGAGCTACTAACCACAGGCAAATGAACGTGAAAAACAAATTTAAAAGCCTCATGTATTCTTCCACTCATACAGCTGAAATTTTCCCTCTTGTGCGGACTGAAAAGCATTGAGGCAAGAGTGTCACTGGGCAATGTGCTGGGAACTTGAATATATTCACTGCGGTCAGAATAATGCTTTCATCTCACTCTGCGCCGGAGCCAGAAGAGGGGCTCCGAACCTTTTACTTAAAGGGTCATGCAGCCATATGGATAGTTTTGCTTTTATCTGTCCAAGTTTTTAGATTTCCATCTCTGCAATTTCTGCCTCCACCCCAATATAATGCTCCATCCACAGAATACACTGAGTGAGAACAGTTTTCATAGGAATTTTTTCTTGGGAAAAAAAGTAGTTTCGAGGAAGACCGGGAGAGTGTGAGGACTGGTCTCTGTAAGAGTGTTATAAATATAAAAATCCCCAAAACTGGAGACAATGAGATAATAAGGAAATAGATTTTCACATCAGTGGAAAGGTTATGTTCTCCATTACAGGATGAGAAAACACTTTAGGTATGTCTGAAATGGATTTGAGCATCGACTTCAACAGGGACTTTCTGAAATGTTGACACTCTGGAGATTTAGTTAGCCATGGCTGGAGTGACTGGTTGGGAGATCCCAGTGCAAAATATTCACTGTTGGGCCCTTCTCCAGCCATCACCTATGATCTACTATGCCTTCTGTATGTACCCTGTCATTGCCAAATTCCCATTAAAGGATAGGTTCACATTTTTCAAGTCTATCGTAATACAATGCTCACTCATTCATATGTACATGAGAGAGCTATTGGTTGCAGTCATATCCAAAGTTACATTCATTTTAGTGCAAAACGTCCTTGCTCTGAATCCCCAGACAGTGTTTCCTTGCCGAGCCCATGCAGTTAACTTTATCCCACAATTCCAGAAATTGGCCAATTCAAGAGTTATTTCTGGAAGTGGACTTAGCTGTGTCAATCTCATTCATGATTGTCCTCATTATTGTGCCTATTTTTCTGGTTCAAGAAGATGACATCCTTACTTTTGATCCTTTCTACAAAGCTCTGACTGGCTTGATTGTTTTAAGCACCTCTAGAGGCATAGCTACAGGGATGGCACAGTCATTCGTTCTGTGAATTTCATTGCCCATCTATCCACTGCTGATTTCCTGACTTCGCCTTTAGCACTGCCATGAGGCTGACTTTTGTTTATGAGGTATGTATATTTCAAACTATTGGACAGACTGCTGCGAAATTTGGGGCAGATATTTAAGGTACGTAAAGGGGGCATGTAACGACTAACATTTTGAGCTGACGACGAAGCTATGAAAAGTCAGGAGCTCACAAATTTGTACAACAATTTGGTTTATGACAAAACACAAAATTAAAGCTGCAAGCAGTGATGAACGGGCCCTTGCAGCTTGGGGGTGCTGGCAAGACACTGGCTGATGCCCATGTTCATTTCTGTAAAAGTCAGACCCTGCACTATAAATGCATCAAAATTGCACAGTAAACTCAAAATGGCAGACTTTTAGACTGTTAGGTTAAGAGTATGGCTCCAAGAGGCTATTTTGTACGTCTTGGAGTGTTACATGTGCCTACCAAATTTCATTTGTCTATGACGTTAAAGTTAAAGGTGGGGGCTTTTACTTTGAAAAATGTTTGGGGGTGCTACTGAGCCAATTTGCCAGGCCTAAACTTAAAACCCCCATCAGATATCTATTTACCACGTCTGACAAGTGTGCAAAGTTTAATGAGTTTTCGAGCATCCCACGCATCCCAAAAATGTGCTCAAAGACCGCAAATAAAAATCGTAATAATAATAATCCCTTCAATTCCAACAGGGCCCTCGTGACCAACTGCGTCCAGTGCTTGGGCCCTTACTAATGACGTTCCCATCAGCCTCAGCTGTACTTTGTGTTTAGTCCTAAATAGAAAATGTTAGCATGCTAACACTCTAAACTGCATGAAGGCGTTAGCATGTACAGCCCATACACCCTGCAACAACACCGGGCTTTGAAGCCAATTTGACTGAGTTGTAAAACTGTTGGATGACAACTTCCGGATGCATCATGTGACGCCATGGGGCTGAGTATCAGAGCCCTAATGAAATTGAGCCATTTGGTCCGATAACATTCAAGTTAGACTAAACCGTGAGAAGCTGGCTCGGACAGCAGAAACCTCTAGTGCGCCTGATCCAGGTAATTTTATACCTGAGAAGTTGAACTTTTTTGGCACCACGTACCACTGAGCAACTTTCATAGGAGATAATGAGCCCTATCTCCAATGCTGTATCCAGCTCTCCTTATACTTCCAAGGTACAGCCTCACAGAGCTGCTAGCATGGCTGTAGATTCTTAGTCTTGTTTAATTAACATGACACCAGAGCTACTTGGCGGTGATTTAGAGGCCTGGACCCTCAACAAGACAGGGCCACAAAATTACAGTGGTAATAATGCAGGACCTGCCTGAGTTGATATTGTTCTGGTGCAGATTCCCTTACAAATGTGCAATTAATCAAACTACCGTGAAATATTGACAACCTGGGACTTCCAGAGGGCCTGAAGAGTCTGGGTGTTTGGTAATGAGCTTATCTAGTGCTGAATGTAAAATAAGGATCTTCAATGTGAAGTATTCCCAGCTGTCAGAGGCAGTAAAATGAACGCAGTCGAGGAATACTAGAAAGTCTTGCATAAGGAAAAAATACTCAAGTGAGGTTCCTGAAAACTTGAGTTTGTGTATTTGTATCCCACATCTGCATTTACCAGGTATTAAAATGAGGAATTCAGGGAATTAGAGGCCGTGGTGGGAGGGATGTTTAACTCCACAATGGCACGCAATTACTTGGTCAGCTGTCAAAGCTCCAATGATGTGTGGCTTCACATTAAAAGCCCCCGTTTTCCTTTCCCACCTTGGCCCAGCCTCCCACCATTTGAAGCCAACCAGCAGTCGGGTGACATTACAGAGCTGATAGCCCGGAGGTTATCTGCTGGGATAAAAGTGAGCTGAATGCCGAGCCGGGACAAGCCCTGACAAAACCATTAGCTTCCGTGACCTCCAGTTCACTGCGGTAGCACCATAATTCATTTGGGAATGGGGAAGGAGTGGGGGTGTTTGGCGGCTTGCACCTTTCACCTCTTTCCCTCGCTGCCACACCGCCCTTTAATTACCTTTACGCTGTGTTTATTCCATTATTTGTTGATGCCGTTACTGTAACAACAGATTGTTGTAAAAGTCTTGTTTGTTTCACAGTGCCAGAGACCATAATATTCCAAGATTTACTGGTTGGAAGCAAACTTCGCTCCAAGATGTTGAGCTGGTTCCAGATATGATTCCCTCCAAACGTTGCCAGGAGTATCGGGAGAAACACATTTTGCAACACATCGATGCAATATTCATTCTAAAGAACATGCCAATTAGAGAAAAATACTAAATTGACATAACTGTGTGTAACAACAAGAAAAGGTGGGAAGCACGTGTACTCAAACTGACACAACTCACAGGGAAATATTGTACTTTCACCTGATGGTTGCAAAGACACATCGTAAGACACAGTGACTTTAAAACATCATCTCAAGTGTTTCAGAGAACTATCCGAACCTGGAGATGTTCTCCAAACTAAAGGACAAAATGTGTCACTTGGAATCTCCCTGCAAAAAAACTTGCACAAGTGTTTTGACGTCCCTGTCGGCAGGAAGCCTTTGTTTGTCAGTGCCTTCCAAAACTGTCACAAATAACCATTAACAAAACGTTAATGTTAGTGTTTCTGATATGACCGCTCTCTGGTTAAGGTTTGGTTCAGGCACAAAACTGATGCTACAGTTTTTTCTTGAGAGGACAGTCTCAGAAGAGCATGTAATACCTCTGACTGCTCTGAAAGCATGGAAATCCCCAGAATTTGATTATTTTTCGTCCAACTATTTTATTGATCCTTATCTTCAGTTTGGGGATTTTGTTTTCTTTTAGGCGCCCCTTTTTGTTTACCTTTACTTCAGTGAAAACTGAGCCTGGGTCACCCCAAAGTTCAAAGATACGACTTTTGAACACCTCTGAAACTCATTAAAATGGTAAATACTAAGGCTGCCCTCAACTAAGAATTTTCCTAGTCGACCAATAGTTGTCATTTAGACTAGTCACCTGCATTTTTACGATGTTAACGTAATTATTAAATGATATATTTTGGGCGGGGCAGCACAATGGTTTGAGTTGAAGGTGTGAGAAAGAATAGTATCAGTAACATTGTTAACACTGTGCTACATTACAGAGAAATACAAACCGTACTAATGAACCTTCATTAATATAGGCCTATATTTTATCTACAAGTGCACGTCACACACTGAGCGAGCCGCCTGTTAATGACGCTGTGGGCTAATGGGCATGCAGCTACTTCCATGTTTCAGATGATACGTCATGTTTGTAGTCGACCAATGAAGATGAGTTTACATATCACCTTGGGTTCGTCCTTCACCTTCTCAAAATGATCCCACGCTTTGGATTTCCTGCCCGATATGTTATTAACTAGCCTGTGGAATAACCGCAGGTACCAGCCCTGGAAATTAACCTGACTCCTATCTGACTGCTGAGCACGGCCACTTCCTGTGTCTGTCCTTTAAAATTAAATTCCCACATGGGCAAGTCATATAGGTTTTGATTTATTTTGACAGGGCACAGCTCCTAATAGAGTTTCATGTTGTTGTTTTTCTGTTCTTTTCTGCGACAAAGTGACCAATGAAATCTTGCCAACTAATGACCTTTCTGGTCAACTAACGTTTGGTCGACTATAAGGGGGCAGCCCTAGTAAATACTGAATATCTTGTTTGCCTCTATACATGAACAGAAATATAAAATCCTATTTGCAGTTTTACTGGGAGTTACAGAGAACTATCTTTTGACAAAAAACAGTTTATCTCAACGCGTTTTCACAGAAATATATAAGGTGACCATGATCTCTTAACACTGCATTACATAGTGGAGGCACATATTGTGTAGAAATTATATGGTGGTGGCACAGTTGGGTTAAGGCAGCAAAACTACTTCCTTAGGTTTAGAAAAAGATTGTTTTTTGGTTGAAATAACTGTTTGTTACATGCAAGACCTAAATACAACATAAAGTGACATAAGTACATCATGCAACGTGATGTAACTACATAAAGCACTTAAGTATATTGAGTTAAAAGAAGCATTAACCTTAAGTTTGACACAGAACATGAACAACGGTCTCCAAGGTGAAGTCCAGTGTTTGTTTAACCCATCCATCATCCCAACCTTCCTCCTGAAGCAAACTTTCTTGCTCTATATAGCACCTATGGGGTGGTAATATATACCTGTGCCCATTGCATGACACCACTGAACCAGAGAATGTGTGTTACTACCACGACAAAGGATAATAAATTACTTTGCAACAGCATAGTTTCCATTGTGCCGGCATGAAATTTCATGTAATGCGATAAGAGGTCATAGTCATTTCACATATTTCTGTGACACCAGGTTGATTTATCCATCTGACAAGTACTTCCATGCAGCATCTCTGGCTGCAGTGCGGGCCGCCAGATACAGTCGAGAGCTGCGCTTTTGGTTTTCATCTCTGTACAAGCATGATGGTACCACACCTGGCAACCTCACTATGACAAGACTTGAGGAAGCTGCATGCTGTCACTGAGTCCGGCTGTTGTTCATCAGGAAATATTTCCACCACATAACTGCCACCAAAACAACACACTGAGATTTTTACTTTAGTGTTCTTGTATAGCCCAAACAAACAAGATACAACATGTTGATTAATGAGCTGTACAGGTGTATGTTTTTTACTTTGAGCAAAGATGTTTTCCCCATCTCAGGAGTAAGCAATCTGTGGTTCCAGAGTCACATGTGGCTCTTTAGGCGCTCTCCAATGGCACACTATGGCTTTGACAAAAAAATTAGATGGTGATGAATAACCATTCTTTTTTTTAACATTTTAATTTCTATTCATTATTATAGGCCTAAATGATTCTTCACCAATTATGTTGCTTTCATCTGCAACACTGCAAAGTTAAAGTACCATATAATCATAAATTGCCCACTGCAATCTTGCCACCTTGTGCTGAAACATATTAACAAATGCTCATGTAAATTTATTAGTAATGTTGATAGGCTAGATTCAACTTACAAGGCTGTTTTCTTTTTTTGGCTAAACATTGCTCGTTTGACAGTAACCGTTGTCAATCCCTGCCCCACATAGATGCTGATGCCTCATTGGCTGCTGGATTGCACGTAAACACTGCCACCATTTTGGAGAGGGCAAGACTTTCCCGTAAACAAATGCAAGTAACCAGGGGTAGCGGCATTTTTTTCTGGATAAATAGCACAATACCGTAACATTTCTCATCCAGTTTTACTGATTTTATGATCTCCATGTATTAGGGAAAAAAAGTTAGCTATATCTATAGCATACTCACTGGTACTCACTCTTCCAACTAAACTTATGAATATAAAAACAACTCACTGAAATCCAGAGAAATCGCAGCACCCCAGTTACTTGCATTTCTCAACAGGCAATTCTTGCCCCCTCCAATATGGCAGTGATGTTGACATGTCACTGCAACAGTCTGACACAGTCAATATAACGTCTACATGGACCTTAATATGTCTATGGTTTTCCCTGCCTCCAGTCTTTGTGCTAATGCTAAGCTAATTGCCTCCTGACACAGACATGGAACTGATCTTCTCATCTAAGTTTTGGAAAGCAAGCAAATACAGGTAATTTATCTAATATTAAACTGTGACTTTAATGAATTATTAACGCTTATAACCACAATATTACTATAAAGTAAGGACAAGACAGGACAGGCGTTTATACACACCTGGAAAACCCAAAGGTTGTTACTGTTATTTACTATTAAAAAAGCCAAGAGCTACAGCTAAATGTTGGGGTGCAGGAATATGCCATTACTTCCCTCTGTGTTCTTATAGCTGATCTCTGTCTCTCCTCAAACACATGTGCAGCTGCACGAGCCATAATCCAGCCTCTCAGTCCCACAATCAACTTTTCACAACAGCAGTAATGATTAAGTCAGCCTCACAATGTTTCCAGTTAATTAAACTTAAAGCGAGAACAGTGACGAGTGATTAACAGCCACTCTGCTGTGTGATTTACGCCTCATCGCCAACACAGCTGCGATCTACGCGGGTGAAAAAGAAAATGAGTGTTTTGCAACTTGATCAGATATTTCATAATTAATTCTATTAACCATTTAACTCCCTTGCTTTTGTTATAAGCAGCATTAAGGGCAGAAAATCATCTTATGCCACACTGCTGAGAGCATATATAGTGTGTGTCATCTTGTTCCAGCTCTGAATTGAAGATGTGTGTTTCCACTTGAGTGAAATATTCAAGCCTCCATGTTTTTATGGCAACAAACAGAAATATTCTAGATGTCTTGTGCATCATTTTACACACATTTCCCTCACATTTAGCCACCTGATTTTATATCTTAGGATGGCATCTCCACTTGAATTTAAAACCTAAACTTGTGTGGACTGGAATGAGCTCCTCATTACAAGTGAATGAACACCAGCAGCAAGAAGCCACATATAACAAGGCATGTTTAGACTGAGAGGGCACCCATTCAATCACAACCCTCTGCGTCTGTCTCTGCCTTTAAAGAGCGCAGGTGGTGGTCATCCTGCAGGCAATAAACCAGCAGCAGCAGCAGACAGCCCACAGCCTAAACATTCCTCTGTAATAACTCCCGGAATTAACAGGCTTTTCCCTGCACCTATTCCAGTCCACCTCTGTTTGTATCTGCTGGGAGAAACTTCAGTGTGACCTCACTGTGGAAGAGAGGAATCTGTTATTGCAGCATTTTTTTAAAAACAAGTTATATAGACATATTTTTATCAGCTGTTTTTGCCTCCCTCGCAGTTTAGCGCACTTTTTCCGCAAAGAGGAGATGCCTGCAAGCGGGAGATAATTTTACCAAACAGTTTCCCAGATGATCCTGTTAGAGGGAATTTCCTTTCCAATCCGCGGACATTATCTTTATAGTAACCAGCTGGTGATCTGCTCTATGTAGAGATAAAGGCACATGCGTCAAAGATAAGGCGCAAAGGACACTAAAGAATTTGTTTTTATAAAATGTAGATCAGATACAGTTAAAGTTGTTTTGGAGGTGATATCTAGGACACTACAAGTCTGGATATTTGTTCAACTGCGCTATGCTCGTGGATTTCAAACTTTCACACTCAATCACACCTTTTCCTGCAGCATGGACTTACTTCTCCCGCGCTCCTTCATGAAACTAATAAGATCCTTGTAGTACTTGAAGTCGTCCTCGTACGGCTGGGCCTCCACCGTGATGTTCATCTCCTCCTTCAGGTTCAGGTAGATCCCCTCCGAGAGAAAGTAGTGCGGCCGGTCGTCGTGGCGCAGGTCGTGGAAGATCACCACGGCCCGGGACGTCCAGTTGAAGTGCGTGTGCAGGACGTTGGTGAAGTCCCCCAGCTTGGTGGTGGACGGCCCGCTGCGCACGATGGTCCGGTATTCCTCTCGTTTGTCGAAGCCGTACGCGGGTCCTCCGGCGGTGATCAGCGGGAGTTTCCAGTGGGACGCGAAGCGCCCCACGGAGGCGAGCGGGTACACGCACCCGGGCCCGAAGAAAGCGTCCGGGCGGATGTAAAGCTTGGCGTCCACGGCTACAACCTGCGCCCTGCTCTCGGCGCAAGAGCCCGCGATGGGGTCCTCGGTGCTGTAGTTCAAGATGTTGATGACGCGGCCGAGCAGCAGCCCGTGTTTGCCGTGCAGGTCCTCGTGCGCCATGAGGATGGCCGGGAGGACGCGCGGCAGAGCCCACGGGTACTTGTGGTGGTTGTCCGGGAGCATCACCGCCACGGTTATGTTACCTCTGCAGCCGGGGAGGAGGCAACAGGACAGCGCAGCGAGCAGGCAGCATCCCAGCGCGCCTCCGTATCCCATCTCGCGTCCCAGCCGCTCGGAAGTCCCACAGAGGAAAGTACGGCCACGGAGAGCGCACCGCTTGGAGAGGAGACACGGCCGGCTGAGGCACCCTGACACCACACCATAAGTATCCGTCTCCCTCGCTCCCCGTTTCCTTCTCTCGTTCTCAAACGTAAAATAAAGTCGGTAAAGGTATCATCCTGTGGTGCCAGCCCGGCGGTGCCATGCGTCTCCGCTGCGTAAATCCACGTTAAATGAAGTTCGTGTACTTCCCAACGCGACTTCTTCAGCGCAGCGTGGTCCTCACACTGTCAGTCTCTCGGAGAGTGATAACATCCATCCAGATGACTGCAACTTAAATCAGTGCAGCCCTCTGCTCGGCCCCCACACGTCACACACTGCAAGAAAAGTCCACCTCATTAATCAGTTGACCACTGGCGTTAAAATGATAATTGCTCAGGTAAACATGTTCCTTAGTGTGCTTCAAATGGAATTAAATCATTTCAGTGTAGATGTGTATTTTATTATCATATGAGAGATGAGTTTTATTCTCCCTTCTTACATAATAAAGCAGATTCTGACTAATTTTTATTCTTCAAGAAAAAAAATCACAAATGAAACTGCATCAGAAAAAAAGCGTAACAGGTGTGCACCTGGAGCCAAGTTGTTCAACTTTAAGGAAAACTGTGACTGTAAAGCAAAGTGTGATTGATTGAATTATATGTTAAAATATTCCTTAGACCCACTCTTTTTTTGCAGTGTATACATAAAGCCCTTAAAACGGGCGTGTGTCGCCCCCTGCCGGCCGTTTCACACAGCAGCCCCACAGTTGTTACAGTCTCCAGTGCGTAATTACTGCTGAGTGATTGATGGTTATTTAATGGCCCCACGCGCGTGCAGCTTCCAGTTGATTTCATAGGTTTTAGCAGATGTCAGCTGCTGTATTAAATAAGCGGCTGCCTGCTGATGGTGCTGAAGACTGATTGATTAATTTGATTGATACCCATGACAGCTTATCAATCAAAGTCACTGAAGTGCTCCCCCTGCTGGACTCGCCTTGGATCCTGGCTCAGGGGAAAATTAAAGTTCCCTCTCCACCCAAAAGGTGTAAGTTTACTTTGATGTTTGACCTTTACATAAATGATATTTGCAATGTTACTGGTTTGTTAAAATTTGTTATTATTATTTTATTTATTGTACAATAAAAACTTATTTTGCTCTAGGGAGCTATTTAAAGGTAGTTGGAAATCTTTAAAATCTAATTTGATGTCAATAAATTGTCTCTCAATATCAAGAAAACTACATGTTTTTGGGAAATTGAAAAGAAACTGATGGGTATATTGAGTTAAAAATCTCTGATGTTGACGTTTAAAGTTTTTGAGACAAAATTGTTAGGGGTTGGGATTGAATTATTAAAACAAATGGGATCATAAATTAACAAGGGAACAAGAGGGCCACTCAGTGTTATCAATGCCTTCATCATCCAGGAACTGCCTACACACTCTGGCCACATGAGGCCGGGCATTGTCTTGCACCAGGAGGAACCCGGGGCCCACTGCACCAGCGTACGGTCTGACAATCACTCTGAGGATTTCATCCCGGCATTGAACAGCAGTCAAAGTACCCTTGGCTATGACCTGGAGGTATGTGTGACCCTCCAAGGATATGCCTCCCCAGACCATCGCTGACCCACCACCAAACCAGTCATGCTGGTTGATGTTACAGGCAGCAGAACGTTCACCACGTCATCTCCAGACTCTTTCACGCCAGTCACATGTGCTCAGTGTAGACGTGCTCTCATCTGTGAACGGGGCACCAGCGGTAGACTTGGCAATTCGGGTGTTCTCTGATGGAGCTGCACAGTGCTGGGCTGTGAGCACAGGTCCCAATAGAAGACATTGGGCCCTCAAGCCACCCTCATGGAGTCTGTTTCTGACAGTGTGGTCAGAAGCATGCACACCAGTAGCCTGCTGGAGGGTTCTGGCAGTGCTCCTCCTGTTCCTGCTCCCACAAAGGAGCAGATACCGGTCCTGCTGCTGGGTTGATGCCCTTCCACGGCCCTGTCCAACTCTTGTAGTGTAACGGCCAGTGTCCTGGTATCTCCTCCATGCTCTTGAGACTGTGCTGAGAGACACAGCAAACCTTCCATATGGATGTGCCATCCTGGAGGAGCTGGACTACCTGTGCAACCTGATTAGGCTGCAGGTACTGCCTCCTGCTGCTAGTAGTGACAAAGACAGTAGCAGAACACCAAACTAGAGAAGAGTCAGTCAGGAAGGATAAGGAGAGAGCAACTGTCTGTGGCCACCACATGTAAAACTATTACCTTTTAGAAGGTTGGCTTTTGCCTCTCCATTGCACCTGTTGTCACTTTCATTTGCACCAAAGCAGCTGAAACTGATTCACAATCACCTGTGCTCCCTAAATGGACAGACTGATATCCCTGAAGTTTAAGTGACTCGGTGTTTCACTGTGACAATTAAGTGTTCCCTTATTTTTATGAGCAGTGTGGTCTCTGAAGTCTCAACATCTTCCAGTGTGAACTAATTAGCAGCTCACAAACCTGTGCTTTCAACACAGGTGACACCTCCCCTCAATTAAGCACAGGTGAATCTAATCAGGCAGCATGTCTCATGTTAACTCCTGCCGCTGCCGTCATTTGTCACACCTACAGCTGTCAGTTAGTGTACACATCACTCAGTGTTGTCACTCCAAAGTGTTTAAAGAGTTAATGAGTTAATTAAAGACAGTAAAAGTGTGAATATAATTTATGCTGGTGTGTTCTGTAGTAGCTGCTTCCACTAGCCAAGCCGTTACCTGACCATGAAATGTCACACCTAAAGGTCCAGTGTGTATTATTTAATGGCATATATTAGCAGAAATTGTATGTAATATTCATAATAACTATGTTTTAATTAGTTTATAATCACCTGAAAAAAAAAATGGGTGTGTTTTCGTTACCTTAGTGTATCTATGTAAGGAGCGGTGCTCTGCAAAGTTCGCCATTTTGTTTCTACAGTAGCCTTGAACAGACAAACATAAACAGAGGTGGCTGCATTTCGTGTCGGTACTCCTACACGCAAACTGCAACCTCACCACTAGATGGCACTAAACTCCCTATACTCCCTCTCAGTACAAAAACATTACACGCAAAGGGATCAACCGCCCCATAATGCACTGCGCGGTGACGTCGGTAAGCACCAACAGGGATGACGTTTTTCTGTAGGCTAAGAACACTGTCACTTATTTAGGTGTGGTTGTTGATAAAAACAATCGCTGCAAGTTAAATTTTAACCCAATAACACAACAAATAGCCAAGAGGTCCAATATGTGGCTGATGAGAGACCTGTCACTGAGTGGTAGGCTAGAGTTCTTCTTTCTAAAGCTGAAGGTATATCCAGATCCATAGCCTATATGTGTTCCTGTCTCTGGAAATGCCCCCAGCAATTTACAAAAAAACAGATCAGACTGTATTTAATTTTACCTGGAGGAACAGATGTCACTATAGAAAGCAACAAATCTTATGTAACCCTAAAAGTCAAGGAGGCATGGAGGTGTTAAGTTTTGAAATGCTGAACAATACTTTCAAAGTACAGTGGTTAGCAAACCTAATCAAAGAGAGAGACAACATCTGGAATATTTTTCCTAAATTTGTGTTTAATGCTGTTGGTGGAATCCACTTTTTATTGAAATGTAATTACAAAATAGAAAAACTACCGGTAAAACTGTCAAACTTTCATAAACGAGCTTTACTTGCCTGGAAACTGATTTATAAGCATAGCTTCTCACCAACTAATCTCTACATCTGGAACAATGAAAATATTCTCTATAAAAATAAATCGTTATTTTACAGGAAGTGGTTTGATCATGGGATTATATGTGTTAAACAACTTGTTAATGATGGAGGACAATTACTCTCTTACCAAGAATTTATGAATAAATTTCAGTTTCCAGTCCCACCCAAAGAGTATGCAGTCGTGTTTGATGCTGTACCAAGGGGTGTACTGCTGCTTCTTAGAAGCTCAGGAACTTGTGATTTTATTTTTCCTACTGCTGGATCCTTTAATAGTCAGATTTTTGCCTCCAAGTACTGCCATCAATCTAGCTCTGACTTTTTTTATTCTATTCCTAATATTAATCAGCTGAGTGAAGCAGATAGTATTTTTTGCGACCGCCCTATTACATTAAATGAAATCACTGACACTATAAACCATTTAAAAGTCAATAAATCACCTGGAACAGATGGCTTGACGGCCGAATTTTACAAGCAGTTCTGTGAAAGTTTAGCCCCATTTCTAAAAGAAGTATATGCAGAAAGTACAGACAGAGGTTCACTCCCTCCTACATTATGTCAAGGTCTTATCACCCTCATTCCTAAACCTAAGAAAGATCATCTCATATTAGATAACTGGCGCCCAATATTCTTATTAAATAATGATTACAAAATTTTTGCACTTGTACTATCTAACAGGCTGAAATCTGTACTAGATACCATAATAGACGCATGTCAGTCAGGTTTTATGCAAAACAGACATACAGTACAGGCCAAAAGTTTGGACACACCTTCTCATTCAATGCGTTTTCTTCATTTTCATGACTATTTACATTGTAGATTCTCACTGAAGGCATCAAAACTATGAATGAACACATGTGGAGTTATGTACTTGACAAAAAAAGGTGAAATAACTGAAAACATGTTTTATATTCTAGTTTCTTCAAAATAGCCACCCTTTGCTCTGATTACTGCTTTGCACACTCTTGGCATTCTCTCCATGAGCTTCAAGAGGTAGTCACCTGAAATGGTTTCCACTTCACAGGTGTGCCTTATCAGGGTTAATTAGTGGAATTTCTTGCTTTATCAATGGGGTTGGGACCATCAGTTGTGTTGTGCAGAAGTCAGGTTAATACACAGCCGACAGCCCTATTGGACAACTGTTAAAATTCATATTATGGCAAGAACCAATCAGCTAACTAAAGAAAAACGAGTGGCCATCATTACTTTAAGAAATGAAGGTCAGTCAGTCCGGAAAATTGCAAAAACTTTAATGTGTCCCCAAGTGGAGTCGCAAAAACCATCAAGCGCTACAACGAAACTGGCACACATGAGGACCGACCCAGGAAAGGAAGACCAAGAGTCACCTCTGCTTCTGAGGATAAGTTCATCCGAGTCACCAGCCTCAGAAATCACAAGTTAACAGCAGCTCAGATCAGAGACCAGATGAATGCCACACAGAGTTCTAGCAGCAGACCCATCTCTAGAACAACTGTTAAGAGGAGACTGCGCCAATCAGGCCTTCATGGTCAAATAGCTGCTAGGAAACCACTGCTAAGGAGAGGCAACAAGCAGAAGAGATTTGTTTGGGCCAAGAAACACAAGGAATGGACATTAGACCAGTGGAAATCTGTGCTTTGGTCTGATGAGTCCAAATTTGAGATCTTTGGTTCCAACCGCCGTGTCTTTGTGAGATGCAGAAAAGGTGAACGGATGGATTCCACATGCCTGGTTCCCACTGTGAAGCATGGAGGAGGAGGTGTGATGGTGTGGGGGTGTTTTGCTGGTGACACTGTTGGGGATTTATTCAAAATTGAAGGCACACTGAACCAGCATGGCTACCACAGCATCCTGCAGCGACATGCCATCCCATCCGGTTTGCGTTTAGTTGGACGATCATTTATTTTTCAACAGGACAATGACCCCAAACACACCTCCAGGCTGTGTAAGGGCTATTTGACCAAGAAGGAGAGTGATGGAGTGCTGCGGCAGATGACCTGGCCTCCACAGTCACCGGACCTGAACCCAATCGAGATGGTTTGGGGTGAGCTGGACCGCAGAGTGAAGGCAAAGGGGCCAACAAGTGCTAAACACCTCTGGGAACTCCTTCAAGATTGTTGGAAAACCATTTCAGGTGACTACCTCTTGAAGCTCATGGAGAGAATGCCAAGAGTGTGCAAAGCAGTAATCAGAGCAAAGGGTGGCTATTTTGAAGAAACTAGAATATAAAACATGTTTTCAGTTATTTCACCTTTTTTTGTTAAGCACATAACTCCACGTGTTCATTCATAGTTTTAATGCCTTCAGTGAGAATCTACAATGTAAATAGTCATGAAAATAAAGAAAACGCATTGAATGAGAAGGTGTGTCCAAACTTTTGGCCTGTACTGTATGTGTGAGTTGTTTGTGTCTGGCCACCTGTATACTGCTTACCTTTATAGATATCTGTTTGTGTATCCAGGGCAGACAGTTCCAGGATTACAGAAGACGTGTGGACCAGGAGGAGATTCAGAGGCTCCAGGAGCTGGTGAAAACACAATCACAGCAGGCTGAGGCCCTCAGGAGAGAAATTGGCACCCTGTCTCATAAAGGGGGCCACGTCCTGCCCCCCTGCCAGGCCCCACTGCCCCCGCTCCCCCCCTGCCATCCCCTACAGGCTACACCCACACCAGCAAACAAGGACCAGGGTATCCATCCGAACAGCTTAAAGCACAAAACTCACCCGGCAGATCAGGAGCTAATTAGGCGGGGACCACAAACACCTACAGTTACTGTAAGGTGACAGGTAACGCTCACTAATAGCACTTCGTCAGGAGTTATTGTTATTTTTAAGTTTAAAAAATACATCTGTTTTTGACTACTGTGTTTGTTCATAATTAAAAGCCTTAGAAGATGAGGGTGTTTTTATTTTGTCTTTACTGAACGCAACTCTGTAAAGTGTGAAGCCTCCTCGTCACTTTTCCTCTCATCATCAAGTTTAAAACTGATCTTAAAAAGAAACAGTCAACATATGTAGAGATGCTAAATGTGGAGCAATGTGATCTCTTTTCTTGGTTTTAGTTAAATGTCTAGCAGCCTCAAGAAACTTACGCGGAATTTTTACTTCTGCGTTGAATCGACACCATACCTACAGCGTAGGCTCTGCATCAATGTAGAGCCTACACCGTAGCCTACACCGTAGGCTGACATGCAACTCCCCATAAATGAAACATTTTGGCAAAGTAGACCTGTCTATTTTTGTCAGCTGAAGCCATTTCCCTCAGTGGAAACAAAGCTTTAATTTACTTTAATTTTGAACATAAGAAACAATAAATTGTTAAAGACAATAAAGCCTCCACAAATTAGCATTTTAAGTCTTGTGTGTGATTTACCCTGGCTTCATATGAGCAGAGGAAATCCTCGCTCAATGCTAGGCTAATTTATACAATGTAAAATGCTATAGGCTTGTGCTAATAACATTAGCATGCTGTATTTGTTTGGAAAACATGTTTATTATCAGACAGTTGTTTTGTCGGTGAAACTTGTGAGTTGTAATGGAGCCGGATTTTGTAACGTTACCTTTGTTAAATGTTGCTGTTGCCCCTAGCTTCATATGAGAAGAGGAAAGGTCTGCTAGCTGCTAGGCTAATTTATTCAATGCAAAATGCCATAGGCTTGTGCTAAAAACATTAGCATGTTGTATTTGTGGGGAAAATGTGTCCAGATAAAGACACGTGAATGCTGCGAGTTATAGTGAAGCTGATTTGTGTACTTGTGTTTGAAATTGTCTCCATTAAGTCATGTTTAATGTGTGTTTAATGTGTGTTTGAGTCAACTAAACTTTACAGCACTTCACAGAAACCCCCGCTGCCAACTAGTGTTATGGAGGTGTAACTGCAGAGTGACACAGACACACCACCGCACAAGTACAAATGCTCACAACAGTGTAGGCAGCGTGCGTAGGCTACGGCATAGTGTCATAAGTATAAATCCCGCTTAACTCTTGTCTGCTTAATTATTAACAAATAAAGAGAGAAAAAAACAAGAGCTACTATAGTCAATAGCTGAACTAGACAAACATTATGCATTGACCCCAACTGAAATGCAGACAGAATTTAAGCTCCTATCAACAAGGGAGGCAGAGATATTGCTACTCAAAACCCGAGACATCTTATAGACCCTTTTAGGGCCAACGTCACAATGTTTTTTGCAAAAGTCTAATAACCCGAGAGGAAAATCCCACTGGTCCAGGTAACCAGGCAATGTTGACTTCTGTGATGACCTAAAAATACTGAATAGAAACCACTCCTCGGATTGCTCAATCACTGTTCATTACAACAACGGTTTTTCATCATGCCCTGAGGCCAAGTGTGTGTGTGTGTGTGTGTGTGTGTGTGTGTGTGTGTGTGTGTGTGTGTGTGTGTGTGAAATACCATAAGAACTTTGTTTCATGAATGAAGTCAAGTCAGGTCTTAATCATTTTGATTGCCCAAACATGTTTGTGATTGTTCATAAGAATGATGACGTGCCAAAAAAAATTTGGAAGAGTCATTTCATGGAAAGATCTTATTTCAAAAGAAAGCAAAAACTGAGAAAGGAGCTGTGGGTAGTGAATATTAATTATAAAAAATAAAATAAAGGTCTGTAAAACCAAATGATCTGGTCAGCAGGACACAGAAGACAGCTGTGGACTTCCAAGGAATGCAAGGCATGTTTCTTATTATCTTTGCAGGTAGGGTCAGTTTAGAGCACTTAATATTTTGGTTGTCTTGTCCAGTTTGTATCATCTGATCTTCATGTAGGAAACTGGATTACAACTAAAGTTCAAACTGCTTCTCTTAGGAATTAATTAAAAACTCAAGATAGTGTTTTCATCCTTTAGGGGATGAACACAAACAGGTTGTTTCTAAGCACTCCTCTTTCAGGAATGAAGCAGTAAACCACTCCCTCTTTGTTCACAAGCGCTACAATATTCATTATCAGTGAGAAGTAAAATGGCACAGCAAGGAGATCAGATTAGCCTGAGAAAACTCTGCTATTCGATCTGTCTGGATCTACTGAAGGATCCGGTGACTATTGCCTGTGGAGACAACTACTGTATGAGCTGTATTAAAAGCCACTGGGATAAAGAGGATCAGAGGCAAATCCACAGCTGTCCTCAGTGCAGACGGACCTTTGTACCGAGGCCTGCTCTGGTGAAAAACACCATGTTAGCAGATTTAGTGGAGGAACAGAAGACGACAGGACTCCAAGCTGCTCCAGCTGATCACTATGCCAGACCTGAAGATGTAGGATGTGATTTCTGCACTGGGAGAAAGCGGAAAGCTGTCAAGTCCTGTCTACCGTGTCTGGTTTCTGCCTGTAAGCAGCACCTCCAGCCTCACTATGAAGTTGTTCCATTAAAGAAACACAAGCTGGTCGACCCCTCGAAGGAGCTTCAGGAGAACATCTGTACTCGTCACAATGAGGTGATTAAGATTTTCTGCCGCACTGATCAGCAGTGTATCTGTTATCTGTGCTCCTTGGATGAACGTAAAGGCCACGACACCGTCTCAGCTGCAGCAGAAATGAGGAAAAAGCAGCAACAGCTCAGTGTGAGATGGCAACACATCCCTCCGAGAATCCAGAACAGAGAGAAAGATGTGACGGTGCTTCAGCAGGAGCTGGAGGCTATCAACCGCTCTGCTGATAAAGCAGTGAGGGACAGTGAGAAGATGTCCACAGAGCTAGTCCAACTTATTGAGAAAAAAAGGACAGATATGAAGCAACGGATCAGATCCCGGCAGAAAAGTGAAGTCAGTCGGGTCAAAGAGCTTCAGGAGAAGCTGCAGCAGGAGATCACTGAACTGAGGCAAAAAGGCAATCAGCTGCAGAAGCTCGTACAAACACAGAATTACACCCAGTTTCTGCGGAGCTACCCCTCACTGCCAAACCTTACCAACTTTAAGGAGTCATCCAGCATCAAAATCCATCCTGTGCGACACTTTGAGGATGTGACTGCAGCTGTGTCAGAAGCCGGAAAAAAACTACAGGACACTTGTAACAAGGAATGGAACAAGATCTCAAAGACAGTGACTGAAGTGGATGTTTTACTTCCTCAAAATCCCCAGACGAGAGCTGAATTATCACAATATGCAGTTCACAAGAATCGGTTTGAACTTGATCCAAACACAGCAAGCATGCAACTGGTATTATCTAAAGAGAACCGAAAAGCAACACTGATGAGAGATGAACAGTCATATCCCGTTCATCAAGACAGATTTATGAGCAGGTCTCAGGTTCTGTGTAAAAAAAGTCTGACGGGTGGACGTCAGTACTGGGAAGTGGAGTGGAGTGGTTTAGGAGTTTCAGTAGCAGTCGCATACAAGGCCATTGCCAGAACAGGAGATGAAAGTAGGTTTGGAGAAAATGACAAGTCTTGGACATTAGACTGTGTGAAGAAAAGTATGCATACGACTTACGATTTCAAACATAACAGTAACAAAACTACCATCACAAAACCTCTGTCCTCCAGAGTAGGAGTGTTTCTAGATTACAAGGCAGGTATTCTGTCCTTCTACAGCGTCTCTGAAACTATCACTCCAATCCACAAAGTCCAGACCACATTCACTGAGCCTCTCTACGCTGGACTCGGTGTTTGCTATTTTGGATCTACAGCTGAATTTTGGGAAGTCAAGCAGGCAAGAGTTGATGCGGGAGTTTTCCCTCCAAACAACAGTTGTTTAGATCGGCAAACAGAGTGGGCTTTGCAAATTAGATAAAGGTTGACTCAGCTCAAAATGGACATTCATCCACTGGAAAATGTGACCTTTTGTTTGGTGTATATAGTTGTGCTAAATTTCCATATTTGCATTGTTGCTGTCATATTTTCTGCCCTGTTTGTTTGTTAGGGCTTCACTGAGCAGCACTGCAAGTCTTCTTCTTTTAATCACAGCTGACTAGTTGATTACATGTTTATTCTCACATTGTCAGAGTATTCAGAAGAGTAGAGTTAAGTTTTGATCATTTTTCTAATTCATCACTAGGGAGATTATTTCTTTCTTTCTTTCTTTTTTGCCATACTTTGCTATTTGCTGTGTGTAAAGTAAATATGTAGATGAAAAGATACACAAGATTGAGTCCTGTAGAAGAATTTATTGACTGGATATATGAACAAAGTTGATTTATTTTCATTGAAGTAATGAAGTATGTTTGTTCCAGGAGTTTTGTATTTTTCAGTAGTTTTTTATTTTATTTTATTTCATTTTAAATTTTTGATTTTATTCAGTTATGTACCAGTTAGTTTTCAGAGTGGGTTTTGGTTAAAGTTTAGTTTTTATTGCTTAAAAATTTAACGTTTAAGTCTAGTTTTTATTAGTTTCTGTATTAGTTTTAGTTGTTGTTTTTTAATAGTATGAGTGTATTTGTCATTTGGGATTCAACTTTTCTAAATTTGATTCAATAATAAAATCCTCAACAAAACATTTTAAACGTAATGAGAGCTTTCTTTCGCGTCCAATCCAAAAAACATCATCGTAACAACAGAGACTCACTACAACCAAACTCCCATATTGTAGCGAGCTGTGTCTCGTCTCGTGTGTCCTGAGAGGGGGAGAGACTGTGCCATGGACTGTGATTACTCTAAGCAGCAAGCATGGGAATTTATAGAGTGCTCCAGGGATGACATTTTTCTTTAGGCCGATGCAGAAGTTAGTGTCGCGCTGTTTCTCTTGTCAAAAAGTCTATGGGTCGACTATGGGAAACCAGTAGCCCGGCATTACTGTTGTTATTTATAGCACATGGCGTCATTGTTCCCCAGATGTTCCCTTTTCCTTGTCCACACAAATTCAAAGTAACCTGAGTTTTGAAAAATCTGCACCTTAGAGGGCATGTCTTTGTTTTAGTGACCTAAAACTAGAAAAACTCGAACAACTAGAAATATATTCTTTATTTCAGAAAAGGTGAAACAACATGCAATGCAAACGACTTCTGACTGAGCATAAACTGACTCTTGGCATTTTTCAGATGCTCGTCATCTTCAGAACAAGATATTCTGTGACACTGTTTATCATTATAAGTTATTCCTTTAATGAGTTTGCATGTATGGGGGGCTAGCTGTACTGTACATACTGTATGTGATCTGTAGTGGAGCGTTTCAGTTCAACCTGAAGACGTGAAAATAGAAGGTCAGAGTTAAGGGGCTCAACTCTCAATTTCTGCCTGTGGGTGTGTGTGTGTGCGTGCGTGCATGCGTGCGTGTGTACCTCCTGAGGTCCCCCCACACTTGTTTGCACTGACAGATGATCTGGAACATGTCCTTCCTCTCCGCCTGCTGTTTGCTCTTCTTCAGATCCTTCTTCCTCTGCTGCCTGTTCTTCTTCAGCTCCTCCTCCGTCAGCTCCTTCGTCTTCGGCTTAAACTCACCTTTCTTCATCCTCTTGGCCTCCGGACCTGACACACACACACACACACACACACACAGAAATGACTTGTCTTGACACTTTGACAAGACAGGCAACCAAACACAAGCACATGTTAATGATGTTTATATCCCCTTTGTTTAAATGTAAAGTATATTTCAAGCTGTATTTGTGGTGCATTTGTACTGCATGTTGACTGTACTTGTTACATGTTACTAATATTTTATTGACATGTAACATGCAGCACTTGATGAGGGCTAACAAAAGAACCTGAGTGAAAACACTAACTGGTCAGAACGCTCACAAGCAATGAGAAGTAAGAGACTTTTGCAGCAAGCAGATTTTATCTCACCTCCACCCTCTTCTTTATTTTTCCCTTTAAACGGCATTTTCCTCTTCTGTGGCCCTTTCCCAGCTTTGGAGAAAGCAAATTTGTGTTCTCCCTTGCCGCCATCTCCACCTTTCCCCGGCCTGCCTTTCCTCTCTGTGTTGTTGTACGGTTTGAAGGGCTTCTTACCACCTGGCTTACCGCCTGGTTTTCCACCAAGTTTGGTCCCTATGGAATCTGGACAAGAGTGAAAAATGACGATGACAAACCTGGTCTAAAGTGATGGAGTACATAGTTGGTTAATGTTGACTGCAGCTTACCTTTTCCTTTCTGTGTTAGCTTCTTTCCTCCTTTGGGAGAAAAGGGTTTTTTGGATTTAGCCTCCATCCTAACGTGCGTCTAAGATTGAAATGGAGACGAGGAAGACAAACGTACAAGTGATCATAAATCTGGGCTCTAAAGAGATTAACACACTCCACATATTTCCAGGTGTATTTGAAGACTCAGTAGCTGAGCGGTAATGCTGCCTAAGCATAAAGTATCTATTTCATTTTTCACCTCCCGCTGCCTCCAGAAAATAAACATCCTGAAGGACTCATCTCACCCTGCCCACCATCTGTTTGACCTTCTGACCTTAGGCAGACGTTATCGGACAATCAAAACACGCATCAGCAGACTGTTGAACAGTTTTTACCCCAAAGCCATTACTACACTGAACGCTGCACTGAAATCACACAGCCGGTAATATTTAATATTTATACTTGCATCGTGTGCAATAACTTTATTAAGTTATTTATTTTATGTGCAATAATTTTAACTTATATCCGCAGCAGGTCTCCAAGGTGAACAGCCTCTGGCATGTTAGGTCAAGGTAGCATATGTTGGCACTGCTTGTGTGTGTCTTTAGAGTATGAATGATATCAGGTTAGGTTGGCTTTAGGAAATCAGATGAATTATGTAATTTGAATTAAAAATAATAATGGTCACGAGTTTTGGGTAGTGACCGAAAGAATGAGATTGCGAGTACAAGCAGCCGAAATGAGTTTCCTCCGCAGGGTGGCTGGGCTCAGCCTTAGGGATAGGGCGAGGAGCTCGGACATCCGGGAGGGACTCGGAGTAGAGCCGGGAGGGACTCGGAGTAGAGCCGCTGCTCCTCCACATCGAGAGGAGCCAGTTGAGGTGGTTCGGGCATCTGATAAGGATGCCTTCCGGACGCCTCCCTTGGGAGGTGTTTCGGGCATGTCCAACCGGGAGGAGACCTCGGGGCCGCCCCAGGACACGCTGGAGGGACTACATCACCCGGCTGGCCTAGGAACACCTCGGGGTTCCCGCGGACGGAAGTGGCTGGGGAGAGGACTGTCCGGGGCTGCGTCTGAAAGGTCAAGTAGTATGGATTGTAGTAGACCAAATTAATATGTGGTATGTCCGAAACCGTAGTCGGGAGGAGCAGTATGCTACCACCCCTACTAAACACGCCTACATTGTAGTATGATGGCAAAGCATACTGCAGGGCTACTACTTACCCAAAATGCACCACGGCCTTCTTCTTCGTAGGGGTGTGCGATATGGACAAAAAATAATATCTCGATATTTTGGGGATTTTGAAGATAACGATAATTAGACAATATTCTTTTAAACATGTGTTTTAAACAACCTGCGTTATAGCTCATTAATTATTTCTCATGGATGATATTAATGGAAAAATGTTCTTAACATTTCTTGCTGCTTTTTTACCTGCTCTCTCTGTTTGACTCTGGTGACGGCCTTTTGTAGCGTCAATTCCGGGTCCATTTGCAACTGTTCAGATAGGCGTTTGTCACGCAGACTCACCACAAGCCTGTCCCTCACCACCTTATCATGTAGAACCCCGTAACCGCAGTGCTCTGCCCGGCAGCGCAACGCCGTAATGAAACTGTCGGCCGTCTCGCCCGTTTCTTGAAGCCGCTGATTAAACTTTGCTCTCTCAAAGATCACATTCCTGCGATTCTCTTCTGCTTGCGTCTCCAATCCAGAAGCAATGCGGAATCTGTCGAAGCGTTTAATCCATTTAGGCCAGTCTTAAGCCTTGAAGGTGAACTTTTCCGGCGGGGAGACTTGAAACTGTGCCATGTTGTTGCTTCGTTCAGCTAATTGTGGCTAGGCTAGGTAGCTCCGTAGACGGTCTTCCGGTACTGCGAACTTTAGCCTGACAGGCTGGGACCTGTCACTACAGTTGACCCACGTCTTTCGAAGCTGCTGGAGCATCCGTGGGGCGGTGTTGCCATGTTGTATCGCTAATGTTTGTTTGGCAGCAGGCTGACCAAGGTGCCAGTGAGAGATCATGTGACCACCTCGGCGTACTGCGGCGTGCTGCTGCACGCAAGTTACGTAGCTCTTGTTCGGTGAATGTGTGGGGTTTCAACCTTTCAACGTGTGTTTTCAGTTGTTTTTGTTAAGTCATTTGCATACTCGATAACGTAAATTTGCACATCGTTAAAACAACAATGACGATATTATCGTTAACGATATATATCGCCCACCCCTTCTTCGTCCTCTTCTTCATTGTAGACGTTGCACGGCATGTTACCGCCCTCATCAGAGGGCAAGATTCAAAACATCATGGCGGAGCAACGGCATATATATATGTATATATATATATATATATATATATATATATATATATATATATATATATATATATATATATATATGTTTGACCATTTCATGTATAATGTTGCATTGTTGTGGCTGCACAGGTCTGTACGCCTCCTTCATTATGTGCAACAAGCTAAAGATTTAAGTTGCACAAATATACAATTATCAACACACAGTTTTCATTGGTCAAAAATGTATTTCTGCTATTATGATTATGAACAAAGCGGTCTGTTTTATACCGGTATTAAGTTAGTTTGATATTGGACATTCACATTCGTTTGACATTCAAAAGACAACAACAAACAACAATAATAAAATAAGTAATGATAATAATAAATACTAGTACTGTTAAAACAAATGATGATTAAGTCTGGCATAATGAAAGTACATCATGGCAGAGCAGTGTTATTGGATGTCAATGTACTGTGTGAGGTGACAGGTGTTCAAAGTGACTCAGCCTACACACATGACAGAATGTGCTGGTGGAAATGCTGTATCTAGATATTGATATTCAATGAACTAATCACTTGATTGACACATGATGTTAGCGTTGTGACACCTATGAGAAGTGATGATGGTTGTCATCACCATAACAGGTTGGATTATTTCAAAAACAATATAAAGGATCTTCAAAGTGCAAAGTTTAAGTTTTTGAGTGTGGCATGTCATGTCATTGCCTACTGTGGCAGTGAATTAATTATGTGCAAAAGCTCGCCTACGCCTCGCAGTTTGCATGTTGAGAAGCATGAGAGATCTTGCAGACATGTTGCTGGTGGGTAAAGAGTGGCCAGCTTCATTTTTGGGCAATTTCAATGATCACAGGTGCGTTCAGATTTTGGTGCAGTATCTCAGTCAAGCCAGCAGATGGGGTGCTTTCCCACCAATCTTTTAGTACCGAATGGACCCAACGTGTTTCCCTCATGAAAAACTGCTATTAAATTACTACACAAAACCTATTCGTGTAGTAGGGGCTGTGTAGTCACCTGGGGCCGGTTGCACCAACTGGTCTTTACTACGCCTGGTCGTAAGTCCTAAGACGGTCTTTGTTAAGACCAGTCTTAAGGAGTGGACTTACGCCGGTTGCACCAACAGGGCTTACGCCTGGTCTTAACTACGCTGGTTTTAGCTGTGCGCGTCCATGTGAATGCCCCCGGAATGCCCCACGCGGCCTGCCTAGAGGAGCGCGGTGACGTTAAATGACGTGCCACTGAATCACCCCGCCCCTCTCATCTGTGTTGACAGTTTATTTACAGTTTAAGATTTGAAGAAAACATGAAGGATCAACTAAAAACTTTACCGACACTGAAATTAGAAAATTAATCAAGCTGTACAGCGAGCACAAGGACGTATAACAAATAAGAAAAAACAGTCGGTATGGGCAGAGATAACGGGCCACATCAATACGTGTTCAGACTCTGGCTGCCTTCATACAGAGGCTGACATGAGGAAGAAGTGGAAAGATCTCCTCAGCAAGGCAAAAAAATACATCTCCTCCAAAAAAAATCATCCAACTGGCGGGGGTCCTCCCCGAAAACCTCAATTTACAGTGACATCATTGTTGACGTATTTGGGGAGGATTCCCCTGCCTGGTGGGAAGGCTGGTGGTAGTGCTGCGTTGCAGCCTAACACAAACTGTAAATCCAGTGACAGCTCTTCAGTAAGTTCAAACAGATCTCTCCTACCGAACTGAAACCTCTCAATCAGCTCCTCGTCATTAGGCTATGTCCAGTTGCTTCTGTCCCTAATTAGCCTACCCTCTCCCGTCTAAATGCCCGCTCCTATACAGACGGTGGATGAGACGTGCCATAATCAAGTTGTGCTCTCTGCGCTCTAGGGCGCATGAGCGCAGCTTGATAATGACCTTACACCTGCTCTTGACTAGGTGTAAGATTTACGCCCGGTCTTAGTGAGAAGAAGGCTTAAGCCCTGTTGGTGCAACCGGCGTATCTATTAGGTCGGACTTAGAACGCCAAGTTACCACCGACTTAGCTTAAGACCAGGCTTAAGACCAGTTGGTGCAACCGGCCCCTGTAGTAATTGTGTAGTAAATCTGTAGTTTATACACTACTCATGACACACCAGTAGAGTTTTGTAGTAAAACAGCAGTGTTTCCAGTAGTAACCAAGCAGAGTAGTGAAAGGGGCTGTTAAAATACTACTGCTTCATTACACAGGCATTCAAATAGTGATTATGTAGAGATTTTACTACTTGCTTGTATAGTAAATGTGTAGTCACAACACTACAGCAACACTACATATTTTACATAGTGATCAAGTAGAGGTTTTTACTACTTGCTCATATAGTGAATATGTAGTCACAACACTACAGCAACACTACTTATGACACACCAGTAGATTTTTGTAGTAAAACAGTAGTGTTTCTAGTAGTAACCACGCAGAGTAGTGAAGGAGCTGTTAAAACACTACTGCTTCATTACACAGGCATTTAAATACTGATTATGTAGAGATTTTACTACTTGCTTATATAGTAAATATGTAGTCACAACACTACAGCAACACTGCATATTTTAAATAGTGATCAATTAGATTTTAGTGCTTGAATATACATACTTGATGTGTATACACACAGTAGTTTTTCATGAGGCTCTGTGTGTATCTCAAGTATCATAGTGTTCAGAATAGACAATGAGAGTCTACTGTAAAATTGTTTTTTGTTTTTTATATATAGAAGCGAAGGTAATTTCTCAGGGATTTCATTTCGGGATATTCCACTGATCATTCATATACATTTACAATTCAATAAAATTAAAGGATATTTGTGATATAATACAGTAACTGAAAACACAACAGGATTTTTTTAATTGAAGTGATTTATTACTTTATAATTATCCAACCACACACACAATTTACAAAAACAGTTGTAGCCTGGCGAAATTAAACCAGCACAGGACACAGAAATATCTTTTCTACTTGTACATACTAATCAGTAGGTATGAGTAGTATCTAGTGGTAGTTCGTAGTAGTAGTATGCCTTTCGGACGCAGCCCCTGCTTCTTTGCTGAGGCTGCTGCCCCCGTGACCCGGACCCGGATAAGCGGAGGACGACGAGTACGAGTACGAGTAAAAACTTATTTAAGACAATGTAATGACTTATACAGCCTGATATTTAAAACTGTAAGGACTTGCAAACACCTTGTAGGACATAAAAGTATGTAAGTGGAGATTCTACACAGGCAAGAGTAAATGTCACCAAGTAACGTTACATAAACTACACCTGTATTTTTACTGTCTCTTGACCTCAGTATCTACATTATAAGATATTGTTTACTGTTCAAAGGGAGGTGTTGTTGTTACAGTTCACTACATTTATCTTCTAGCTGCTTTCAGAAGTTTCAGAAGCAGCGTTTAAACACAAATAACACCAAGTTGTTACAGTAAGAGGCACTGTTCAAGAGTCACTAACTGTCTACTACCGTTAACGTTAGTTAACGAGCCAGTAATAAATAAGTTAACACTCTGGAGAAACTCTTTTTCATGCCTATAATTTTTAGATACTTTTTTTACCGGTGATATGCTGCGCATTTACTTCCGAGTGATGCGTTTTAGATTGTGTTGTCGATACTTTAATTTGGGTAACGTTAAAGGAGTTTGGGTACTCCTGCCGAAGCTAGTTAACCTAGCTAATAGGGTCATTATATGAAAACGTGCCATTTCCCATTCTTAATGTTTGATTTTCAAAGTACTGTTTTAAAACTATTTATGACCCTTTTTGGATTAAATAGATCCTTACCTATCAGAAATAGGTGCTGTGCCATCTCAGGCTATCTTATTTTTTTATTTTTTTCCACATTTAATCAACATGCATATGTGTGTTTTGTCAACCCTGTTACGTTACACCAATTAGTGTTTGAAAATGTTTTAAATGCATATTTACAACAAATCTGATATACTTTGAAGGATAAATCTCCCCTTGTTACACTGAGTGTGTTTGTACAGTGGGAATATTGAGGTGTTTATGTTTTATCCATGGATGAATACGCTCATTTGCAATTGACACTTTCACAGACGAAAAACGTTCTTGGCAGCCATTACTAGCCATGTGGTGAAGGTCATGAGACCACATGGTGTGCATTCATTAGAGGCTTATATCATGTTATTTATGTACATTAAAATTCGAATATTTTAGATATTTGTTATTTCGAACAAATATCTTTTTAACGTGTCCTTTTGTGGAAACAGGGCTGACACAATAAGCTTGTCCCCCTCTGTCAAACATTATATAACTCTAAGAAAAATCATGAAAAGAAGAGGACACTTATTTGTCTTTTCACCAGCATGTTCACAAACGGAAGCTGATTTCACTCACTGATGATGCAACTTTCGGAGCAGTCCATTATCTCAGAAGGGGTGTTTTCATTAAAAGTAACAGGGTTGACGACTACCTGGTGACCCGACTAAATTGATGTTTTTTTTACAACATTTTACATATATTAGGATTAAAACCCATTCATGAATAATGAAAGGACACTTGAGGCTTTATATATAAGTTAATGTTTTTATGATAGTTTGACTTTTTTGGGCCTTAATAGCTAGTAAAAGTAAAACAATCATGTTGAGCGACAGGCCATTTTTACAGTTTTTGAATGATGCTTCATACAAAAAGGTGTTTAAAACTCTTTGAAAACAAAATAAATAAAATTTTACATTGTTTTAATGTTACAAGAGATATCATGGAAAATAAATTCTAAAATGATTATAGTGTATTTATTGTTTATTGACATTTACAGCACAGTTTTGTTTGAGAGACACAAAATGGCACGTTTTCGTATAATGACCCTGCTACATCCTGCAGAACCACGCCAATCCAGATGAAATACACTTTTTAGGTGGTCCCTTTAACGAGCTCTGTATCACACAAGCCCTACACCTTCCCTGGTTAATGTCAACAGCTAAAAAAGTGACAAACAGCAATGAACAATGGCGAATAGACCGCCTGGAATTTGAGAGAGATGAAGTGATAGAAATGAATGTGAAAAAAACATTTCAACTTCAGGCTCTTGAGGCAGATTTAAAAACTGCCGAAGTCAAAATCCAGGACCTGCAAAGACAATGCGAGGAGAGTGACATCAAAAAGGGAAAACTAACTGTCGAAACCTTTGACCTCAACAAAAGAATCCTGGATTTGCAAGTGTGCTGTAGAGGCATTGGAAAAGGAGCTTAGCGACAGCCATGACAGTGTCGCTGCACTAAAGAAGGAGCAAAGAACAGATAACGAAACACACGCTGCTGAGGTGAAACAGCTCAGTGATAGTCATATCATTGAGGTGAACGACTACAAACAACAACTGGCTAGTCTAGAGGCAAAACTTCAAGAACAAAAACAGGACTTTGTCAGTGCACTGAGAGCAGAGAGGTCAGAACAAAAGAGGATTAAAGATCAACTCATGGAGCTGAAAGACCAAAATTGGGAGTTAAAGAGGACTATCAGTCGTCAAAAGGATTTGACAGAGGAGGTATTCGACTTACAGGGGACTGTCAAAGGCAAGGACAGAATAATTCAGAAGATGGAAAGGGACATGGCTGAGTACAAGAAGGAAAGACTTCACGTAATGAGAGACTGGTCGACGTTAAGAAACGATAAAGCTACTGCTGAGGCTTCACTGGATGGTCTCGCAAAGAGCAATGCAGACCTCCAGTCAAAATTAACAGCCACACGCTCAATTGACACCAAACTTGCTACAGAGCATCTTCAGACTGTCCTACAAAAACTATGCTTCTCAGATTTTTGATTTATCAAAAATTGAGCCTACAGTGCATCAAAATCTTTGACTGTAAACGGTACTGTAAACATATACATGCAAATTCTTGCTAAATAAATCTTAAATGTTCAGGAAAAAAAGGACAAAATTCTAGAGTCATGGTAGATGATGTGTGGCAAATTTCAGAATTTTATCTCAAAAACTGAATTTTTGACAGCATTTTGAATTTTGCTCTAATGTGATCAATTGGAGTCAATGTAAAAATGGCAATTTCATCAGTTTTTCACTTATGGAACAAATCAATCATTGTTACAAACAAATTACCAACATCTCCATGCTGTCTAGATGCAATATATATATTTTTGTTTCGATAACTGATGAATTTTTTACAATGGTTTGAAATCTGCTTTTTTTTTTTCTGCAAGTCTGGCTTAGTCAATTTGTGAAGCTACACATGAATTGTCACTGACTAATTAGCTCCGTGATTCCTAAATGTCTTCCAATTCTTCTGCTGCTTCCAGCCTACCAACATTACCATCCTTAGAACTGTGCTGCTAATAAAACTTATTCAAATGTGACAAAGCAAACATTTCTCAAGTCAAGGCTGTGACGACTGGTCATAAGTAGACAATGCCTCATTTTCAGAGATAACAAGCCACAGACTAACTTATCATCTAACTTCTGTGGCACATTACAAGATAATTATATTTTTGGTGAGCAGGTCTGTGCACATGCATGTCCTCAGGGAGCTCAGAGGTTGGTTTGCCATTACCTCTTCCTGCTGCCCTTTTAAAGTTTGAACTGACTGTAACTTGACAGCTGAAACATCACACTCATCCTTGTTGGCAAAAGATACTGAAGTGTGTTTGTGAAAGGACACATCCTGCAGTATTCTGGCCAATTAAAACAGCACCATGGGTCTGGATGGTGCTGATTGCTGCTTATGCATGTTTTTGTCCTGTCCAGCTGTAATTGCCTCCGCCCACACAGCAGCACCTTGAATTACCCAACAATAATGACTCATCCTATTAGCGCTTTTCTAGAAGTTTCAGATGTCAACAGTCAAGGGCTTTACACTTCAAAAAGATCCACCTTATAACTTCTTTAGTTTAGTGATGAGTCATTTTACTGTCGACATCATGGAAATATTCCAGGAGTGAAGAAGTTCAGAGATCTGCAGCATAGAGAATTAAAAATACCCCATCGAAATAAACAAATAAATAAATAAAATGCATCATCTTTAAAAAGAAAAACACATGTCGCTCTGATTAAATGGTTTTATTCCCTCTGGTCAATAAGAGCTTGTTAGAGGACAACAGCGCTAAAGCCGAGGCAGCAGTAACATAGATATGAGACATTTTTATGGCCACGATTCATACAAATATACATACCATAATCACATTAGTAAAAAGAGATGACTAACTTCATTTAATGCTGATCCCAGTGACACACAGGAGACACTTTCTGCTTGACGACAACTAACGAGATTGTCAGCGTTTACATTCTGTGTTCAGTTCCCTGTTAGCCCTTTAAAGCTTCAACAGAAAAATATACCTTGGATAAAGAACTCTTTAAAAATGATAAGTGCTGCTATCGACCTGATATTATCTCAAAGCTGAACAGAAAAATAAAGGTCTAAAAATAAACTGGTTTCTTAATAGATTGAGTCAACAGCAGGTTTGCACTTTTTAAAGGGGTCTGCCTGTTGGTCCGTCTCTAGGTCCGTCTCTAGGTCCGTGCATCCTTTGGCCTCAGATATTTGGCTTTTTACTCCTTCAGCCAGGTGAGCAGCTGCGGTGTGTAATAGGTGATGATGATGTCAGCACCTGCATCACAGAGTGTGGAAATACTATTACCATCAAGTCTGATGACATCGAGAGCTGAACTGACACAGATCTATGTTACAGCAACATTCATATTTTGAACTTTAATACATATACAAGTATACACAGACAATTACATTCAATGTGCAAATGTGAACCAAGACAAACACGCTAATTCATTTTTTTTTTTGAGGAAATAATGAACACACACAGTACGTGTACGCTCACTGAGGGCTTCAGTGTGCTTCTAAGGCAGTGCTTGTTGGATTGTCTAATGCTTGATTGATGATTGACGCGTCTGTGAGCGTGTGTGGGTGAGAAATCATGCTGTAGATGTGACTTTTCTATACGCTGCCTCATGCAGTTTGGGAGAATATCAGTTTGTCGTGAGGAGAAACCTGCAAGGAGTATAAAAGATCCGAACTTTTCTGCGTCAGCTCATGTCCATGCTGAAAGCAGAGCTGAGGCTTAAAGGGAAATTTTGGTTTATTTCAACCTGTCTCCTATCATCCTAAATTTGTTTCAAGTGACTAGTGACATAAAAATAATAGTTAGCATGTTAGCTGTTAGCCTAGATACAGCCGGGGTGCATAGTAGCGTCAGACCTGTTAAAACGTAAGTGAACGGGCAACCTTCAGGTGCAAAGTTAGTCCACTAAAAAAGCTTTTTTTCCCACAAAGACCGCCTCATATCGTTAGGATAAATGTCAGAGAACATATAGAAAACGACATGTAAACGTGTTGTCTTACCTTACCGGTGTGCTGCCATGTTTGTTTACCATTTAGCTCTGCTTTCCAAAGCACGGCCGAAATATCGCGAGAACAAGCAGCGATCTCATACCGTGCCTGAAATCTCGCCAGCTCTAGATTAAGCCCAGCTGGATACTACTCCAGATGGAGGTGTCTCGTCCTCGGTCACATCCAGACCTTGAAAATAAGGCTGCAACCGGTCCCATTCCTTGCAACAGAGGCATTCCTCTTCTGTGGGCACTGGGTTACAGCATTCACAGGTAACGTTACACCACCAATCTCCAGAGCTACGCAGCCTTGCAGCAGCCATTCCTCCTCTCTCGTCCTCTACCTGTTGCGCCTCTCTCTCCTCCTCCTCCGTTCTTCAATTTCACGAAGCTCTTCGTCAGTGTATTCTGGCTCAAATAAATAAGGGTGGCCATCAAACTCTGCAAAATCAAATTCCTCCTCCACAAAGTCAAAGTCTGGCAAAAAGTCAGCCATTATTCTATAAATCTTTCATAAAAAAAATGAATGAACTTTTCAGGCTACTGTCCGGTTCTGCCTTCCAGCTGTTGCTGCTTGTTCTTGCGAGATTTCAGGAACGGTATGAGATCGCTGTTTGTTCTCGCGATATTTCGGCCGCGCTTTGGAAAGCAGAGCTAAATGGTAAACAAACATGGCAGCACACTGGTAAGGTAAGGCAACATGTTTACATGTCGTTTTCTATATGTTCTCTGACATTTATCTTAATGATATGAGGTGGTCTTTGTGGGAAAAAAGCTTGTTTAGTGGACTAACTTTGCACTTGAAGGTTGCCCGTTCACTTACGTTTTAACAGATGCTACTATGCGCCCTGGCTGTATCTAGGCTAATGGCTAACATGCTAATTATTATTTTTATGTCACTAGTCACTTGAAACAAATTTAGGACGATAGGAGACAGGTTGAAATAAACCAAAATTTCCCTTTAAAGAGGCGCGATGCCTACTTCAGATTGTATGTGTCTGGACATGGTTCTCAACATGGAGGTGGTGGAGCCGGCGGCTAGCAGCTAACGATGCTAACTCCATAAACAGCGCTAAATAATGGCAACAGTGCTGACAGTGCTAATGTTGCTAACCACAGGGGAACCAGAGCATGAGTGCTAAGTTTCTGCAACAACGCTGTCTCGAAATCAGCTGTAACCGCAGTATGAGCTCAGTGCAAATCGGCAGTGATGAGCTAGCCAGTTGGACGCACTCATGCACTAACATGCAAGGACGGCCGGACCAGTTTACCACAACAAACCACAGAGAAGCTCAGCTTACAACACACACACAGAGGGAGCGTGACTTCAGTCTCTGCTCAGGACACCATTACTCCACTATATCTCTACATAGCAGACAGTGGTTTGCTGCTGTATTAATGCTCTGAATGTCACAAACAGAACATTTAAGGCTACTTTCAGACTTCGGGGAAATTACATTGTTTCTCAAATCAGATCTTTTAGACTATGTAGCTACACTGGTGACACAGCTTTCTGACAAAGACGCATGAGAAATGGAGGTCCATCATTTCACTCTGAAACCTTAGACTACAACAGCAGTTACACCTGAAAACAAAACCTGTTTTTTTTAATTAATACAGTCTCTCTTTCTGAGTGATAAAAATATTGGCTCAGTGTGGAGGGAGGGCCAAAGATACATTAACAAATTTAGCCAATGTAGTATGTACACGGTCTTTGTTTAGGGGGTCTGAGCGTCGTGTCACATAAAGTCCTCTCCTCTCACCTGCCCTGCGGAATGCAGTCATGGCCTCCATCACAGCGGCTCGCAGGTCAAACGCTCCGGCCTGCGCTCCGTGCCACATCATGGCAAACTCCCCCGACACGTTGTACACCGCCAGGGGGTGAGTGGGGAACTGAAGAGGCACATGAGGAAAAGGAAAGATTAATAACAATGTGGACACTTCCTCCAAAAGGCACACTGATATATCAAAATATTTTAAAGGAAATCTCTGACATTTTTCTAAATATGCTTCTGGGATTTCTCTGAAATACAATGATTCAATGATTCAGTTACACACCTTGTCCTTGACTTCTCTCACGATGTCCAGATAAGGCAGACCTGGTTTCACCATCAGCATATCAGCTCCTTCTCTCACATCTCGATCCTGCAGCACAGAACAATGGTGAGATCTCCTGTGACTGCTTCATCATAACACCTGTAAACCAAATGTACACACACACAAATCAACTTACCACAGCCCGAATGGCGAGTCCTCTCGCTCCAGGAGGCAGCTGGTAGCAGCGTCTGTCCCCAAACGCAGGTTTGGACTGAGCAGCATCTCTGTACATTAAAACAGCAGAAAGTTTGTTCTCACTTCAAAGTGCTATTTCACTTGTCTGTTTAAACCTCATCCTAAAGTGCATGCTTACCTGAAAGGTCCATAATAACAAGAGGCAAACTTTGCACTGTAGCTCAGCACTGAAACCTGGAGGAGAGCAAAGAGAAGAAAATGCTAAAAACTGCTTTTCTGAAACATCTTGTCGCGTCCTTTATGATTTTCTTTCTGTCAACAAACCCCATGAAAAGACCAAACCAACAAGGAATTGAATCTGCTAACAAGTACTGTGTGTATCCAACCCTGATATCTTATTCCTCTGTGCCAGAGAGCTCTGTTTTTGTCCGAAAACTATTAACAATACATCAGTGATCCACACAGTATAACTGGGTGACATGTTCCTTCATTACCATTTCAAGTCAATGCCTCAAACACCATCCTGCTGCCGTAAATATCCACCAGAGGACCAAATATGAATTAATCTGCGGTTGAAAAAGTCCAACAAATGCACTTTTTCCTCCAAGCAAAGAAGCATTTGCTTTCAGCAACTTTTTTTACCCTAACTGGATGACAGTGATCTGCTTTTTATGAATGTACCTGACCAGTGCCTAAACTAGAAGGATGCTGTAAAACATTGTGCCTTTCATGTTATTACTCACTGTATAAATCACATGCACCATCGTATGCTGCTGCGCTGCTGATATATTCCTGTTTGAGTTCGTGTTTGCTGCACACAGTATGGGAATATTATGGCTGGGTATCACCACTGATTTCCTGAACTGATTCGATTTCGATTCACATGGTCCCGACTCGATTCGATTTTCAGTTCGATATTGATTCGATTGGGGGTATTTCCAATACAATACCAGGACTAAAACTGAATGTTAACTATTAACTAAATGTTTCTAGAGCAGCACCAGTAATATCAAAACAGCAAAGTCACAATATAAACTCAATAAACATCTAAAATGTCAATAAAATATATCATTCCCGAAATCACAATACTGAATACCTTTTGGTCTTTTGATGAGATTTATTGACTTTAAAGAAAAATAGAGAATAAAGTGAACTTTTGTAAAACTTCCTTTGAGGTTATGATTGATTTTACTTTGTACATCTATCTTTCTTCAAACTGCAGGGATTTTCATTCCTTTACCTTGTTCCCCAAACCATTGGATATCAGGGCTTGTTTGATGGCTCTGACTCTTCCATCCATCATATCAGAGGGAGCGATGATGTGACAGCCTGCAGAGCAACACCAAGACAACATGATTAGGAATGCAACAACACATTGTCATTACTGGATGACAAAAGCTATGTCAGTTTAGTTCAAAATAAAGAATTTTTTTAAATTGATCTTTTACTGTAGAATGTAACTAATTGTGAAACTTGCCCAAACTCTCAGAATGCAAACGACATGGTTGCCCTGGCTCTGTGAGGCTGTTCGTGAAAACAACTTTCAAATGCCAATACAATTAAACCAGCATATTTTCCTTCTTAATATCCAATTTATTACAGAAAGAATGTTTGAAAAGCTTGTTTTCCACTTGCATTTGCACAGCATTTGTAAGGAAAAATGACAGATGTAGACCTCTCAGCATCTCTACAACTGAAACAGGTGAAAATATTATGATAAAGGCTCAATAAATAAATAAATAAATGAACACACTGATGCATCCCTAACTTTCATAGATCATTCAAATCAAGTACAGAGGCTCACTGAGAGGTTGTTTGTTTTCTAAAGTGGGAAAACTTTGAAAAACGGGAAACAGGATTTACCAGCTCGGGCATAGGCCAGCGCCACTTCCGCCAAACGCAGACAGCTGGCGTCATTGTTCAGAGTACCGTCATCGTTCAGAATACCTGTGGGGAATAAAATTGAAAAAACAAAACAAAACGCTAGTAATGAAATCCAAAACATGGGCACGATCTCTTTATGCTGCTGTTTAGGTTAAATGAAGAGAGGACACTGACCACAGTGTCCATGTGATGTGTAGGGACACAAGCAGACATCGCACGCCACCAGCAGCTCCGGGAACAGAGATCGGATCTTCTTCACTGCCAGTACAGCCGGCGTGTCGTCTGTGTCGGCACCGGAACCTCTGTCGTCCTAACACGAAAGGTTTGCCACTCAGAACATTTCATTCAACAACTGTGGGCATTAACCTGATGCTGCAACTGTTTCCACTCTTCTGCCTTTAAAGGAACAGTTCACCCCCAAATCAAAAGTAAATATTATTCCTCTTACCTGTAGTGCTATTTATCAATCTAGATTGTTATGGTGTGATTTGCTGAGTGTTGGAGATATTGGCCGTAGAGATGTCTGCCTTCCCTCCAATATAATGGAACTAGAAATTCATGACCTAGTTACTCACTTTAATCCACAGGCCTTTTTGTGAACAGTTTCATGCAGGAACTATTTCCTTTCTACTGAACAACACCCACTGACCACATCACTACTGCTAGCTCACCTAGCACCACTGAGCTAGCTAACGTTACAGCTCAACCCAGGAGGAGGCCATAATGCTTAAATCTTGCGCTGCTAGAACACAAGCCTCTTATCCATGAGTAGATGCATACTTCCTTCTGCGCAGTGATACAGTTGATGAGTGTAGTTCAGTAGAAAGAAAACAGTTCCTAGAAAAGAGACACTTTGAGCACCACAATCTGAGTGCCATCTAGTTCCATCATATTTGAGATAAAGCAACCATCTCTACGGCTAATATCCAACACTCAGCACATCACACCAAAACAATTAAGACTGATAAAAAGCATTTCGGTAAGAGGAAAAATATTTATTTTTGATTTGGGGGTGAGTTGTCCCTTTGTTGTGTCTTTTTCCCCATCTTTTGGTCTTACATACCTTTTCTATTTTTGCAGGGACACCAAAAATCAGCACACACTTCAAACCGTTCTCCACAAGCGGCCGCAACATTCCCTCCAGCTTGTTCACCCCATATCTATGGATGGGAAAACATGCAACATAAACACAAAAGGGCCTTTCACACAATGCCTGAAATTGCAATAACAATGATCACCCTTATCAAGTTTTATTAAAAAAAATAGAAACTAGATATCTTTACAAATATTGGCAAAACATTTCCCTTTTCAAACAGGAACTACAACAACTGAGTGCAGTTCAGTCCCTGTGTCTTGTAATTCAGAAGAACATGAAATGTAAGAGCCAGTTTGCATTTTGGTTTTGTTGTGGGCAATAGAGGTCTAACGGATTCTCTTCTTATCTTAGTCCAGGTCCAGTGTTTGGCTCTGGGTCCACCCTGCCTGACTGCTTTTATCTGAAGACAACACCCTCAGTGGGTGCACAGCTGCAGGTCATGCGGTTTTTGTTTAAATGGACACTTGAATCCCCCCAGTCAACACAGGGCAATTAAAACTGTGTTTTTGCAATTGCTCAGAGAAAAACAGGTGCTTTAATGTTAATGGTTCACAGTTATGGAATGAGTGTGATAGGATTTGTCACGATGACTCTTACCTGGCCTGACCCGGCAGGCTGCCAATGGGCTCCACTGCATCTGCACTGTCTCTGTGGGAAAGAGGAACAAAGAACAAAGATTGAGACCAAGTCCATTTTAGCTTAAAGTCAAAAATATTGTACTACACTTGACTCCTCGTGATGAAAACACCTAATTATTGAAGTCCAAAGTCATTTCATAGTTGCCGACCCCTGATCTCTGTCACATCAAGGAGTCAGTATCCTGTACTTATATTTTTTGCCCTTCCATGTGATTTAAATCTCACTTACGTGATGAAGATGGGGTAGATGAGATTGTCAGGTCTTAAATCAGTGGCACAGGTCTGCCAGTATCTTAGTGTTGGGTGGAAGTAGCCGCTGTGGAGGATGGACTCCGCTGGTGTCTGCATCTTTACCCTGAGACAGAGAGACCATTAGTGATAGAAGACAGAGCGTGACACAGGGAGGAGGTCAGGTTCTGCTTGGACTTGAGTCAGAAAAGCGCTCTCACACCTCTGTGCTTTATCTCAGCTCAGTCACCAGTAAAACTGACCAGGCATGCGTGATGCTGCTTCTCTAAACAGCAGCTTGGCTCTGTCTCACTGCAGAGAGAGCAGGCTGCAGGCTTTCAAATGGACTTCTCGTAGGGGGCATAAAGATAAGCAATAACCACAAACAGCATTTATTCCGTGCTGTGATTGTAGAAACGGTAATGCTTACATGATCTGATCTTACTCTTGCTGTATTAATGTACCTTCCACTACCTTCTGACCTCGGATATGAAGCACTGTGGCAGATGGAAATGCCAAACTGCACCTTAAACATGTCACGCCATTTCTGTCAGCTCTAAAACACACACTACTAGTGGCCGCTGTGGCTGCCTTTTAACAGGCACGTGTGTGTTTTTTGACAGTTCGTGTGCCATTAAACTAAAGGAGAGGCTAAGTTGCTATTATAACATGTCATTGTCACCTTGGCTGGGAAAACACCTTCATACTAACTATAAAATGTACAGAGACTGTTAAAGCCACGACCCACGGCGACTAACGACTCATATCTGTGATATTACAATCCGAAAATATCTATAAATACCACATAACTGCTACATGAACACAGCATACTTACCTGTGAGTACGAGAGTCTGCTACTTCTCCACACTTCAGTCAACTGCCAGTGTTTCTTCTTCGGTTGAATCCGAGGATTAGCGGGCGACGTGCGGCGACGTGATGGCGCACTACCGCCACCTACTGGCTAGAGGCTTTCTTACAATAAGCTAGCTGTAAAGCAGGGATACTCAACTTGCTTAGCCTTGGGGCCACTTTTGCAAAATGATAGGAGGCCAAGGGCCATTTAATAAACAAACATTAATAATATTTATCATTTGAAATTAATAAATGAGGCAAATTCAGTCTCAGCAGCCACAAACAGGTCAGGTGAACGCAGGGGTAATTCTAGGATTTTAAGACATTTGGGACTCAGGCTGGACCCCAGATCCTCCCCTGGTACTTTTTTTTTTATAAGCAAGCTCTATTTTAATAGGTTTTAATGCACTGTGGCACCTTATTTACATTCAAAATAAAAAATAAAAAAAAAAAAATCTCAGTATGAAGGCGGCACAGTGGTGTGGTTGTTAGCACTGTCGCCTCACAGCAAGAGGGTTGCCGGTTCGATCCCGGGTGTTGGAGCCACTGGTGTGAATTGGAGCCCTTCTGTGTGGAGTTTGCATGTTGGCCCCAGTGTCAGCGTGGGTTCCCTCCGGGCACTCCAGCTTCCTCCCACAGTCCAAAGACATGCAGTTTGGGGACTAGGTTAATTGATAACTCTAAATTGTCCGTAGATGTGAATGTGAGTGTGAATGGTTGTTAGTCTCTATGTGTCAGCCCTGTGATAGTCTGGCGACCTGTCCAGGGTGTACCCTGCCTCTCGCCTGATGTCAGCTGGGATAGGCTCCAGCCCCCCCGTGACCCTCAAGAGGATGAAGTGGTTAGAAGATGAATGAATGAATGAATGAATTAATCTCGCTATGAATCAATTTCAAAATTCAAAGTTTAGTATCACTGATATAAAGACACCACCCAAATGAAAATTATTGTGTTTTTATTACATCAACATATAACAGAAATCATAGGGTTGGGTGATTATAACAGGTGGACTTTTCCAGAAAACAAACCGGAAACAAAAATGGCAGAAGATTTGCTCAGATGAGGTAAAACACCTTGGTTTAATAATATCAAAAATGTGCATAGTGGAAAAGAATGAATGTTTTTCTTAGACTGAAAGCTGTACAGAAATCACTATACAATTGGCTCATGCGAGACTTATTTCTTTCTGCCCCTCTTTATACACTTCACCAAAAGCGTCATTCTAACTCCATAATATTTGAGTTCATATGGAAAAATAAAACTTTTTCCTATGAAAATCACACTTAGTTAGGGATTATGATAACGGGGGTTTAAGAGATTTGAATCTGTAGATGTGGTTTTTAGAATCAAATGGTTAAAAGAATGAATTTCTCACCCTCAATCTATGTGAACAAATTACTTAACAAGGTTCTTGCTTAATGTGATTTTGAGTTGTCTAAAATTCCCATAAAGCTTCCTTCATATAAAATCAGTTTTAAAACTGATTGGTAAAACAAGGGTTTAACATTTGTATGTAAGTTCAGATGGAAACTTGTTATCCTTTGGAGATTTTTCCAGAAAGTTTGACATTGCTGTTTCAACAAAAGGGTGTGACCAAATCTGAAAAGTAGGCTGTGATACAAAGCAGCATGCAGTTTTCTCTCATAGCACCTTTCTTGCCCTCTCTAAAAGTTGGTGACATTAATTTGATGGGGAAAGAATGTAATAACAGAATGATCAAACAAAAAAAACTTAGTGGACTTCAACTCGTGCTCTGTACAGGATAATATGGAGGTCCCTTCAAAGAAAGCGTCCTTAATTTCACTTATCATGTCCTGTTTTTAAAAACGCTATTTCGGCCACCGTACAATCCGGGTTTAGTCTTCTCGCGATAGTTCACAGAAGGCGACGAGAAGGAAAAAAAAGCAGCGATGCTAACCGTCTGTTAGCTTTGTGTACTGACAGTTTCGCATCCAGTTAGATGGAGGAGAAAACACCTGAGTGTTATTAAGGTAAATTGATGTGTAGTTACATTAAAAAACATTTTATATAAGCATATACGTGCGTTGTGCTGGTATTTAGACGGTCTGTATCATCTCTGAGTGTCTGTGGTTAGCTAACATTGTACTGCTCGCATCGGCTATAGTCTGTATCATCGATGTAACTGCAGCTTGACTTGCTCTGTAACGTTAATGTTATACTACGTGTCAATTTAAACTGTCTACCAGTATCAGCCGGTGTGTAGCTGAGGTTAAGCAGTCTGAATATTGAGCTGACAGTGTAATAAAATTATAGATAGCTGGAATCACTGCCTATCTTTACCAACGTTAGCTGTTTACTGATTTAGTGAGATGTGATTTGGGCCCTGACTACTCTACGTTACAGTGAGTCTGTGGGTGTGTGTCTTGTTGATTTCTCCATCGGCTCTGTCAGATGGAGCACCCTGTACCCTCTTTTCTGATATTGTGCTTTCTTTATCATACATTAGGAGGGGTTTCCAGACACTGGGAGCACTTCCTGCAGTCACCTCCACAACCATCCACCTCAGGGTGGATTTGAAGATGTAGCAAAGAGTGAAGTGGTTTATCTCTGCAGTACGTCACCATTTCTGCCAGTGCCCAGGCGTAATTGGTGACCTCTTATCTCCACCCTTTGCCAGCTAACTGTGGAGCACTTTGGCCCCTTACCAGGGCTGCCTAGTGCGTGACTCGGCCATCCTCAGTCAGTCCGTCCCTGGTTGAAGACCCTGCAGTCCTCAGCTATGCTGTTCTCCCTGAGGGAACTGGTCCAGTGGCTGGGCTTTGCAACCTTTGAACTCTTCCTCCACCTGCTAGCTTTGCTGGTCTTCAGCATGCTGGTGGCTCTGCGAGCTGACATGTTCACCCCCACGCTGAGCTGGTGGCTGGTGTTCGTCCCGCTGTTCGCTGCTGACGGCCTCAGCACCTACTTCACGGCCATCGTGTCCATCCGTCTTTACCAGGAGAATGAGAAGCGCCTGGCAGTGCTGCGGCTCCTCTGGGTGCTGACGGTGCTCAGCCTGAAGCTGGTGTGCGAGGTGCTGCTGTGCCAGAAGCTGGCGGAGCAGGAGCAAGCCAGAGACCTGTGGTACGGCCTCATCGTCTCCCCGCTGTTCATCCTGCTGCAGCTGCTGATGATACGAGCGTGCCGCGTCAACTGAGGAGAGGCAGTTTGTGGTTGTGCTTTCACATCACTGAGAACACAGGAACAGAGAGCAATCTTCATCTGCCATAAGAGATTTAAAACATAACAATGGTGTCATTTTTCTTTTGGCTCTTTGCTACTTTTTTAAACAAGGAGAAATAGCCCTGACAGTTTTTCATAGACATGCTCCCAAGTCCAGAGTAGAATTTATATACATTGATGTTTCTAATAGCTTCAAAATTAACAGAATTCATTGCTTGCTTATGTTATAATGCAGTATTTCTCTTCCCAAAAGCGTGGAGGCTCTTACAGCAGCACCATGGTTTTGGAATAAGAACAGGGTGACCACATACTTATAGCAGTGTAGTGTGAACACACTTTATGGCACCCATTGTTATAGTAAACCTAAAGTTAATTCTGAAGACCAAATGGAAGTAATTGTAACTAGACAATGAATTCATTGTTTGTCCTGGTAGTCCAGAGCCCCCTTTTCATCAGCTTGGATTATGGCTGTAAGTTTTATATACTGGTACTTTTAGGAATAAAGAGTCAGATAAGTATATGTGCATTTGGGACAAGGAGTGCCTTTACATTGTGCAATCAATGGCAGAGAACGAGCCATGAGGAAAATGTATACCAGAGTTGTGTTTTAACGCACATGTACACACAACACATGTAAATGTTATAAACAGGTGAAACTGAAAAGCTGTTATGTCCCAGGCACCTTTTAGGGGCAACAGAGCTCAAGGAGCTGCTGCAGTGCTGTTGCTTTTTCCCGGAGAAAAAGACATTGCTTGCCCACAGGATTTGATTTATTATCATGTGTCTCACTTTGTTGCCTGTTGCAGGGAGTGTTGCTCACACAGCCCCCCCCCCCCCCCCCCCCCCCCCGAAGAACTGAATGTGATTTCCACAAGCAGTCCGTTGTGTGCACACATCTTCCCTGAATATCGCTGTTTATTTGTACAATATGTGATGTATTTGATCTGAGTTTGATCCTTCCTTATGTATGTGCTGCATGTATTTATGGACTCATTTTAAGGTAATTCCAGATGTGAAATTCTGTGTATTATGTATATGTTGATTTTTGGAAAGAAATTCACCTTATTTATATTATGTTGTTGTATGGCACCCTTATTGTCATCTGTATATACGTGTAAATAAACCATCAACATTTATCTAATGTCGTCTAATCAATGTTGAAGTCTAGTAGTGGGTGTGAGCAGAGATGTATCTAGTGTGTCACTGGACCTTGGTCCCCCTGGCCACAAGGTGGTGCTACTGGCCTTTTAAATGGGCGTGTACACCACGCAAAGAACCATACAGATTTTTTTATTTATTTTTATTTTTTATTGTTATTTTAACCTGTCTTGCTTATGTAATATGACATTAAAATAGTCAAAAATATAATTAAAAAAACAGACCGAAGGAAATAATATAACCAGACCAATAACTGTAATAATAATAATAATAAAAAAATAAGCGAAAAAAAAGCGTACCTGTGATAGAGTGAAAAAAGTGTGACTTCTAGCTACACCAGCTGTTCTTTAGTCTCAGTCAAGTACATTTTGACGAGCATGCGATGGTACGTTTTTATTATGTTCTCCTCCTGTGCTCTCTTATCCTTGTTCTTAATTATGGTTCTGTGATAAATGTTTGATGAGGTACAGTGATCGCTTGTAGTACCCAAGAATAGCCCTCTTAGTGCTGATTCATGAGCAGCAGGCTACTACTGCAGCCGGATTATCGACAGGTGGCATCACCGGCAAATGCTGAATGAACAGTCGGCACTGGATATCCCCTACTTATCACACAGGAACAATAACAATGGAGGGCTGCACTGCAACAGCCTACTCTTTGCTTGTTATAAAGGAAAACTACACAAAGACCACAAAAATAACGACATTGGAACATTATTGAGAAACAACAGGTAGTAAAGTAAAATAAGGAAATAAAAAAAGCTTAAATAAGTCACTATTCAGTAGGCTACATTAATACAATGGAATATAATTTAGTTCTTACAGGATCTAAGCAATAATACAAATATTTAGTAGGGGAGGCTGGGGATGGTTGCAACAGCCCCTATTCCTCTAATCAGAAACCTGCTACAGTGATGATACTCATATTGCACATGTTCATGTAGGCCCAGGATCTGTAAACATAAGTGTTCTATTCATGTCATGGAGAGGTGGTAATAAAGTCAGCATCCATTTTCTTGATGTCCTCATCCCCATATGGTATAAATGAGGAGATTTTATTTGCTTGTTTTTATGAATATATTTGAATTCTTTATGTAGTGAATATATTTGTGTTGTTACATATTTTGATGCTTTATACTTTATGATTATGTGCCATGAAATATAGTGGTTCCCACTGCAGGGATGCATTTGTTGTATTCATGGTCAGCTATAATTAACCCTACCTGTGTATATTGTTTGTGTTATCGCCAGAATACACACTTTCTTATCTGAAACGTCCATGTGGTAATTTTAAAAATTCAAATTGGAGCGCTGTCCTAATCTTTATTTAAGTATAACTTACACTGAGGATGCAGCACCCTGCCTTAAAGGTGCACTCATGAGTGAGCGCACTGTGCCTAATTTTTAATTTTTATGTTTTTAGCACAAAGTGGTGCAGTGGTTGGCATTGTCGCCTCACAGCAAGAGCGTTCCTGGTTCGAGCCTGGGGAGTTTGCATGTTCCCTGAGTGCTCCAGCTTCCTCCCACAGTCCAAAGACATGCAGGTTAATTGGTGACTCTAAATTGTCCGTAGGTGTGAATGTGAGTGTGTATGGTCGTCTGTCTCTATGTGTCAGCCCTGTGATAGTCTGGTGACCTGTCCAGGGTGTACCCTGCCTCTCACCCAATGTCGGCTGGGATAGGCTCCAGCCCCCCTGCTACACCCAACATGATAAACAGTCACAGAAATGAATGTTCTCAGTATGCCAAGAGTGAGGAACAGGGTCACTAACTGAGGGGCTCCCTACATACTAAACTCAATGACTGTTATTTGACAATTAATACAAAATAAATTAATAATACTGCAATATCATTGTATAACAATGCATATATTCAGCAAACTGTGGTCACTGAGGTAAAAATTATAAGTTAATAAATGAAATCTGATGTATTTTTAACATGTTGCAACTGTCCCCAGTCTCCCCTACATTTCTAAGGCGCTACATAAACCATATTCTTGCAAGTCAAATGGCATTGTTAGGATTGTAATTGAATAAATAAATAAATAAATAAAACATTAACTGAGGCATTATAATACAAAAAACATCGACAACAAATCTATATTTAATCATTAATCAAAAGATAAATCCTCTGATGTTATTAAATACAGAACAAAAAAAGGGAGGGGCGGGTTGAACCTGAACGCAACACTTTGATTGACAGGCCTTCGTTGCCCAGTCAACAATAGAAACGGGAGTGGTTTACGTCAGTGTGTGGCGTTCTGAGGAGGGGGCGTGACTACGAGCAATGACGACCAATCACGAATCGCGTGGGACTGCCGAAGCCGCTCGTGCTGCTGCGGATGGGCGGGGCCGCGTTCAGGAGCTGTGTAGAGAGGCAGTGAGAGAGCAGAGGGAGCAGAGAGGAGAGGAGAGAGAAAAAACAGACAGTGGGGATGTGTGTGTGTGCGCGGTGAACGGTGCTGCAGGTACGGTCAGAGCCGGATACAGGTCTTACAGCCGCACCGGACCGCGGCAGAACCGCCTCAGAGCCTGCCTCTCTCCTCCTCATCCCCTCATAACGACCCTCCGCGATGTCGGGCGGAGGAGAGGTACGCGTCCTCCGCCAAGAGCCCGGGCAAGAGAGCCCGAGGATGCCGGCCTGGAAGAGAGAGATCTTGGAGAGGAGGAAGGCGAAGGGCGGCGGGTCTGGAGGAGCCGGTTCCGCGGAGACGAGCCCCGGCGGTGCGGGGTCGCAGCGGGTTAACGGAGAGCTGACGGGAAATGTGAACGGCAGCAGCGGCGGCAGCAGCAGCAGCGGCGGCGGACCCAAGAGAGACAGCGGACCGAGCGGCGGGTCCGGGCGGAGCTACACCATCACCACAGCCAGTCAACACTTCGCGAACAACAAAGAGCCACGGCCGATGGACGCGGAGAGGACGACACCGAGGGAGGGCGACGGACAGGAGAGCCTGGTGCTGCAGGAAAGCCTGGGCCCGCTGGAGGAGAACCCCTTTATCAAGCTGGAGAAGGAGCGGAGGAGGCGACAGGACCGAGAAAACGCCGCTCGTCCGGTCCAGCACATCCTGGAGCTGTATGGCAGTGTACCCGGCATACGGACTATCCGCGCGGAGAATATTATCATAATTGAGTCGGATCCGGATTATTTCCCGGAAGCTGGGGGGCTCAAAAGCGGGTCCAAATGGCAGCAGAACGGTGTCAGTAGTTACAGCTCTCTGAACGACCTCCTGGACCGGAGAGGGAGTGCTGTTACCGAGATAAGAGCCAAGGAAGTGGTAATTTATGACACCACGTTAAGCAAGAGTGAGGAGAACTTGAGCACCCTGGGCCGCCCTGATCATGAGGCCCCATCATATGAGACAGGTGAGGGTCAGGGCAGGGTGAGCCGGATGCTGCAGAAGTTTGACAGCAACTACGGGAAGCTGCAGAAGAAGTCCCACAGCACAGAGAACCTGCTGGACCTGGACTGTAGTGCCAGCAGCAGGCCACGACTCTGGTCCAAGCCACAGCCAGATCTGGTGCCAAAGGCCAGGCCGGGCCCATCGGTCAGCAGCCCGGGCAGCAGCCAGCCATCGTCGCCTGTCTTCCAGGGCCCCTTGTCTTCCAAACCAAAGTCGCAGCCTGCTGTCTCTGAGGTGGGCAGCCCCCAGCGCCTTGCCGGGCCCCCTCAGCCTGTGTCTTCCTTCCGTCAGCGGTTTGAGGAGAGCGGAGGCCGTGGTGCAGATGAGCCAGACAGGGGGCAAACCAAGCCCGTCCGAGAGAGAGACTGGGAGGGCTCTGAGGTGCCACCCAAACCCAAGGTGCCATGCTCTCCAGAGACCCGTCGTGTCCGTGCCGAGTCCCCCTCAAGCCCCATGTCATTCAAGGTGTCGCGCTCCTCATCCGACTTCGAGATCCGTCCCTCTCCAAAGCCAGACCTCACCCAAATTCCTGACTCGGACACCCAGGCACGGGCCCTTGCAAACCTGCGCCTGCAGTCCCGCAACTCCTTCACAGTGATCCCCAAGCGGCGTGTTGGTGCCTCCTCTGGAACAGGCAGCCCAACACCATCCAGCCCAGTCAGGTCTTCCCCTTCCCACAGAGTGGCAGAGGTGCCCACTCCAGGAGTGCCAACCTCCCACCCCCCTACGCCCACCTTGACAAAGAGAATTGAGGAGAAGGAGGTCGAGAGGCTGGTGAGGCAATCCAAGCCTGAACCACCTCCTTCTGTTGCCACAACTCCAGCGCCTCCTCCAACCTCAGAACCCTCGTCTCCACCTCCAGCTCTAACCCCAGCTCCCTCCTCTCCACCTGCTCTGTCTTCACCCCCCTCTTCTCCGGCTGTCCCATCTTCACCCTCCTTCTCTCCAGTTCCCTCCGACTCTCCAGCCCCGTCTCCTGTCCCTTCCACCCCCTCCCCAGCTCCAGAGCAACCTCCCGTGGATCAGCTGCCAGTAACAAACATAGATGACATTGAGGTGGAGCCTCAGCAGCGTGTCCCTGCTCCCAGCCCTGTGGCGGGGAGGAGGAAGGGGAACACCTTCACTGTGGTCCCCAAACGTAGGGTGGAGCCCGAGGGCCAGCCGAGCTCACCTGAGCCTCAGCAGGAAGCCCCAAGTGAGGCTCCACCGGGGTCCACGCCGCCACAGGCCCCGTACGCTCAGCTGGGCTCCCTGCTGAAGAAACGGTACCCAGCTGTGGAGGAGATCGAGGTCATCGGTGGGTACCTGTCCCTCGCTAAGTCCTGCCTCTCCAAGTCGGGCTCCATGGGGAAGAAGGTGAGAGAACAAACTTTGTGGCTTTGTTGACAGTTGATCAATTGATCAGCCAACCATTTTGATTATCAATTAATGTTTTTTATCAAGCAAAGATGCACACAAAACAGATTCAGCTTCACATATGTGAGGATTTGTAGCTGTTAACTGAACATCTTTGGGTTTTCAACTGTTTAGCAGACAAAACAAGCCAAGTAAAGACACAACCTTAGTCTCTGGGAGTTTGTAATTGGCATTTTATTTCGACAGATTCGTCAATAATGAAAACACTGCAGCACCCAAGCACAGGAATATTATTGTGTCCTTACAATCTTATGCATCACATGTGCCAAATCTTCCCAGGAGGATCATGAAAGTTTCCTCTGATCTAAATTTAGTAGCCGAGTGCCACACGGGAAAGGCTCTGTTTGTGTGTTATCTTTTTATCTCGGTGCATCTGTCATTTTATTGTTCTGTAACCAAGCCAGTGCACCCCGGTCACCTGTGTGCCTCTTTACGGATCCAAGCAGCATTTCCTCCAACCTCCTCCTGGTTTAATCCCCACATTTATTTTCATGTGTTGTGTCGAGCAAGTGTAGTCTGCCACTCTAAAATCTCCATGTCCCATCACTTGACCTGCTCTCAGGCCTTGATGCCTAAGTGGATTAAAAGCGTGTGTTTACACAGCCACTTGGAACAACACGCGGAGCCTTTTTCCTTCGGATCGCAGCCCCACAAAGGCATGTTATTTGTCACAGAGCGCATTATTGGGTTAGGTGGCCCTCCAAGCCTATTGACTGAACAATCTCATCAAGGCTGTATTCAGTTCTCAGGATTTGGCTTGGGGATTCGGGCCAGCTTTGACCTGTTCCAGACTCTTACGAACAAATTTATTGCTTCTTTCACAGCTGAATTCATCTGTGTTTTTTAGCCTAAAGCTGAGACCTGGTCCGTAATTATAATTAAATGATAACTAAGTTTATGTTTTGAGCATCACCATTATCTTCCAATCATAATCAGATATCTGATGTTTGCTTGGCGAAGGTCTCGCTGCAAATTGCTTCTGTTTCATCTGTATTAGGGATTAATTAGATATCAGAGAACGTTTCTAATTAATTTTGAGAGTCGCTGCAGGCTGCTTTCACATTCTGCTCTGGATCAGCCTGAGTGTTGAGCATTGTTTTCAGCATGGTGGTATTTATGTTGCTCTTAACAGTCAGAGATCTCCTGGTTTTACATTACAGCACATTAGGAGCATCGTTGTGGTTCAGATACTCAGGGTGTGGACTATAACCACAGCATCCTGGGTTTGGGCACAGCCAGGGCGTATGTCATCCCTCACCCTTCCTCTTTAGCCCTACCGTACTCCCGTCTGCCAAAGAGGAAATGTTTTGCGCATTCAGTTACATCACAGCCCTTCTATTTGTGATTCACAAAGCACCACATCGCCTCTAATGCTAAATATTTTGAGCCCTTTGGCAGCTCTTCAAACTAGGCCGGTGTCTCAGCCTCTCAGACGTTGGCCTGCAGGCCCGTTTCCTTGACCTGGTCTGCTGTAATCCTCCGCTCTCCAAGTAAATCCAACTACCTCTTACAACTGGGGCATGAAACTCAGGCTACTCAAGATTTTATCAAGTGGAAACAGTGACTAGCAAGTGCAGAGAGTCTGCAGTCACAATATTGAAAGCATATCACATTTGTACTGTGCAGGACTGGATAATGAACTTCAGTATGTCTTGGTAGTTTTATAATTTTATTTAGGCAACATCTGATGCTTGAAAGATAGAAAAGCCAGTTGCAGTTTCTCAAAGTAAAGTATCAGAAATGTTTTGTGTTGCGCCTGAAACTCCCTCCTGCCTTATAATTAGGGGCTGGAAATGTCAGAACCACTTAAGCCTATATTTATGTTTGGTACAAATGTCTGTGTGGTATGACATATTAGCCTATATAGGTTCAAATATTATTTAAGTTCGCACAACAGTTTATGTATATTTTGAATAGCATATAGAAGTGTACTATGCTAAGGTTATGTTTATATTTACTATCATTTCTGTGCTAGAGTACAGAATAAATAACTTAAGTCAGGTATGGTGCTGTACAGACGTTTCATGCACATGGCAAAAAGATATTGCTACAACATGGTGCTTATTATAATGATGATAATAATAATGATATATTGACAAACTTTATTTATATAACACCTTTCACACACGAAATGCCACGTAAAGTGCTTTACAATAAGGGCAGTATAAAAACAAAGAGTTGCAGCAGCATGAAGTGTAAAAGAAAGAGTTTCAGACCTGTATCAGGGAGTCAGAACTCGTCAAAGGCTAACGTGAACAGATGTGTTTTTAGCTTTCTTTTTAAAATATTTAGCAAGCTAGCTTCCCTGATATCTATAGGTAGTGTGTTCCATAGCTTTGGGGCGTAACTGACAAAGGCTGCATCCCTGATCTCCTTCCAGCTGTTGCTGGGAACCTCCAATAAACCAGATGATCGCAGTGTTCTTGGAGGCAAATAGTTAACAAGGTACATAGCAATGTAGCTTAGCCCATTTAGGGCTTGGAAGACGATGTGAAGTCTGCGTAGGTTTGAAACAGAATACGTTTTTGATTGTGTTATTACATAGAATGTAATAACGTGCATATGTGAGAACACACAGGAACAGGACAATGAGTCGGGAGTGGACCGCATGAGATGCAAATTAAAAGGACTTAACCTGTTGTACCTGTCATCCTAGGTAAACCTTGTTCAAGTTTTCCCTGCCTCATGTGTAGAGTAGTTCAGAAACTGCTACCAGTATCAGAAATGCCTCTGTTACTGCCTAAAATGCTGGATCAGGTATTGGCGAGTACACAAGTCTGTGCACAGAAACTTTAAAGCAGTTTTGCACCCAGATAAAACAGTAGTTTTCCCAAAAATTCACACAGCAGTAACAGTAACTACTGTTTTAGAGCAGCAAAGAAAATTTGATTTCCGGTAAATAGTGTCAGCCAGTAGCAAGATGTCAAACTCATTAATTAAAGACAGACATTCTTTCTCTGTGTATTTGCATTTTCATGTTTAAGGTGAACCTTAAAACTTGTAGAAAAGACTCCCGTGCACTGTCTAACTTGCAAAAATAATGATTTTAATGCTGCTGCAACGTTACGGTGACTACACCCTCATCAAAGAGAAGCCATCTTAGGAAGGAGTGGCTGTGAGTTTGCAATCAGTCACATTACCCACGTACAGTAGGACAATCAACATCAACACCAAACACAAGGTAACAATCAACATTATACATAGAAATAGAGGAACAAAGAGGCAACATTAAAGACAGCTTCGTGACAATCCTACACATACCCTCCAAGAAAACCTTCAAGATTTGGAGGTGTATTTTTAAGAGAATGCAAGTTAACAATAAGAATTTAAGCATTTATTCTCAAGAACATACCTATCTAATGTAATGTTTTTGGAGGGTCTGAGTCGATACGCAAGTCTAGAAATTGGAATTGGTATCAGAACATCTCTGCTCATGTGCGACCTTTGGGTCTTCATGGAAACTGAAGAGAACTGGGATACCTTTCAGACAAAGTGGCCGAAGCAACTGGACATGTTAGCAAGGCTTAAGTGGAGACATCACAGACACAACGCCTTCATATGGCAGATGTATCAAAGCATTTCAAACAGTACCCGGCCTCAGGACTGAGTAAACACTCTAACTCCAAATGCCGTCATTTTTATTGCTGCACCATTACTTTAAAAGGGAATCTGTAGATGTCTTTTACTCACACTTCCTTCAAATTCAGCATTGTATTTTTGGTATCAGCGGAGACTCTGGGATCATGACAGGAATTTAAAATAAAGTTCTGTGGGTTTCCCCTGCAGATCATGACTTTATAATGACAGATATTTAGGCTGCTGACGTGTGTGACTAACCCACGCAACCTGATTGTGGTCTGTGTGTTTTTATTGCTTGTGCACGCAGGCTACTAGTGACTGTGGCCATGAGACATGAGCACATCCTGTCTTTTGTCCTTGTCACTCACAAACCAAACACTTTCTCCTTTTGTCGTCTGTCTGCTCTTCTTGGTCATCATCAAGGCCCAGATTTTTTTTTTTTTGTCTTCTTTTCTTTTCTGGGCAGGGCCGCGCAGGCAATTACAAAAGCATTGAGGCTTGGCCTGGCCTGTATAATTTGTGCGGAATTTTTTGTTCAGTGCCGCTTCTGTGTGAGAGCAGCCTCCGAGAATGGCCTCCGCTCAGCGTTCTGGTCGGGGATCTGGCTTTTTTTTTCTGAGAGAGAGAGAGAGAGAGAGAGCTCTTTTTTCCAGCTAACCCAAACCATTTTTAACGAGGAACTTGGCTGGAGAAGAATGTTCCACATGCACGTCAGTACTTGAGAACTTCACCGAAGCAGATCATCAACTCTTCCTCTAGATTTTCCAAAAATATTTTACTCTCTCCACGCTCTCCTGCTGCACGTTCTGATTTGTGAACCCTCTCAAGACTTGTATGAGTGCTGAGCGCTGGACCACATCCAGCACAGTCTCATGTACTCTTGTCTTTACCGCTCCACAAGCACCTCTCTGCTTTGTGTTTTTCTCTCCCCGTCTACCCACAGTGCAGTGCTTTATTCCTGTGCGGTGGTGGTTAATAAGGCCTGTCCCTTTGCTTCCAGCTTCCTGTGATCTCCTCCTCTCTATTGGGGAAGGAATTGTGGAAGAGCTATGTAGGTCAAGTGCAGCTTCTTGTACTGCATCACTCCTGCATTTGCATAAAATCGACTCGGGCTTTCTAGTGAAATACACAGGGCAGGATTGACTCTGTTTTTTCATCTGCAGTTTGATTGGACTGGGCTCTCTTGACTTTTTTTTTAATATTTTGTTTCCTCGTGCTAGACGCCGCCGCTCTCTGTCAAGGAGAGATACAGCTGGCAACAAGACACGGGAGGGGGTGGAGTGGTTTGTTTTTGAAGTCTCTGCTCCCTCTGACCGGTTATTATGGGAAAAGGGAGACGGGCCCATGTGTTTGTCAGCACAACATCCAGAGAGACGGAGCGAGAGAGAGGAAGAGATTTTATGAGCTTACCCGCCTTTTTTCCAGCTTCTGTGTGTTCGTACAGAGAAACCACTCAGATGACTAATTGTTTAAAGTGCTGCAGTGTATTTATGTGTAATTATGACCATTCTGTCGAGCTAATGATTAGGTTGGGTGAAGAGGATTGTGCGATTGTTACTGAAAGGGATATTTATTCAGATGCTGTTAGTCTAATACACTTTGGGATTTGGTTAAACATCCATCTCTTTTGTTTCTCTGCTAAGACCCACCACAGCCAGTGTGTTCTCTCACAGTGAAATACCATAGAGAGGCAAAGTCCTCACACTCCTCCGTTGTCCCCCCAAAATATGTGCAGCAGTCAATGACGAGAGACAAATCATGTTTGATTGAGTTGTGAATTACACATATGATGTTTGTCAATTTAAAAGTTAATTTTGTAAGTCAAGAAAGTCACAGTTTGTCAGAGTAGCATTTAGTTTTGCGCGCCCTCCTTGCCCTCGCAAACGAAGAGGCCATTAACCGTCAGATGACGGGAACGGTGAAGAACGGGCCGACTTACAAGAGAATCTCTGAAGGACTGAGCAGCCATGGCTTCCCTCCCACTTCACTGTTTACGTCACACGCTGAGCTACACGTTTTGTTACTTGCTCACGCCCCCCATTGCCCCGAAAAAGGTGCATTCTGTATGAACAAAAGTAGGCAGGCGGCATTTCGCCGCACTCCCCGATTTTGTTTTTATACTGCCAATGCTGAAAAAAAGACTGATTGGGCTTTCCTGCAAATTTGCACAATTCCTGTTTTAAAAAGGGCTAATTATTCACTCACTCTATAGTAGGAAATGACACTTCAAAATAAAAGCTCTGTGCTGGAAATTCACTTTACTTGAAATAAGTTGTGATTTTTACAAACTTGACATCTTTGCGAGTTACTTGCAGTCCATTCAGAATGGATCTGCAACCCACTTTTGAAACGCAACCCACCATTTGGGAACCACTGGTATAACTATTATATAGTTTGGTGCAGGGATGATGTTTATGTACAGGCCAACACAGAAGTTAGCCTCATCCTGGTTCCCTCAACAAAAAGCCAATGGGATTTTTGGATTTTGGATCATCGCTGCAAAAAGCTCTGTGGCTAACAGATGTTTATGATTCTCACAGGTTTTGTTCAGCAAGGTAATGTCCACAAATGAATACTATTTGTATGATTTGTGAAGCATAAATACAATTGCCAGAGGTAAAAAGCTAACGTTAGGTTATAATCAAACTACAACACGGTTGCATGACTTCAACGTCACCACCACAATGAGGCTTCAAAGCTGTGCTCGGTGTGATGACGTTCTGTTGTCTCATTTAGCCACTTGTTAGCATTGGTCTTTTTTAAGACACGTAAAGGCTTCAGAATTTCCAAGTAGGGTATTTACTGGCTTATTTTATGTCCCAGAACAAAATGTGAAAGTATCTTGAGTTCGTGTGAACCACAGACCAAACACACGCTTAAAAAACACATTGACTTTGAGATGTGGGAACAGGGAGTGTTAAAATGCTAGCTCATTCCCAGGTTTGAGGACTCATTCCTTCACCACTCTATTATTCAAGATTATTTGGTAACCAGGGTAACACATAATAGGTGTCAGCACATGGGTGCAGGCATTTTCCCTAATAACTTCTGAAAATGCTCATAATCATCTTATTACTTTTTGAGCTCTTTATGACACACAGTAAAATCTGCCACTGGAATTCAGTGAATTTCCTCGTGTGGGTCATGAAGCCCTGATGATGTCACAGAAGCTGCCCAATCATTGAACAACCCGGCACGTCATATAACTTCATGTTGGTTTGTCTGTGGGAAGTCAGTGTGACAGGTGTGACAGCAGATTATATTTAAAATATACTGTACACTGTAAGTTAGAAGCTAGCTGCTTCTGTATGAATGAAACCTGCGAACATTTTTTAAAAGTGCTTTATGGTGAAATAATACTTCTGTCCCAGTCATATCAAAGTCACGTTGTCGAGGCATTGAGTGCACTCCTACATTGTGAGTGCATGTGAAGGGACATTACCTTCCTCTGTCACATTTTTCCTTGTGGTGAAATGTCATGCACACAGCAGGTTAAAAATACCCAAACCTAAATGGTTAAAAGCTCCCTGTAACACAGGAAGGCCAATGAAAGGGCACACTCCTTCATTTACATTGTGCGCCTGAGCTACAGGTGTGAAAGTCCATTGTGTTTAATTATTTACCACCCGGCAGACATTCCCCATCTCTCCTCCCTTACACTTCCTGACTCACCCCACCCCTCGCCTTTTTTAAAAAAGTTTTTTTCCAAAGCAAGGGGCCGCCCACTATCCTGAGTGCTTTTTTTCCCTTTATTGTAGCTGAGGTGAAATGACAGGAGACATACTTCAGATTAGAAGTGTGTCTATGAGTTGTATCTTCAAAATATTCACTTTTTAAAAAATGCATTTTTGGGACAGTGCATTTTTAAAGTATGACTGTGCTGTTTTGAGTTAGTAAATTATATGTACAGCTGTTTTACTATACTACAATAATATAAACAAATCTGTGCTGTTTCCTTGTACATCACATTCTCAAAGTCCAGTGCAGCGTCATGCTAATTTTCATCCGGACAGCGCCCTCAAATCAAGACATATAATACACAAATCAACTTCCCTGGTGACATGGAGAGTCCAAAGACTGAGATTTGTAAAGAAAACCATATTCTGGGTTTGAAAGCTGTGTTCAAGCAGGAACAAGTTGCTCTTTAACTTTGCAGGCGCCTGACACAGCTTTATGGTGTCTTAAATTGGTTTTGGACACAGTTCAGTTTATTATTTTATATCTTAAAGCTACATTAATTGATTTTACAGTTTGATTTGACAGCCTGGCAGCAGAACAAGTCTTAAACACAACATTGACATTGTGTCACCTTATAAACAAGTTATGGCTTATGAAACAGGTTCCCATTTAGACATCCAGAGTTAGCTGTCATCTGTAGTCGCGTTTCTGACTTAGTGATGAATGAAATTTACTCTCCTATTAACTATGTTTTGGTCTTCACCAACTCCAGACAGAAATATATAGCTTTTAAGCTGCTAAAGGATCTACTATAGCAGTTTCCATCAAGCAGTCTGGCTCATTTCAATTCAGTTCAGTACACTTTAATTTGGTTTCCATTGTGAAAGATTGTGGATGGTACCATTAGCACCGTTCCGTACCGTCCCCATTTTTGGTCCCCCCTCTGTTGGGGTACCTAGCACACAGATCTGGTACTAAAAGGTGGAGCTGTGAACACTGCAGTCTGTTGATTGGTCAATAGAGGACGGTCACTCTGCTCAGGGCTGAGCTGTGGCTGGTTTTGAGGCTCATGTAACCACTGTTTATACATTGTTATTTTATTTCATACATAGTTTAATTCACTGGGCCGACTGCTGGCAACTTTTAAGGTCACCATGCATCCATCAGCACATCCTGACTTTTAATATGGTGACTTTGACCATTTATTTGTTTCTATTGTCTCTCTTGGATGACATACACTTTTAGTAATGAGTGGATCTTCAGGCGTTTAAAATTATATATTAATTTTGACCAGATTATTTGAACTGCATATATTCTCATCATCCCGTATCATGGAGCAACATTCTGGTGCACTCCGGCAGCACTGAACCGCTGCTGTTGCCTGAGAAGGACTAAATGCACAAACCCGCAATTTTTGAATATCCCATCGAGAGAGACTCTCACTCCTGTTCTTTTTTGTTATGAAAATGTCGGCATGCCAACCCCGTTCTGTGGACGATAAACAAATTGGAGACTTCCCTTTGCATCACCTGTGACAAGGAAATACAGAGAAAGCTGGACAGAGCAGTGAGTGACAACAACCCAGCACACATTCAAGAGTGTTGTCTGCGGTGGAGACACTAAACTGAACCAGGGTCTCGATACATGTCCATAGGAGTTACTTTTGGTTTTAAAGGTACTATATCGAAAGTTCTTGGTGGAAATGTGGCTTATGTTTCACCAGCTGCTCATTAGCTTTAGCCATTCCCAAATGAACTCTAATCATTGTCTGGAGTTGCCATTTCATACATGAAGCACACAACAGGAGATTGTCAGTGTCAGAAAGGTTCTCATGTACTGGAAATACTTTCTTTGGTTTAGGCAAGGGGTGCAGGAGGCAGGAGATGACGCAAAAAGTACGCTACAGAAATTGCATTTTTTTTTGCTTCCATAGCTGGTTCATAATTTGGTCAGAAACAACCAAGTCTCTTGCTGTTCCTTGAGCATGTCTGATGATTCAGCGTTGGTCCTTTCAGACAAAGGCTCCAGAATCTCGCTATAAAGCATCTTCTTGTGAAATGACAATTATTCTTCTCCCTTGGATGTTTGTATTCTTCCAGTTTTACACCAGTTGCATCATAGATACATCATCAAAACACTCTTCAATACTGTGGACAGTTACCTGCTGTATTCACATATGGGCTCACAGTGGGCTCCGTTAAATGTTCGGTTGAACTGATTCAGACATTTGCGTCCTCACATCAAGCTCCTCTGGGTAATGTCTCGATATGTTCAGGGTTGCAATGCATGTTTGAAAGGAGCTTTCGTCTGTCTACATTTGGTGCTCTGCAGGTCGTTTCCTGTGGGTTTATTAGAGCTTTTTCTTTTGTTGTTGAAAACAGCTAGCTGTTGCAGCTAAAAATAAAGTTGCTGAGAGCAGAAAAACTCAACCAAAGCAGTCACGTTGCAGCCGAAAAACCAACACATAGAGCTAAAAGACACTAAAACGCTCTTTAAAGCAGAGCTGGTCTGTTACAAGAAAACCCTTTCACATTACACTCACATCACATCCACTTGTAATTTGAAAAGATCAATTAGTGCAGCTCTAAATTCAGCTTTTCAAGTCTCAAAATGTTTTTCACGTGCACCATTCTTCTCACAAGAAGCTACCTATACAGGCCCTGGATCTTCTTGTGGTTTAAAGTTAAAGTTGCTTTCATTCTTGTGTGGAGAGAGGTACCGGTTCTCTTTTAAGACTGATATCACGAGCGGAGCAAATATGGTTTCCTCTTATTTCTTCTGAGGGCTCTGTGGCTGCAGGACGTGGACGCACTCGCTCACATGCACATGTACACAAGCACAACCATGCCTAATTTCTGCATAAACACCCCCGTACATATGCACACTCGCAGGTTTCCCACACAGGCCTCAGGCTCATGTGCAAACCCTGCAAAGTCAGTGTAATTAGAATTCAGCCAGCAAAGCCCCACTATCATAGTCATGTTTAATTCAGTGTGTGTGTGTGTGTGTGTGTGTGTGTGTGTGTGTGTGTGTGTCTTTAGAGTGCATGAGTAAGAAGATGAAGAGACTAAAAGCGGAGGATGTTAACAGACGGGGCTTTTTCAAAGTTTATAAAAAGAAACAGAGTGGGTGAGTGACGGAGGCAGGTAGAAGCCACTGAGTTTCAGTAGCTGTGGTGTGGGGTTTTTTTTGGTTCCCCACCATCTGCTGTGACACACATCTTCCCTGGATTGATTAGTTTGTTTGTATTGATAATTAAAAGGCAAAATCTTTAGTGAAACCAGCCCAGCTGCCTTGATGACAGAAGAATACATCCAGTTCTCCCTCCTCAATTAGAAATGCAAAACACTGTTGGGAATCTGGGGCCGTATGTGGTGCTTTTTATGCGTAATGTAAATTTTATTCAAATACTCTGTCCATGGAGGCCCTCTGTAATCTACAGTGCTCGACTGTATTGGTGGTTAACAAGTCCTCGTCCCGGGCCTGAAATGCGCCACATGTAAATGATACTTGTGTTTTTGATTTGCGCGCTCTGTCATTGTGTGATGCCCTTTAATAATTTGTTTTCCTGTTTACATGATCAGAAGCCGTCTGTCTTACTGCCGTATTTGCCTCTCTCTGACTGTCTGCCTCCACCTCCACTCTCCCGTTTCCCTTTGTCACATATCCATGGCGCCTGTCGCTGGGGCAACACGAGTCGCGGCCATTCTATCCTGTCATTAGGATTCCAGGATAAGGACACACAGTCTCTGTCTGACACACACATACGTTGTTACATCAGTGCTGATGTTGTAGGTTTTGTAACTGGGGGATATGTAGATGTCATGAGGAGTGTTGTGAGCGGACCCACATGAAATCGAAGTCTAATGAAGATGTTTGAATGGGTTTCCTGGTGAGCATGTTCTGTAATCAGCAAACCTAAAACAGTCTTTATGTGGGTGGAGACCCAAAGTGCCCTCTGATGTTTCAGAGAGGACTGGTGTGTTTTCATGAGGCCCAGTGTGAAGCCAAGGTCAGTTATTTCAGTGCAGGGTTGGAAAAAGTCTCTGAACATGTTTCTGTTTTCATAACTTAACTTACTTGTACTATCATATTGTGTCTAGCATGTTTTTATCAGAGCCTGACAGATGCTGAATGTATGAGATTGATACCAATATGGACATTTGAATCTGTATGACTGTTTTTCTTACATAAACACATAGTGTCTTTGAAGTGATCCTTTAAGGCTGTACTTAAGCACAGACAGCATTACCTAAGCTAAATGCTAATGCTAGCATGGCAGCATGTTGTTGAACATGGCCTTGTTGACCTTCCCTCTGCACTTGCCCACGGTGTAATCCCCACCGCCATCACAAGTGTTGTTCCATTTGTCTGAAAAAAGTCAACATGTTGAGATCATCCATCTGATGGTCACTCCAGAGGTGTAAATCACCCACAATGCATTGTAGTTATGCATTTGGTGCAAGAAAATACATCCCTAGTTAGGTTGCAGTAATGTGCATAAAACTGGTTGCTTACCTCCAAAGCAGAAGATAAATATATTGGAAAATAAATGAAATAAAATATAAATTCCCTATCTGAAATGCTCTTTGCTTTTTCTAATATATCTTATAGGTCTGTGTATTTGAACTTACATGTGTGTATAGTCACTAGTTAGCAGATAGTTTCCCGAGAACGTCTCATTGATAAGTTGATATTTTATTGAAAAATAGTATATAATTAATTGCAGTTAATATTTACTAAGATTGTTGTACTGTTGAGCTTGTAGGATTTCTTTATTTCCAACATTATCTGTAATCGCATGGGAAATTGCTGTTCTGCAGGATATCATAAACCTGTTGCAATAATATTTATGATAATCGTGATACAGATCAGGGTTAGCATGATTGGTTAGCATTGTAGCCTCACAGCAAAAGGGTTTCTGGTTCAATCCCCAGGGTGGGGGAGCCCTTCTGTGCGGAGTTTGCATGTTTTCCCCGTGTCAGCGTGGGTTTTCTCCAGGTACTCCGGCTTCCTCCCACAGTCCAAAGACATGCAGGTTAATTGGTGACTCTAAATTGTGGGTAGGTGTGAATATGAGTGTGAATGGTTGTCTGTCTCTGTGTCAGCCCTGTGATAGTCTGGCGACCTGTCCAGGGTGTACCCCGCCTCTCGCCCAGTGTCAGCTGGGATAGGCTCCAGCCCCCCCTCTGCGACCCTCAAGAAGATAAGCAGTTAAAGAAAATGAATAAATAAATGGCTAATTACTAAGTTCCTGCTGATGTATTGTAATTATCCGCAGAGGACAGCTTTGCCCCATTGAAATGAACATGCAGGTGTTTCTGATGATTTGTAAAATGCAGTATAGCGCTAAGGCTACAACTGGCGGTTGATCCATTATAGTTTGGGCTGAAGTGAACAAGGGTAGGTGTGTTCAGTTTATATTCCCCGCTCCTCCCCCACCTGCTTCTCCTCTGCTTTCCAAGTGGCCCCCATAGGACAAATGCTGTCACATAATACCAAGGGCTGAGAGGAGGTGGAACTTCTAACAAAACGCAGTGTTAGCTTACTGTGTTAGCATGCTAGTGTTACACAGTTAAAAGTGCACTTAATTATACTTGTTGCTAAACTATAGGCTGTTTGTAAATTTTAGTTATCATTTAAGATTTCTGTTGAGTATTTGTGAATTTTATCTCAGTTATTTTATTCACTGTTATTTCTAATGCATCCTGTGGAAACTAACTTGTTGCATGTTGCCTCTGCCGTTCCCTTTGGGTTTCTGTAGCTCCTCCTGTCTGCCCCTTTGCATTGCTGGGGGCAAGTCGCATTGAAAAATGCTGCTGCCCTACTTTAATATTTACTCTGTAAATTGAGCAGTTTATGGTGTAATCTTTGGTGCATATCGTTAACTGTTTTTACTGTTGCGTTAGCCAGCTGTTTTGTGTTTTTTTGACCACTAATACAAGTTTTGCAGACTTTTTTTTTTCATTTAACTTTTTACCGCCTTTTGTAATACAGCGAGCCGCCTTGTGTCACATGATCAATGTAGCACTGCAGTTTTTAACATCCAATTTCTGGTGGAGCAGAGGTGCAGAAATAGGTGTAGAAGGCAATTAATGTGCCGTATTGTCTTCTGCAGGATTGAATAAATGCTGTAAATCGTCATTTTCGTGCCGTCATCTGTTCGTGCCCCATCCACACATGTTCCAATAACATTTGCTCTCAGTATTTCAGTCTAACCAAAGTGGTGGATCGACTCACCTACTTCGCTATCCAGGGCTGCTAGCAGATAGCCAAACGCAAACGTTTTTGAGGATACTTGAATGGTTTTCAAAGAACTTACATTGTTCCTCCTATCTTGCTCCTGGAACAACATCAAACATGTATTTCCCCAAATGAAAATGCAAACAAAAAATGCAGCTATTGCAACTGCAGCTACAGGTGCATATTCCTCACTCCTAGAAGATGATGTTCATGTGATATCACCCAAAGGAAAAGAGATACAGTTCACATGGTGAATATTGCAAAGCACCCCCTAAAAAATCATTACCCTTGCAGCATTCTGAGGGCTTCTTCACGCTGCTTTTCTCCTGGATGTGCTCACAATCCACCCTGTTTGGTATGCGACATCTTCACCATGTGATGCCTTGAAAATGTGTTGATCATTGACTCATCTCCATCCCAAAGTTCACTGAAACAATGGCCTTATCACTGCAAGAAATCCAATTGACAGTGCAGCCATTCACCAGCTGAATTGAGGAGCGATGTGCGGCACACCCATTCTCTTTTCACTTCCTAAAGGTTAAGAAATAGACGATAAAAAAGAAATTAATGGAAAAATTGTTATGTTAACAATGAAGGTCTGATCCAACATAGATCACAGACCCCAGAGAATATCCCTAATCCTGATCCAGTGTGGGATCCTGTCCCGTCCTTTGTCTTGATTGTGGCTTTTCAGACACGCCCGACTATCTACACTTTTATTCAGCAGTCCAGAAGTGAGCTTTTCTTTATTAAACGCCCTAAACGCTCCCACAATGACAGCGTGTGGATTGCTGATAGGTTTCGATCTCCGCCCTGCTGGTATCGCCTTACAGTGTGTGCATATTGGTCCGTGCCAGCTTCGTCTTATCAGCAGAAATATTCTTAGGTGGGATAAAATATTGTGAAATCAGCTCCACTAGTCTGAAGCAGATCTGTTTGGGGGCTCGTTGATACAAACAAGTTTTGAAAATGTGTCTCTTCTCCCGTCTATTTGTTATCAGTCAGATAATCCAGCCCTGATAGCACGGGGAGACTTAAACACACACACTGGCAGCGGCACGCGGCTACAAAGGGCATACTATTACAGCAGTGACTCACGCAGTCTTGAGACACGGCAGTGTAAACACAGATTTTCACATTTTGCTCTGCATGCGGCCCACGCTGCGCAGCAACCACCTACACCAGAGTTTCCACAGTTCTGTCAGCGTTGTGATCGTTGATGGTTGAAGCATTTCCACAGGAACGTTGAAGCGATTTAACCTCATATGCGATGAGAGGCAACACCTACACAGGAGCGTGTACGCTTGTGACCTGAATCCACTGCATGGATTGTAGCTGCAGGGGTTTCAGTAGGTGTACTGTGGGTTTAGCTCCTGACCTTTCACTGAAACATTTTGGGTCACCAATAGCCTGAAGGTCTGATATTTGGGTTGGAGCTGGTCATCGCAGGATTGACTCTTCCATCCACTCATTTATTTTGTTTGCTGTCTCTGTTGTGAGCTCACTGAAGGCAATCTGCTGCGAACGTGTGGTTGCTGTCGACACTCAGCAAATTACTCATAATGACTGTAAAGAATGTGCTTACAGGTGTGATCGCTGTGTTACAACCAACAGAAGAGAGTGGTTTAAAAATAATCTGGCAGGCAGAACTTCATTCCTCTCATATACAACAGGAGAGGTTTATTTTTAAATCATGTGTGGTTGTAGTGTTGATAGTTATTATATTATCGTCCACAGTTCATAACAACGAAAAACACATTTTATGGGGCTATAAGTTGCTGTTGGTGTCGCTGCATCGCACAAGTATCTCAATCATTACAAGTGGACAGGAACTTCAAAGTTTGTTGAAACATCATGTGTCAGTGACAGGCTGTTTGTGGTGATGCATGATTGTGTTTTACGACTTAAAGGTGCTTCACAGAGGTGACTTTTTTCCTCATATATATCCAGGCCTCTCTCTTCTTGGTCCGTATTTAAAGTGCCAAGTAGATAGTTTCAATAGTGTCCAAGTTCTGAGATTTCTGTGTCTGAGATTTCTGCCTCTACATGTCCCCCTTTGTACACCCAAGTGTTATTGGTTCAGGATGATTGTCTAATTCAAGTCTCTCTGAACCATGTTTTCTTACTGTCCTGCCATCATAGTCCAGATGAGACAAGAGAGGAGCCCTCTTATCTGACTCGCCCTCGGTTATAATCATGAACTCTGAGCAATAAGCTTAACAAGCAGCAGCAGTAAGTGCAGCAAGTACTTGATCCTTTTTTTGTTTCTTGGGGGGTATTGTACACTTGGGTTCATCTTTCAGCTTGCAGACAGGCTTCTTTACCTTACTGGGTGAATCCAAGGCTGAATCCAAGGGCCTACTTCCCCTAGAAATACCCACTTGCACTTGGTTGTGCGCGTTCACGTTTAGGCTAGTGGTGTCCCAAAACAGAATTGAGGTAGTGGAAGTGGTTTCCAACACTTAAAACCCGCTCTAGATTCCAAGGGAGCCCCGACCCACACTTTCAACGAAATGAAATGAAATTTCCCAGAACGCCTTGCGAAGTCAGCAACTTCGGCAAGTTTTGGAAAACAATTTGTTACTGTACGATCGGAATGTAGGCTATACAAACGACAGATGGTTGAATTAGCGTAAACTCACCAGCGAATCGGTTTAACACAGCATCAAAATATTTAAACTAATCGACTTACCCGAACAAAATCAATCAGAACTGGAAGGCGTCGTAGGCGCCTCCTGTTTTCAGCATTTCTTCTCCGTTGATTCATCAGATTGAGAAGAATAAACGTAGCACACGCCACAACACAAGCAAGTGACGTATGCCTGCACGTCAGCCATGCCGATTTGTGTGAAGTGGTGTCCCATTTCTTAGGGAAAGACCTCTACCTTAATATTTCTCACTTCCCTCGTCAAGGGTTATCTGGCAAACGAGGGCACTCAATACCAAGTGGAAGATTTAAGGGCTAGAAATGGGACAGGCCCCAAAAGTCTGGACTTCACTGCTCTTGCAGACTTGTGGACTTTGCAGGTGCGTTCTTGGGAAGTCTGCAAGTGCTGAGGGTTGTCCAACTCCACAGTTCTTCCAGTCGACAAGGGGCCTAAAGCAGACTTTCAGCAATACAGACTTGGCGTAGTTTTTTTTTCCAGTAGGCTGTAGAGGGGAATCAAATGCATTGTATTATTGCATCCTACACATAGGTTGTGCAGGGTGATGCCAAATATAAAGGCTACATAGGCTGTCATAAAGTGATGACAGTGAACTCATCACAGTACGTACAACTGAAGTCTGCCATGGCTCAGTCTGCGGGCCCAGAGGGTGGACATTTGGATTCAGCCTTCAGTGAAGGCTGGGGTTGTACGCAGCCTGAAAGGAATATCTACATACATTACTCAGGGCTCTGTTGTTTTTGGGGTGACGACATAAATAGTAGTAAGATGTCAACATGTGTTATGACCCCTGGTCATTATGTATTAATGGGACTGGGTCTTCTTGTTGTGATGTGTCAGATCAGTCTTTCCTCCCCTCAGAGTGTGTGCATGTGTGAAAGGGTGATGAGAAACACGTGGTGCTCTATGATTGGTGCATTTGAAGGGACTGGAACACTGGATGACATCAGTCCTTCATCTCTTTTTTTACATCGCCAACCACAATAGCAAAAGCCTCTGACTTGATTATATCATCCATTTGAAGCTCCGTGTGATAGCATGCTTTTCTTCTGTAATGCGACAACTATTAGCTCAGTGGTAGTGACTCAGAAACACTTCTGCTGACATCAGCCTCATACATGGTAAAACACATTAAACCACAATAAGTCATTGATTATTTGGCGTTGTTGGAAGGCATCTCTGATGATACTACTACTACTACTACTACTTGAGCAGTTTCCCCTTTGTTTGCTGTGTTTATGCTAAGCTAGGCTAGACACATGTTGGGCCTATTCGAACTCTTAGTAAGAAAGCATACAGTCACATATCACCCAACATATCTAAGTACTTTGGTGGAAGAGTTTCTCCTCATGTCTTAAATGTAGGGCAAAATAAAAAATGGATAAAAGAACAGACTTTTGAAAAGTGACGTGAATTTCTCCTCCGCATGATCATTAATGATGCGCCTGCCACTTTGTCTCCACAAATGAGGTCCTCTGGCTCACACTAGTTAATCCGAGTTTGCCAGCACAGTGGAGAGGTACACCGCAGGCTTTGTTTGAGTACGTGTAGGCTCTATTATCCCTCTCTTCAGGCACTAATGCAGCTGCAGCTAAACTCTTCAGCCAGTTCATTGTGGTGCTGTTCTAATATTATCTACCTGGCTGGAGATTAGCTCTAATCACCTGGTCAGTCTTCTCCGAGGAGTAACTCGCCAGTAGTCCTTTCAGAGGACTTGAACTTGCCTTATTATGTTGTAGTGTTGGAGTTTTTGAATGCACCAGAGGCATCCAGTGCTATTTCCTGTATATGAGCAGGTGCACACCCAACCCTGACATGACCGTCCACACCACGCCCTTCACCACCTGGCCACACCGAGATAAATATAGAAACACATTTTGAAAAGATGCACACCCACTCAGACTCACATCATGTACTAAACGCAACACACTGCTGCACCCTCAGCTGTTAGAAAGAGCTGCGCTATTGTGTTGCAGCTCTACTGTAACTCAGCAGCTTTAGAGTCCAACCCCATCAGGGCGCTGCCAGGGATCTCGCCCTCTGTGTTAGTGTGTGTGTGTGTGTGTCCATTCAGTAGGAACCACTTTTCGCCAAACGAGGACACGCCATGCTGGGTGGCCTGGAAAAATTTCCTGGCACCGCTCCCATCTCGCCTATTGGCCGAGGCACATTCATGAAGACATAATCTCATCTGCCGACTCTCTTCTTCCTCTCTCCCTCACTTCTTCTTTTGTCTCTTCTCCCCGTGTGCCTTTGTGCCTCAAACACAACATACAAACAGCAAAAACAGAGCTGATGAAACTTTGGTGAAAAAGGAACCGATGGGATAAATATTATTTGCTCAGCTCGGCGTCTTGTCTCAGTCTGCTGCAGCGGCTCCTGACTCTGCAGACAACCACAGTCTTAACAAGTCCTTTTCATTTTCTATTCAGCTTCAAAACCCCGCTTGTTTTTCAGAGCAAGCAGAAATATCTACCACAGAGCTGAAATGATTCTACCAGCTTCCTGAACTGTTTAAATATGTCGCAAGAATTTCTTTCATTTCCTTCATTTCTCCCTTTTTTGGAACTTGGGGTTTTATGCATTATGTACGATATAGAAACTACATTTGAAAAGTAATTTTAACCCTGACACCAATGTAATGCTTTTATTTTTAGTTTGTTTCACTGAGTAACTTTGCATGCAGTCTATACGTCATGAACTCTTTGCTCTCAGCTTAGGATCTGGAGGCTTTAAGTGAAGAGACGTACCTCAGATTCAGGGAAAATTAACAGTCAAGATTTCTTGTACTTTATTAATCACCTCTGTGCAAAACTCTTTTATTATAGACACAAGATTTTCTTTACTCATGTGACAACACACACAAATCACAAATACATACAGTACAGGCCAAAAGTTTGGACACACCTTCTCATTCAATGCGTTTTCTTTATTTTCATGACTATTTACATTGTAGATTCTCACTGAAGGCATCAAAACTATGAATGAACACATGTGGAGTTATGTACTTAACAAAAAAAGGTGAAATAACTGAAAACATGTTTTATATTCTAGTTTCTTCAAAATAGCCACCCTTTGCTCTGATTACTGCTTTGCACACTCTTGGCATTCTCTCGATGAGCTTCAAGAGGTAGTCACCTGAAATGGTTTCCACTTCACAGGTGTGCCTTATCAGGGTTAATTAGTGGAATTTCTTGCTTTATCAATGGGGTTGGGACCATCAGTTGTGTTGTGCAGAAGTCAGGTTAATACACAGCCGACAGCCCTATTGGACAACTGTTAAAATTCATATTATGGCAAGAACCAATCAGCTAACTAAAGAAAAACGAGTGGCCATCATTACTTTAAGAAATGAAGGTCAGTCAGTCCGGAAAATTGCAAAAACTTTAAATGTGTCCCCAAGTGGAGTCGCAAAAACCATCAAGCGCTACAACGAAACTGGCACACATGAGGACCAACCCAGGAAAGGAAGACCAAGAGTCACCTCTGCTTCTGAGGATAAGTTCATCCGAGTCACCAGCCTCAGAAATCGCAAGTTAACAGCAGCTCAGATCAGAGACCAGATGAATGCCACACAGAGTTCTAGCAGCAGACCCATCTCTAGAACAACTGTTAAGAGAAGACTGCGCCAATCAGGCCTTCATGGTCAAATAGCTGCTAGGAAACCACTGCTAAGGAGAGGCAACAAGCAGAAGAGATTTGTTTGGGCCAAGAAACACAAGGAATGGACATTAGACCAGTGGAAATCTGTTCTTTGGTCTGATGAGTCCAAATTTGAGATCTTTGGTTCCAACCGCCGTGTCTTTGTGAGACGCAGAAAAGGTGAACGGATGGATTCCACATGCCTGGTTCCCACTGTGAAGCATGGAGGAGGAGGTGTGATGGTGTGGGGGTGTTTTGCTGGTGACACTGTTGGGGATTTATTCAAAATTGAAGGCACACTGAACCAGCATGGCTACCACAGCATCCTGCAGCGACATGCCATCCCATCCGGTTTGCGTTTAGTTGGACGATCATTTATTTTTCAACAGGACAATGACCCCAAACACACCTCCAGGCTGTGTAAGGGCTATTTGACCAAGAAGGAGAGCGATGGAGTGCTGCGGCAGATGACCTGGCCTCCACAGTCACCGGACCTGAACCTAATCGAGATGGTTTGGGGTGAGCTGGACCGCAGAGTGAAGGCAAAGGGGCCAACAAGTGCTAAACACCTCTGGGAACTCCTTCAAGACTGTTGGAAAACCATTTCAGGTGACTACCTCTTGAAGCTCATGGAGAGAATGCCAAGAGTGTGCAAAGCAGTAATCAGAGCAAAGGGTGGCTATTTTGAAGAAACTAGAATATAAAACATGTTTTCAGTTATTTCACCTTTTTTTGTTAAGTACATAACTCCACATGTGTTCATTCATAGTTTTGATGCCTTCAGTGAGAATCTACAATGTAAATAGTCATGAAAATAAAGAAAACACATTGAATGAGAAGGTGCGTCCAAACTTTTGGCCTGTACTGTATATTGAAATGATGAGTGATGTGTTGCAGATGAAGTTGTTCTCTGTTTATTTCAAGGTCCAGTGTAGGATTAAGAAGGATATACTGGCAGAAATGGAATATAACAAGTATGCAGCTTCTTTAGTGTATAATCACCTGAAAATAAGAATAGTTGTGTTTTAATTACCCTAATATGAGACATTTACATCTACACTGGGGTTGGGTCCTCTTACGTGGAGATTGCCATGTTGCATTGCCATGTTTCTACAGCAGACCAGTTCATACAAACCTAGATAGTGTTTTTCAAGGCGGCCACGGTACTAAGCAGCCCCTTGTGACGAGTGTCGGAAAAACAGTGAATTTTGTAACATGAAGTTGCTTTATTTGGTGTTTTTTCCGGTTTAAATCACCTGGTCTGTTTGTTTTGGAGAGGAAAATACCTCTGCAAATCACTCCGCTCCTGGTAAAAACCTGCTGAACGTCTGAATCCTAAGTTATCAGAGAACAAAGGTGCGCACACATTAGCAGGTGCTAGGCTAACAGCCTGAGGCCTGGCTCCGATAGGATAAACAGTGTCAGAGAGAAACACTGATTTGAAACATGAAACGGCTTTATTTGGTGTATTTACACTGTGTAAATCAACGGGTCTGTTTGTTTTGGAGAGGAAAAGACCTCTGTGGATAATTTGTCTCCCAGAAAACAACTCTGAACCTCTGCATCTTAAAGGAGCTATATGTAAGAAATCTAAAGCAAATAGTCATAAAATCCTCCTAATATGTCACAGAGACTAAGGAATAATGTTCATATAACATACTGATCTCACCGACAACAATAGTACAGCCAGAATATTCGCATTTAAAAAGAAATTTTAGGGTACGCAAATCATGTTTATGTTTTGAATTTGTGTTTTGGCCTGTTGCGCCACCCACCGCTGTCTACCAGTCACGCAGTCAGTAGAGTCTCAGCATCAGTTACAGTTACGACTGAGCTACAATGGCTGACGGTGCGACTAAACCCAAACGACCTCGTTGTGATTCCCAAAAACACCACGACAAAACTCTAGGCAAAGCAAGGGTCTATATAGGAGATGCCTTTGAACGGTGGAGACAGTTTAGAGCGGAGAAGAATTTGAAATCGGATGTCGAAGTGGCTACTCTTCTCCTCGACAGGTAAGCTTTAGCCACAGTTGGCTAACTAGCATCATAGCTAGACGGGGATGGACATTTCGAATACTTTCAACTATTACTCATTTTCGATCATACATTGTAGCCCATGTGCAGGTGGGTCATCGACCCGACTGATGTTTTTGAATAACAAATGTTAGCAGCACGGCAAGCAGCATTAGCAGTGTCCCGGTACGCAGCGTTAGCAGCCAGCTCCTCCTCAGCTGTATCCCGGCAGCAGCGTTAGCAGTGTCCCGGTACATAGCATTAGCAGCCGGCTCCTCCTCTGCTGTATCCTGGCAGCAGCGTTAGCAGCAGCATTAGCAGCAGAGAAGCCGGACTTGCTCGAACGGTCCGCTGGAAAACCGAAGATCAAGGACGCGGCGACGCGGCCCTGCCACAGCAGCCGCCCGTGGCCAAACAAATCAGTTTCCAGCGTGCCGCTGTGCAGCAACCTCAAATATGTAGGGAAGGGTGGGTGGACACGACTCACGGCAGTATTTTGAATTTGAGTGCAGTAACCGTTTTGGCCACATTATTACATACGGCCTCAGCAGTCCTCAGCAGAAAATGGTGAAGACATATTAGCTAGTGCTGAGCTAGCGGCTAGTTTCTGACAAAAACTGTTTGAAACTGCTTTATTCAGTGTTTTCTGCTGGATATAATCACAGGGATTGTTTGTTTTGGAGAGGAAGAGACCTCAGTGGATAACTTGGCTCAAGGTAAAAACCTCCTGAACTGTAAACACAAGAAATTCTAACCAGGAGTTTAGAGTTTCAGCTGGTTGCAATCTGCAATATCCACCACTAGATGCCACTAAATCCCCCTAAATCTTGCACAATGGACCTTTAAACTAAATCCATAGCCATATTTGCAAGACACAATTTTAAATATTGGTCATAGTGGAAGATACGCTACATTAAATAAACAGTTTTAATTATAACACCAATGTAAAAATAACGTGCAAAAACAATGCAGTGTCTAATGAAGTAAGGTTTTTCCTAAAGGTTAAAGGTATACTTTGCAGGAGTTGTGGTTATTGTTTGTTAACATGCCCTCCCGCAAAAGTGAAAGGGGGACCTAACTGCAGATTAATTCTCAGTTTGGAACAAGGTTTGTCCACTTGGTGTTTTGCTCTGGTATGTCTGCATTTCTTTGGCGCTGTATCTGCTCTTGGATGCCTGCTGCTTATGGTCTGGTTCCCAACCTCACCTGCACCATATGCCCAAGAACATCCCGAACACGGCAGCATAAGAAGAAAAGAAGAAAATACAGGCTTTATCTTTAAGGAGTTGGAAGTTGTCTCCTAAATGGGATTTGCATTTACAAGTTGCACTAGAAAAAAGTAACTTTATTTTAACACAAGCTGACACAAAGCATCAGATCCTTACTGTGATACATAGTCAGTCTTTGATACATACAAAACAAAACCAGAATAATTAGTCAGTTGTTGGTGCTCTGTCAAAGCCGCAGCGTCCTGTCTGAGCACCCCGTGGTGAATGAGAAGGACAGCAGGACTGAGTCGGGCCCCTGTTGGCTCGTCCCACAGCCTGAGGACAGAAGACGAATCACTTCTGCCTCCATGATGCCAGCTTTTATCACAGAGATGAAAAACACCCACAACCGAAGCTCAGACAGGAGCAGCAGCAGGCTGGGATATGCAGAGATCGCTCGTCTGTTACCCCCAATTTTTTATTCCTCTTTCTTTTCCTCTAAGTTGCATCAATGCTGCAGCTAAAACGTAAAGTCAGAGAGAGGACAATCGACGGCGGCATTGCAGAGAGAGGAGTCTCATCTAACAGGAGTCTCATGTGAGAAGAGTGCTCGTAGACCAGACAAAAAGGAAAGTGAAAGACAGTGAAAGAGGAAGCGAGCCCAGCGGCTAGCCTGACTTATTGATAGACTCGCATGTGGCATCCGGAGACTTCCTCTAAGACAGGATGCCAGTTTAGCAAGGAAACACTTTTTGTGGTGGAAGGAACTAAAAAAGGAGGTTTTGGGGGCTAAAAATAGATGACGCCTGGGACTGAGGGTCCTTTTAGAGATGGTAATGTAGTGTCTATATCTATACACAGTATTTGATTTGTTTTGTGGATTGTACTGTTGCTGTGGCTGAATACTAATGGAGAAAACTTGTCTGGCTGTCGGGAGGGAAAGGGAAAGAAAGGAGGCTTTTGTTTTGTTGAGCATCCAGAGAGTGAGAAGTGATATCAGTCAGCGTGAAGCAGAATTGTTATTACTTTTAGTTTGGCCATTACCAAAAGCTCAGGGGTCATACTTACCTTGAATATTTTTTAATGAAAATAAAAGTGAACGGAGGGAACTTTGATAGCTTCTGTCCCAAAACCATCACATTTATCTTCCCTTTTTAACCTCTCGTAGAACAAGCCTTTATATCTGAACTTTTATATGTCTGCCATCTTAATTTTCCGACTAGCAGAAGAGATTGACAGTATTTTTTAAAATATCTCACCTTGAAACATTAAGAAACTTAATGCAGAAAACAACTGATGAATCTGAACATGTGCAAGGTGGGTAAAAACCCAGAAATCACTGAGTAAACATAAATTGCGTAGTTCAGATCTTTTGAAATGGGGATGTATGAGGTTCTTATCCATAGTCAGTGTATTACCTACTTTAGATGTCAGTTGGCATGCTCCCAGATTGGAGAAGCAGGCAGGAGTACTGACTTAACTACTGACTTGGAAGTTAAGCAATGTACTGTGACAGTATTGTGTATGCTATATTTGGGATATTTTCACCGCTTTACCTTGCCGTAGGACAGAGATTTTGTATGGGGAACTATTGACGCTATATCGCTATCTTCAAAGCCAGACTCCATTGAGAAAAACAGTAATTTAACATCACTGATCAAAGGAGCTGTTGGTCCGTCACTGCCTCAATCAGTTGGTTTGTTTGTGTTATTGTGTGACTTGGGGTTTAAAGCAGTTAGTTCGGATTCACCAAAATCACCCAATAACACAAACAAACTAACTTATTTGGGGCAGCAGTAGACCAGCAACTCCTATGTTCAGCGAGCTTAAATTACTGATTTTGTCTATGGAGTCTGGCGGCTTTGACGAGAGCATAGATGGAGGAACTGAAGCTGTTAATGGCCCTTTCTGGCGTCAGAAAGGGCTGTCTGACGTCAAGGTATAGTGGTGAAAATATTCTAAATATAGTGTACACTTAAACTGAAATTAATTTTTTAGTTGTCTAAAATACAATTTCTTGCTGATCTTGTCCGCAGCAGTACATAGCTTAGCCTCAACCACCTCTTACTGTATGTAATACACTGACTATGGATGAGTTATCCCTTACAACTCCACTCCAAAACATCCAAACTATCCCTTTAAAGTACTTATCAACAGGTAGCATTAGTGAGTAATTGGTTGAAAGGTGACAGTTGTAAAGGCTCCTTGTTAAGTTCACAGGGTTCACAGACTGTTCTCTGAACCCTCGTCCTGCTCCACACTGCCTCCTCAAGAGTCAACTTATTTATTGTCATATGTAAAATAATTAGAGAAACACTGAAATACAGGCTCCCTTCAACAAGACTCATTAAATACATCTAGAAAAAAATCAAAAAAAAAAAAAAAGGTAAAATATAAGGATTAAATATGCCCAATAATTGCAAAATGAATAAACTGTAACATAAACAGGGATGTAGTAAACAGGTACAGTGCCCTCCAAAAGTATTGGAACAGTGAGGCCAATTCCTTTATTTTTGTTGTAGACTGAAAATATTTGGGTTTGACATCAAAAGATGAATATGGGACAAGAGATCAACATTTCAGCTTTTATTTCCAGGTATTTACATCTGGATCTGATACACAACTTAGAAGATAGCACCTTTTGTTTGAACCCACCCATTTTTCATGAGAGCAAAAGTATTGGAACATGTGACTGACAGGTGTGTTTTGTTGCCCAGGTGTCTCCCAATTACATTGATTATTCAAACAATAAATAGCACTGAATGTCTGAGCTCAGTTTCAGATTGGGTACGATAGGTTTCGCCTGTGCAGACTGCATTTAGAGGTGGAACCAACATGAAAACCAGAGAACTGTCTATGGGTGAAAAAGAAGCAATTGTGAATCTGAGAGAAGATGGACAATCAATCAGAGCCATTGCACAAACATTGGCCATAGCCAGTACAACCATTTGGAATGTCCTGAAGAAGAAAGAAACCACTGGTGTACTAAGCAACAGACGTCAAACAGGTAGACCAAGGAAAACATCAGCAGTTGATGACAGAAACATTGTGAGAGCTGTAAAGAAAGACCCTAAAACAACTGTTAGTGACATCAGCAACAACCTCCAGAGGACAGGAGTGAAGGTATCACAATCTACTGTTCGCAGAAGACTTCATGAACAAAAGTACAGAGGCTACACCAGATGATGCAAACCACTCATTAGCAAGAAGAATAGGAAGGCCAGGCTGGAATTTGCCAAAAGGTACAGAGATGAGCCTCAAAAATTCTGGGAAAAAGTTTTATGGACTGATGAGACAAAGATTAACTTTTTCCAAAGTGATGGAAAGGCGAAAGTTTGGAGAAAGAAAGGATCTGCTCATGATCCCAAACATACAAGCTCATCTGTGAAACACGGCGGAGGTAATGTCATGGCTTGGGCTTGCATGGCTTCTTCTGGGACGGGCTCTTTCATCTTCATTGATGATGTAACACATGATGGCAGCAGCAAAATGAACTCAGAAGTCTACAGAAACATTTTGTCTGCTAATTTAAAGAAAGATGCAACCAAACTGATTGGGAGATCCTTCATCATGCAGCAAGATAACGACCCAAAACACACTGCCAAAACAACAAAGGAGTTCATCAGGGGCAAGAAGTGGAAGGTTTTAGACTGGCCAAGTCAGTCTCCAGACTTAAACCCAATAGAGCATGCATTTTACCTGCTGAAGAGGAGACTGAAGGGAGTAACCCCCCAAAACAAACAACAACTGAAAGAGGCTGCGGTGAAAGCCTGGAAAAGCATCACAAAAGAAGAATGCAAAAGTTTGGTGATGTCAGTGGGTCACAGGCTTGATGCAGTTATTGAAAGCAAAGGATTTGCAACTAAATATTAAGTCTCATTCACTTTAATCTATTTTAAGTTTATATGTTCCAATACTTTTGCTCACCTAAAAATTTTGTGTTCCATTACAAATAATACTATCTTCTAAGTTGTGTATCAGATCCAGATGTAAATACCTGGAAATAAAAGCTGAAATGTTGATCTCTTGTCTCATATTCATCTTTTGATGTCAAACCCAAATGTTTTCAGTCTACAACAAAAGTAAACGAATTAGACTCACTGTTCCAATACTTTTGGAGGGCACTGTATGAGGTAATAAATACACCTATATACATACACAGATGTAAAAGCAGCAAGTAAAAGTATATAAAGGTAAAGTGACAGTGTTGACTCAGGGGTCCAACAGTGTCATGGCCTGTGGGATGGTGGTGCAGGACTTGATGCCACACGGCAGCAGGCAGAACAGTTTGTGGCGGGGGTCTCTGATAATCCTGTTGGCCTTCTTCCTGCGTCGCCGGGTGTAGAGGTCTGCCATGGATGGTAGCTCTGTCCTGGTGATGTGCTGTGCAGTTATCACCATCCTGACATGACATGACGACCAGTGTGAAAGCAAAACCATAGGGCCTCCTTACTGATATCATTATCTCAACAGATGTTGTTATTATTATGCACGTCTTTATTTGCCTTAATCAGATATCAGCAACTATTAAATAATCAAAACATGATTAGGAGGCTCCAGGGGAGAGAAGTGGAGGAAAGGTATCTTGTCATGAAACCTCAAATGTTCCAGCTGGTGTAAGGAGAGAAATGTGTGATTGATCAAAGGTTGTTGCATAGATCCTTGTCCTGAATCTATGGGTGTTTGTCTTCAATCTTTAGATCCGTAATCAGTCGTCTATGAACCCTTTTCCTTAATGTATAGTCCTGAATAGGCACATCACAATACCAGAAATGTATTAGTCAATAACAATACCAGTAAAACTCTGTGATTTTTCATTAGCCTATTCGATACCACTGTAAAAAAACAGATACAAAACAATGAATCCCATGTATGTAAACATATATTCCCTATCTAAAAAAAATAAATTTAATCTAATTTCAATTTTATTATTAGTCTAAATATGAATCCCTGTTGATCCGCCTCAAATGCAAAGAACTAGTCTATATGGGTTCATGAGAATTTGTGGACAAGTAAACATTTATTGATAAGAAGCCTACAGTATATTAACATGTTTCTCCTCCATTGCTGTTGTTGTTCAACACTTATCCATGTAAGATTGGACAGTCAGTCTTTGTGGTAGGCTATTTGTCCCGCCCCTTTCTCCACTGTAATTCAACAGCAGGGTAAGAAGTGACAGTGACAAGAGCAGCAATTTAGCTAAAGTTGAACAATTTTCCAACTCTCAGCGACCAGGAAAAAAGCCAAACCTACACAACTCAGCTCAGAATAGACGCTCAGCGCCTTGTCACGCTGCTGGCGTTCGTAGCATAGTGTAAGTACATGGTGCTCCCATCGCAAAGAATTAAAAAATATGCTGACCTTAAAAAAAAAACAACTTTTATTTTGATGAGTTGAGGTGGCATTGTTGCTGCAGCTGCACTTGTCACCATCTTCCAATGAATGTTGTTGTTCTGTGTGCTGGTAGGCGTTCTTCTTCCTTTGGCATTGAACAACAGACTAGAACACTTGTAGGTGTATATGTTGCCCCATCAGGTTCGGAAGAATTGCATCCCTCGTACCTACAGTACTGGAGCAAATCAAGTGCAGTCATTTTTATTAGAATTCTGGCATCAACTTGGCACCAAAGATCTTGGTTCTCGTGACATCCCTAGTCCTGAACCTAAGTATCCTTGTCCTGAATCAAAAGGCTATAGACCATCATCTTAAATCTATAGACTGTCATCCTGAATCTATAAACCTGCAGCTCAATGTATAGACCATCTTCCTAAATCTATGGGTCATTGTCTGAACCTATAGACTTTTTTTCTAGACCCTCAACTGAATCTGTAGACCTTGTTTTAGTCTGCAGACCTTATGTCTCATTTTGAGTCTATAGACCTTTGTATTTAGTCTATAGATTTGCATGTGGAACCTGTAGACCCTCATTTGTAATCTAGAGACCCTTGTCCATGATCTCTACACCCTTATCCTATGCTCTACATCCTCTTGCGGATGATTATAGATTCTAAATCTTGAGAATCTCATCGTCAATCTATAAATTCTCGTCCTCAAACTATGACCATCGTCTTCAATTTATAGACTTTTGTCCTAAATCTGTAGATGCTTGTTTTATATCTACAGACTGTGTTCTGAATCTATAGACCCTCGTCCTAAATCTACTTCTGCTACACTTAGATACCAGAAAATTGCTGTTGCAGTAGGTGTTGTGTCAGTTGCTACCCCAGTGATACGACTTGAACAGTACCTGTACTTTATGCAAGTTTTGAGGACGTCAGAGGGTCTCTATGACGTCTGTAGAAGTGAGTTTATGTGTTTAATTCCCAGGTTACAGAGTAGGAAGTATTGGGTAAAAAATTGCGCTTCCATGTGTTCTCACATCTCTTTTACGTGCAGACTCATTGACACATACTGCGTTGCAAAAAAACTATTTCTCCACCATCACCGACCTCACCACACTCACAGAGACAGGCCATTAAGAAGTCATAAAGGATACGAAACAAGCATGACAGCTTGAAATTGAGGTTGAGTGGGAACCCTGACTGGTTTCGAGTTGGAGGAGGCGTTGCTGGCTCGTGGCCTTGTGATGGAGATTAGGGCAGATTTAGATCATGGCCTGCAGAGTAGATGGAGCCAGGTACAATACATTAAGAGCAGTCAGCTGACAGTCGTGGTGGAAGACATGGACAAACATGCTGTTATATGTGTGTGCATTGCCTGTTATCTGATGTGCAGAATGAGTTTTGTACAAACTGACAGATGTTGATTAATCAGGATTTCAAATAGCATTAATTCCCTTTGAATGTTACAACAGCAATTTAAATGATATCCTGAAAATGTTATCGCAGCAGTAACTTCTCAGAGAACCCGTCACATTCTTCCTCTAAAGGGACGAGATGTCTCCTTTGAGAATAAACGCCAGTCGCTGTGCTCGCTGACAGCTAAAACCACTGAAGTCTCTGGTGACTGAGTTGCCATTCATGTTGGATTACACGGTGCAGCAAAGTGCGAGGGGCGGTCTCGCCCTGCGGATCCATGTTTGCAGACCACTGAAGCATTGCCAAATAGACATGTCTTACAGCGAACGCTCCGAGACGATCAATCACAGGCCCCAGGCTCCTGCAAGGCTGCCACCTGTCCCACTTAGAGGACACGTAAAGTACAGTACATGCAGCCGCAGACGTGCCTAAACAAACTGCACCTGGCTCCAAGAATCCCAATAAAAAGCCCTGTTGAATAAGTGATGAGGTAGTCGGTTGATGTCGAGGCTGCAGTGCGAGCAAAGGGCTGAGACACGTGATAACGTTCAGTATAGATGGTTTAATTACAGAGCAATAAGGAAGTACCCTGTTAATGATTACTGAGCTCATAAAATGCAGAGAAGGGTGATGTCAGCGATGTGCTAGAAGCTGTGGTTTGGAACGTGAAGGTATCTGATGAAGTTTGGCCTCTTTACCTTTGCAGTTATTTTTCTGTAATTAAGAATGATACATATCATTTACACATTTAAAGGTGGATGCTTTGTTTTTATTTCAGTGCTCCTAAACACCAGAACATGGAAATGAGGGGCACTGTGGGATGCACTATAGTGGCACAATAACAAATTTTGGGATTTAATTTTTTTTTAAAAACTTACCTGGGCTGATTGTGAAATGATACATTAAAATCCACCTGCAAGTAGAGCTGGACGATATTGGAAAAAAACGAACATTGCAATTTATTTATTTATTTTTTTGCGATATAAATTGCGAGATGGTCATCAATCTTCAACTCTGACCTGCATCCTAACCTTCTGGTTGCCCTCTTTGGTACCACCAAAGAGGATGATGTATATATATGTATGGCCTGACTTTCAGATCATCTGTCTGTTTTCTGTACTATTCAGAAGATGGAGAACCATCCTATTGGCAATATTCCGGCTGTTATTTGGGGTTAGTGGAATGGGGGGATTGGAATTGGATTTCATGCTTTGTTCCTTGTCATATATAGGCTTTAAGTTTGCTACGTAATTACATAATTTATCAGTCTAGAATAATTGGTGTGGTTTTTTTAGGAGGGTGCATCTGCATAGAAAATGAAAATAATGAAAGCAGAAAAATGACTTTTTACTCTGAGGACATTTATGAAGGGAGAGGAAGGTGAAGTTAAGTTGTTTAATACACTGGCTGACTCACCATGACACCACTGTATTCATATAAAACTCTTCTTTTCATCAAGGCTAAAGTCAATGCGCATTGCTGTCCCTAAAATAAGGCGGCTTCCAGGTTGTGGTTGATAGGGTTGAGCTGAATACTTGGATGAAACAAGTATCTGGTACTTTTTACGAGCATCACCTGAGAAAAATTTGTCAATATCTGTACTTGGAGTTGTTTCTGTGTAGTATGATGAATATGGCAACTTCTGATGAACCCACATCAATTTCAGGCTTAAAACAACAACTTCAGGTTAGGCTCCTCCCATTTCCATTTACATAGGCTCGGCTCGCTTCCGCCCATTCAGAGTACAGATAGAGATACAGATAATTTTGTTAGTTAAACAGTTACAAATACAGATACAGACAACAGCGTACTAGCTCATTTCTAGTGGTAGACATGCTTTGGTTGTTTATCAGACAGACTTGTCTTTTAGATGAACATTAGTGTTAACGTCGTCCTTTTCAGCCTTGCGGCTCTGACCCGAAGTTTGGAGAACTCAGGCTAACTCGGTAGCTTTAGCCTGACTCATAGCAAATAACTGGCTTTTACAGTCCGGCAACTCTGTAGTGAGGAATGATTGGGAGACGTCGTAATGATGTTTCATTAAACAGATGCTTTATTTTGTCTATGCAGCAAACACAAACACAGCCCTTTTTAGAGTCATTATATTGGAACCTGAGTTTAATCGAGACACTTTCCTCTGACGACAGCAGCTTCAGAAAATCTTGGAAAATAAGAACCTTACGTGTTTGAGTTAATTTGCCTTACTTGACAGTGCACGTCTTGCGATTGCGACTGTTGCGCATGTCGCAGTGTGAATGCTGAACTGATACATGGTGCAGCCCTACCTTCAAGCTTTTCTTGGGTTTTCGACTGCATTTTATGGCCTTCATCAGCTGAAGGAGTTTACTCAGTTGTCATCATGTGATAACAGTTGCTTTTACATGGGTACAAATTAGTGTATCTATAGTTATATGTACTGAATGTACAACCGAGCCATTAAGATGTGGTTGAAAACTACTGAAAGCGCAAGAAAACTGAGAAAGACTTAAGATTATTATGTCAAACAGATACTTTTGAGGCGGATTTTGGAGTCAGTGTACCAAGTTTGGGCATTTGAAGGGATAGTTTTCAGTTCAATGTTGCTATGCACACTGTGGTCGAGTAGAGGGAGGGTCATGGGGCCCCAAAAATGCTTGAGCCAACCCTGATTAAACTGACCATGGTGGCTGTGGTTGAACAGTGACCTTTGGGGGTGAAATAAATTTTGTAAAAACAATATTTCCTATGAGGAAAAACTGTACCTTATTTTATTTTTTCTTGTTTTTCAGCCAGATACATTAAAGAAAAAAACAAATCAAATACTCGCTTCAAATCGTGAACAGGCACCAGCCCAAATTTAGTTTGGCAGGTGACTGGTTGTATTTTCTTTATCAGGGTGCCAGTGGAGTGGAGATAAAATATGGAGGCAGGGGAAATCGGTGTCACTAGGTATCTACAATACGTATGAAAATAATGATGTAATTTACTCACTGGTACTGTTGTTGTTTTTATTTGTTTTTTTGTGTTTTTTTCTTTTTATAGTTATTTAATTAGTAAAAACACTTTATCAGGACAGAAAAACAAAACAGTATTGTCACTGTCATTTCAAATTTTCTGTCTCTGTGTCTTTTGCAGCTCAAGATCTCATTCAACGAGTCCAGCCTCCACAGTACGTACGAGTATCCGTCAGAGAGCAGCGTGTGGGACAGCGGGGAGGAGGATGAGGAGGAGAAACAAGACGGGAAGGTGGCGGACGAACAGCCAAGCATGGTGGGACGCATCCACATCCCTCGACCCAGTTTCAACAGCTCGCCCACACACACGACCAACAGTAACGGTGAGACAACATGGAATGTAACAGAGGGGAGATACACGGTTTATTTTGTGGTTTTGTGGTGAACATGCAGGTTAGATGTCCAGTTTGAACCCCTGTAGCACCATTAAAATGTCTGTTCTCTGTCCCACGCTTTGGTCGATATATCTCAAGAGCTATTGGCCACATTGCTGTCACATTTTCTGCAGATATTCTTGGTCCCCAAAGGATGATCCCAAATCATGTTTTTGGTCCTTTGAGCTTTCCTCTGAGGCATAAATCAAAACAAAAATGTCCTATCCACAACAAGGTACTGTATCTTGAAATCAAACGGCCCAGTGTCTTTGTTATGTCCCTTTTGATAATCATGCTCCCCAGAGGGTGAATCCCTTATAATGGTTTTGGCTGGTGACCCTCTGAACTTCGCTCTGAAGCAACCATTAGATCAACTTTTCTACTTTTAGTACCAGAAATATCATGATTTTCTGACTGAGCATGTTCATGCTCCTCAGAGGATGAACCCTTTCTATTTTGGACCCCCTATTAGTTTTCCTTTTTGCATGGAAATATGTACAAAGTGTGTAATTAAGTGTACTTGTGTAGCGCTTATGTAAAAGCAGAGTTAGCAGGAAGCCTAATAAGGGAATAAAATCAGAAGCATTAGCATGAAAAAACAAACATTAAAAGGAGGGCAATATCATGCAGTGATGTTAATAAATAAACAAAATGTTAATAGAGAGCAGGATCAAAAGAAATAACTTGATGTAAGAAAAAAGCAAAACAGCATCATACAGTGGACTTTATTTGGGCAAGAGCAGCGATGCACATACTGTGTTTATAAAACATACATGCAAAGAAGTATTGATTTGCCTCCAGTGGTATCGTCTGTATATCTCAAGAAAGACATCCTCCATATCTTTGGGGGATGAAGAGAAGATCTCACTCTGCATTGCAGCACTTTCCACAATGATGAGCGAATAAAAAGATTAGTGAGAGAGTGGAAAAAGTTTTGACTCCATTTTGGTGTAAATGACACCGCTCCTAAATTGTTTTTACAGTAGACGCTTTATCTTGGAGGAAGGAAGCAGAGATAAGAGAGGACGACTATCTAACTGTATTAATTTCTAATCAGTGGAAGCCTTTTTATTGAGCTGCAGTGTTGAGCTATTGCTCCTCTCTGCTGCTTTGTGTTGGACAGCCATAGAAAATGCACATAAAACTCCCTCCTTAAAGCTGATCTACAACAGTTGGTGTTAGACTAAATATAAAGGGCCTGTGTAATGTCCTATTTGAATAATATGGTTCTGGATGTAAAGGGACATAAAACATAATCTGACAAAACATTTGCCTGAAAGGAATTTATAAGGAGATGATTAGATGTCATGAAACAAATGAAGCGTAGAAAATGTTGCTCAGAAAATGAGGAGAGTAATAGAGAGGGAAAGAAGGGAAGAAATTATTGATTAAAGCTAAACAAGGTTTCCTCAGGTCATGGCTTCATCACTATATATCAACATTAGTACCTTCAGGTGCATGGTGCCAGTGTAACACAGACAGACAGCATTAAGTATGATGACAGAGACCTCTACTGGACGAAGCGTGAACTACATCTAACAAAATGTGATGCACTCTGCAGTTTGTTTCCATTTTGACGTCCTCAGCTCACTTATTGCTACTTGTAACATTCAGAAAAGTAGTGATTTATAAATGATTGCTTGGTCTTGCATGCTATTGAAACATGAGTAAATAATGTCTCATCTCAGCTCCCGTTTAGAAGGATTGTAATGCAGAGTGACGTTTGGGCCACGCAGCTCTTCCTCAGACTTCTGATACGTGACAGAAAGTCTCCATGTTAAATACCCTTAGTACTGCCTGGGCCAGTCAAGTGACATGCCACACATGTAGCCCACATGTACCTGTATACCCTAATATCGTACTAGAGCTACTTTTGAACAATATATAAGGGGAAAATACCAGCATGTACACATTTATATCCCACATATCTAGATAAGTGGCTGTCATACATACGTCAAAAAACACATCCTGACATGTCACTATTGCTGCTAATCAGCAGCAGAACGTATTACAGTGTGCTCATATATACAAGCAGACAGGTCAAACATTAAGAAAAAATTAAGAAAAAGCACATATATACAAATATACAAATCAAACCTTAAAAACAGTTTATAGTGGATATGTGACACCGTTTATAAAGACACGAAAAGACAGTGTATATATATATAAATGCTGTTAGTCAAACTGACAGTTTAATGTGAGCACCATGTCAGACATGACAGAATACAGAGTTACAGGCTTACAATAATGATCTAATGTCAAATTCCTCATTAAGACCTTTAGGAGCCAAAGTGCTCAATGTATGTATCTAGAAGAGTTCACGTGTAAGGACCATGGTGTGTATATCTCCTCCTCTGCATGGATGTTTTATCACCTTAGTTCCCACATATCTGAGAGTGGAAATATTGTGTTACTAACTCAAAGAATGAAGCTTTAACAGTAGCAACCAAAGGCTGCATTAGACTTACTCATTTTCCGTCATTTTGACGCCAGGGTCGTAAAAATTCCATCATAATCTGTTATTACCTGTCATTTTAATTTTTATGTATTTAATGATAACAAGATATAATTGATAGCATTTAATTTTGATAAATTAATTTACTTTTTTTCCAATAATTCATATACTGAATACGCTTATAGATTATGCATTTTTTAAAAGCACAGAGACACAGACCATGCAAACAAATTTAAGTCTAAGTGACCCCAGACAAAATACCTGGTGTCCCACAAATGGTAACAACTGAATGGTGGATTAAAAAAACCTCACAGATATTTTAGTATCAGTATACATGTGAGCTCATTTAGAGTTTAGTCTCCAGTACAGTTAGTCAACCAGAGAGCTGACAGGTTTTTTTTTTTACACTGTAAAAGTTCCTAAACACTACATATCTGAGTCACTAAAAAAATAACCAAACACACTCTAAGACAGAAAAAACAGGATATGTTCAGATTAAAATTTTCAAACTGAATAAAAAAAACACAAAAAGTCACCTAAAAGACACAGAAACGTATGAAAGAAACAAAAAGAATAAAGGAAACACAGTCCTCTGTGGATGCTGAAGGACAAAGAAGCTCAAAGCCAGAGTCTGTGTATATGAACTCCTTATCGATGAAACTTCCTGTCTTTGTGCGAAACTCTCAGTGTAAAGGGGAACAGCAGCCATTTTTTAAAACATTGATATTATTCTGGAGGCTAAATAACACGATGGAAGGAATGCTGCAGTTTGCTCATGTATGCACACAGTGAGCTGTAGCTGGCTGTTGAACAGAGCATAAAATTTTAACATATGCAGTATTAATAAGCATGCTGTCGCTGTCTGAACCTACTTTATGTTACCAATAAACACTTCTATGACGGGGGAAAAGGAATTTACGTCACTCATCTGCTGTAAACTAAAAAGGTTATTAACATTTCAGTAACACCTATGTCTTTTTATCGCCTGCAGACCTTTCCAGCTACATTCCCAAGCACTCTGTGGACTTCAGCGCCTGGCAAGAGCACAAACACGATGAGAGCGTTTACCAGGAGGACACCACTTCCCAGCAGACACAGATGACAGAGGAAGTTATGGTGAGAGAGAACTCCTGCGTTCCTCAAACGCATCATGTTCACATTCTTTCTGTTTTAGAGTCGAGTATCAGTCACTGTGTCCTTTAATTTGAACTTCACAAGTCAGATCAACAGCCCAAACCATGTGCAGTTAATTCACAGTGATATACAGCAGAGAAAAGCAGCACATTTATCATTTCAAGCACAAACTCTCCTGTTTAACCTGCAGAACGTAGAGTACACTGCAAAAACAATTATCAAGGGACACGACAGACAAGAAATCTGCTTCATAATGACGTCACCTTCACGTTTCAGAGCACATTTAACCTTTGCCTTTTCTCCCCAGCTCACACCGGCAGACAGCTCCTCCCTGTCTGACTACAGCAGCGAGCCCGCTCTTTACTTCTGACCCGTCGGACCAATCAGCTGCACAGTAGCATCACACCTGTGGGACCAGCCTGCAGCCGGAGCCCAGCGCGGTCCGTCACACCTGGGCCTCAACTGCCTCCAGCTCTACTGTACACTCCAGCCGTCTCTAAGCACATCTTCCTGATCACGCAGGAAACATAGTATTTTGTTTGTGTCTTTGTTTGTGTTTGGGGCTGATTTCCTGCCACGGAACCACCACACGCCACGTCTTCAACCGCATATCAGAGCAGATCAGCTGGGTGGCGGGGTGTTCGAATCCCACCTTCCTTCTTTAATCCAAAACCAGCTGGACTGTGTTTCCCTGACGATTTTGGGACAGTTGATCTGTCAGCCTCCCTCCTCATCCTCATATCGATTGTCAGAATCTAGACAGACGTCTGCCTTCCTCTACAGACTCTGCTAGACGTCCGCTGGCGTCACATCCCACCTGTGATTCTCTGCTTCCAACGTCTTGGACATTTCAGGTTTTTGGGAGACAAGTGAAGGAAAGCGAGTGACCAAACTCCTTAAAACGAACAGGAAGCCGCCAGTGCCCACGTGTAGGTAACGCCACGGTGACAGAGTTCAGTGTTAGCATGGAAACGTGTCATGAGGACGCGTCTGCTTGTGTAAATCGCCGGCACAGTCAAACACACGGAAACAAAAAAAAAAAAGGTAAAAGGGTGCCACAATTGTAGTTTTTTGTCCTTTTTTTTTGTTTTTGTATGCATGTTTTGATTTCGGCCAACAGCTCGGTTGGTTCCTTTACTGTAAAGCTTCTGTATGCCTTTTAGTTTTTGTACGTTTTCTGGCAAACTATGCTGTACGGAAGCTGCTGGACGTTCAAGTAGAGGCGAGCAAACTTCAACACATTTCCCTTTCTTTGTGACAAGGGAGGGAACATATGCACCCCAGGGACGATGTCTGTCAGTCAGCAGCGAGATTTCTGATCACACGCTTGAAAAAAGTGACCTTGGCCAATAATGTCTGTACGTCCGTATTGCTGGTGACAAACAGGAACCATCATACAATAGAATGTTTCTGTATATTCCCTATCAAGGTGTCTGTGTCACGTTTATGAGAAGCTGTTAGACCTCCCTGACACCTTTTTGTTTCGTGTATTTATTCCTGCTTAAAGTTGAAGTTTGCATGTCTGAGACCTGCTCATGTACAAAAAATAACATTTTTGTAAAGACAAATTTGCTGGCGTGGGGTGCACACAGCCCTGCCCGACCTTTTTTTTTTTCTTTGTCGTCGTTGTCGTTTTCCAGTCGGACCTCATGTACTTTCACATTCCACAGAGAAGGAAGCCGGTCCATCGGCCGTGACGATGGCAACAACGATTATGATCATCCATAAAATGGCGTGTTTGTGAGAGCGAATGCAAGATTGTGCGTGTGAAGGAATATGTCGTGATTTTTTTAATTCAGATTGTCTTATATACAAGGATGCACCACGTTTCCAGATGATTCCTTTTTTTTTTTAAACTCATAATGCCAAGTGATTAAAGTGTTGCTGTAACAGCCTCACACTCATTCTCTCGACCCCTTCGGCCAGTATTGTTGTACAGTTTCCACCATATTTTTCATAAGTATGACGATTCTGTTTTTTACTCCTGTCAGTTTCTTTTCCTTTCACCAGTCAAATGAAGTTTGTTCAGTCCAGGTTGCTGTTAGGAGACGTTTCGTCTTTGTCTGATGAATTTAGGAGTTCTCCGTTTCGTCTGGAGTCTTGGATGTTTAATGTCTTTGCACTGTCTTTGCTTTTAGCTTTGTTTTGCACCTCATGAGAAGGAACAGAGTAGGCGACGGAGGATATGTGCTCTTAAAAGAACAAATTGAAGAGTTTTGTTTTGAACAGAAGCCACTATTAACACCTGGTGTTAACAACCATTGATTGTATGTCAGATACAGTAGACATAGAGGAGTTTTTCAGACTGCAGGTATTGATTTTTTTGTATTTAATCAACATGACAAAATAGCATTTTTGAAACAGAACTCTTCAGCCGTACATGATGAATGCACTGCCGATGAATGCCATGTCCACTTTTTGTACTCTGTCTGCCGCAGCCTTGCATCAAAAGTCTTATAATTGTCGGCCTTGTCGCTGTGACCACAAACTGTAGCCCAGGTGTAGTTTCACACACAGGTCCCAGGCTTCATCTTTGAATCCCCTTAAAGTCATTGTGTTTTTGTCGTTGTTGGCCAGTTGATCTGATGTGTCACACTGTGATGTACACTATTTTTGAAGGACTGCATCAGTGGTTATGCTGGTGTTGGTACAAATCACATTTTCAAACTGTGCTACTGTGGTTGAGAAGTTCCAGATGTCCATTGGTTTCCACTTAATCTCATATGATATGAAAATCCACGTCTAATCTGATTTTGGAGAGAACACAGCTGATATATGACATTTTATGGGCTTTTATTTTGAAATTCCACATCTGAATGTCCTGATATTGTCTGAGTGATACTCACCAGTGGTTAGCTCTGTCGCCTCACAGCAAGAGTGTTCCTGGTTTGAACCCAGGGTCAGGGAGCCCTTCTCTGCGAAGCTTGCATGTTCTCCCTGTGTCAGCGTGGGTTTCCTCCAGGTACTCCAGCTTCCTCCCACAGTCCAAAGACATGCAGGTTAATCAGTGACTCTTAGGGGTGTACCCTGCCTCTCGCCCAAATGTCAGCTGGGATAGGCTCCAGCCCCCGCATGACCCCTAAGAGGATACGGAAAATGAATGAATGACACTCTGAGGTGGTGTGCTGACATTTTGAAGTCAGATTGGTCTTCGGAAACAGTGCTTACCAGACGACTCGCGTTTGATTTGTGTAAGGTCCAATTATCATTGCATCATCATGCAGTCAGACTGGCAATCATCACAATTAGTGTTTCCATACCAAAGTGAAAAATCTTGATAATCCCTAACAAAACACCTTTTTAAGACTAAATTTCTTAAGATATTGTAAAAAATGGCAAAACTTTAGTTTAAATCGTCCAATTAAACAAAGGTTAACAAGACTATGAAACTGAGCCAGCTTTCCATACTCTGTTGTCGGCGCTACAGACACATTTCGGTCAGTACCAAAAAGTGCTGATGTGTAACATCTAGCCCTTAAGCTGCATGTAAACCATATTACTAAACATCATCAGGACGTAGGTTAACTAACAAAAATAAGTGAAGAGTTGACGTTAACTGTGATGAATTATACAAGTCACAGTCCCTCCAGAATGCAGGCTTTTTTTTTTTCTTTTTTGATTGCTCAGGCCCCAACGCCTGATTTCACAGCAGCTTGTCTATAAAAGTGCGACGCATGTAACATTTTTTGCAACGAAATTGTGGAAGCAGGTGAAAATTGCAAAAATAGGTGCAATTGTTTTTTTAAAAAAAATCATTAAAAATTGAAGGGAACTTGTTCCAGTGAGAATAAAACTGCACTGTCCTGAGTCTGTGACTGATACAACACTAACGTTACACGTGCATTAGATCTGGATTGCAACTGTCTTTGTCGTGGTAATTTGTCTTGTGCGTTGTCAACACGTTTCAGCCATTCTCTGAGCATGTTCTGGGGTAGAAAACTGTTTGTCAGCTGATGACTTTAGTGTGTGTTCCTCCACAACACTGCATGCATGCGTAACATCAGGAAATGGCCTTGTGCTGTCTTTAGCAGTAATTTCTGTTGGTAAATGTTGAGTGAAACTTATAGGAAATTACAATAGGTTGTGCAGAATTCATAGGGATTGATTGAATTCATGTTAATTGTTGCAGCTGTAACAACCCGGAGGGTCTGACTCAGAGTTAGCATATGATGAGGAAATGAATGGAAACCAATGGCTGCTGGACACAGTAGGAACAACACAGTCAGAAAAAAACCTGAAGCGCACATGATTTGCAATTAAAGAGCTAAAAGTCCCAGAACACACTGGTTTGCTTCTTATATTTGGCCCATTGAAGTCTGGCTTGGACCTGCTGTGAAGCTGTGGCTACAGTCACGTGACACACCCATGGATCCATCTGTGGTAACCGCTGCCTTCAACGTCCAAAACCCCAAAGAGGACGTTCACTCTTTGTGGGAATCGTTAGCTCTCTGTCTTTCTGTGAACTGAAGGAGCAAAAAAAAAAGGCAGAGTGGATTGTGGGAATCCTCACAAATTGTCTTAAAAGACACCAGCGAAAACTTTTCTGATGGCAACTAGTGGGACGTAAAACAGACGAATTCTGAAGCATGCACGCGGTCTCTCGCCGCAGTGTTTTCCCATCTGCCTACTCCTGTTGCAAAGTGAGCAGTTTGTGTTGGTCACACTGTAGAGACTCTGTGGTAGAAGCTCCATCTTGTTCCCCCTTTTACTTTCCCCCCCTCGTCTGTAAATCTTACATCGCAGCAGATGTGCTTACTGTAAAGTTATTGTCAATGATTGGGGCAAATAAAACAAACAAAAAAAAAACAAAGTGATGTCATACCTGTACAAATGAAAGCTCAATAAATAGAAGACTTGAACAAATGTAAATACTGTATGTGTCATTTACAACACTGTTGTCTGTCGTGTCCAAAAGCAGGAGTCATGGCAGTGATTAGAAACACATTTATTAGAATAAGGAGCTCACAATAAATCAATCATAACTGGTCCAGCATGGAGTATAAACAGTTAAAAGTGCAGAGTCAAGTGCGCCGTTGTGGTCAAAACAAGAGTTCAGTGACCTCTCCCTGCCATTAGTGATCCTTCCTCCGAGGCTCTGTGGCTTTACTGAGGTTTCCTGCCTCCTGCTTCAGGACACTCAGAAGAGACTGGGAACTCTCCAAGATCTGTAGGTGATGAGAGAAGAAGTAAAAACATGAGCTAAAGGACGTAGAGCGGACGGTGCAGTATGTACTGTAAGTGTAATTTAAAAAGGGGACCAGGCTCAGCTGACTGTTGTTCTTTAATAAGAGCAGCTTTGGAGTGTTTGCAGTGATTAGTGGGGGTGCTCAGGGAGTTCAGCATCAGTAAGTGGGACGTGCCTGTGTGAGATGAAACTGCTGCAGGAGGACAACATGATGCACCACTGACTAAAGTACAAACCACAGAGAGGAAATACTGGTGTACCAAGAGGCAGCAGAGTCAGTCCATTAATACACATGGTGAAATGTGCCAAATGTTGTGTGAGCATTGCTATGGACACCCAGTATGTATGATGTCTGAGGCTGTAGTGAGTATCAGACTGTGCTGTCAGACACTTGGTAGTGTGACCTGGCCTTTTATCTACTTTGCATTTGCTTAAGGGGGATTTATACTTGTGCAGCAGAGCCTACGCACATAGCCTATACAGTTGTCAGAATTTCTACTTGAATGTTGGTGTCTCAGTAGTGTCCCAGAGTCACCTCGCTCTTCACCTGGACCCACACACTCAACACAACCCTACACAGCTAAGCAATCTGATTAATACAGCCAAGCAAAGCTAACCAGCCTTGAAGCTGAAATCGGCAGCTTTCTTCACACTTGTTCTTCATCAAACATGACAACACATCTAATGCTGAATCTGTTTATCTTCTCACCTCATTATTGTCTTTTAACAGCTATGCAACACAATTATCTGTCATTGAGTCACCAGGTAACAAGCAGATTTTCATTTACAAGATGACACTGAGAGAATATAAAATAAATTATAAAATGGTCCCAAAAGCTTCAGTGTCCAGTGAGTGACATATTTCAGTGTGGCTCAACGATTACAAGACACACACCTTGGTGTATGCAGCCTCGGTCTCAGCGATGGTGCGGTCGAAAGTGGCGCGGGCGGCGAGTCTCTGTGCCAGGCTCTCGTTGACTCTGCTCAGCTTCTCTGAGAGGATGCGGATGTCATGCTGCAGCCGTTCCTTCTCCTCTTCCTCCTGCTTGATCTGTCGGTTCAGCTCCTCCCGCTTGGAGCACAGGTCTTCAATACCTGATGGAGACAAAAAGGTTTATTACAAAGGAGCAACACTGGATCAGCTCAGGTCAGTGATGGATAATACTGAGCCTGGGGTGATGGATTTCTTACTTTAAAAAAAGAAAAAGTATTTATGTACATTTCTACATCTCATGAAGATAAAATCACTTAATTGGTGCTAAAACGATAAGTCAGAATAATGGATTTGTCTATAACTAAAACAAGCTGGATGGTGGGTTAAACATTTGAAGTTATTGGCAAAAATGCCAAACATTTTGTGGTTCCAGTTTCCAAAATTTGACGACTCAGTGCCTTCCTCGCTTAAATATCATTGTAAACTGAATATCTTTGAGGTTTTGGACTGCTGGTCGTATAAAAAAAAGCAATACATAGATGCCACCTTGGGCTCTGGGAAACTGATTTAATAGGTTACCTGTTTAACCCGCTGAAACCTGTGCAAATTGGTTAGATTTTTTCCCAAAACACGGGGAGAAGACAATGAGCCATTTAAATAACAGCACAAAAATTACCAAACTATTAGTCAAAAGTTACAAGTGGTAACTTTAGTATCTAAGAAATTACCTGAAAATGCACCAAAAAAGAAAAGGTAAAAAAATAAATAAATAAAAAAAAGAATAACAAGCAAATTGCCTGAAAACATGCAAAAAAGAAAAGTAAAAAAAGTAATTATTTTATTGTAATTTTAATTACATTTTATTTTTTATATTCCTCAGGACATGCTGCAACAATCTTTTATGATATTATTGTTGACTACATACAGCACTGTTCACTTTATTTATGTATTTATTTAGTTAATTATTCATTTGTTAACTAAGTGTTTTATTATTATGTTCATTATTTAATAATTACCAAGTTCTACATCTCGTTCTTTTTATGTTTTTGCATGGCTGGACCGACAATAAAGAATCCTTGAAATACCTGTAAATAAATGGTAAAAATTAAATTAAATAACAGCTTTTTTCTGTAACATAATTCTATTTTTTTTAACATATACTAGAAAATATTTCTTGCAAAGCTGCTCAAACCAATTTGCACAAGAAAACTGATAATGATCCAGGTTTTAAAGTGTTAATCAAAATAACAATCAGCACATAAGTTGATTGGGAAAATAATTGTTAGCCGCATCTCTAGATAGAAGTCTGATACTTCTATCTAGAGATGCCTGTACTAAAGCTGCTGATTGATATTTTGCGCAATGTTATGTACATATATTTATATATGACCACAAGGGTTCATTGCTTTTTAAAAAGAACATCATTCATAAAGTAGAATTCAACCTTCAGATGGAGTCTGGCAACCTGCCACAGACCAGACACACATATCTGACAGGTGACAAGTGCTCCTTTGTTCATGTTTCCTTCTCAGAAGCAAAAATCACTTTGGCTGTCAGGTATGGTCATTTTGTTGGTGGGAAACGACCAACACATTTGTCAAACCTACTCCAGGTATTAAATAATGATAGCTGTTTGCCATTAGCATCACTAGTATGGTCTGCAGAGGGTTAAAGGCTGATTTCCAGGTGATGGAGAGCATAATCTGTACAAGTTAATCAGATTGTACTGTACTATCCTGCCTGCCGGTAAAAGCAGCTTCAGTAACAGTTCAAGGAGAGCTGTAACATCACAGTAAGCGAAGCTACACTTGTAACATCACAGTGTAGGTTAAGTTAAGTTACCCAGTGAGTCTTTGTGGTCTAAGGGGAGACTATTCAGACGTATACTGACCTTTACAAACTCAGCCGCTGTCACCTGCAGTTAATCACTACCTGCATTACACTATTTACAATAAGCACTAATTCATACACTCAGATTATTGACAAGATAAAATAAAGATCACTTACACTTGACAAGTTCATTGTTGTAGGTCTGCAGAGCAGCAGCTTGTTGGGTCATGTTGGATTTTTAACTCACGTCCGCCGACCTGCTAAGCTTCAACCGCGGCTAGATAATTTACCGCTTAAGATAGCTAGTTGCTAGTTACTTGTTATCTAAATACTCGCGGCCGGCTAGCTTGTCATCTGTCTAGCTAAGCTCAACGCCTCAGGGATCAAACATGTACAGATATAAGCGCCTCTCCACAGAAAAGTGTTTAAACAAAGTACTTGCACATAGCAGGGTTCCCGGGACAACTGAACCAAGATACTACCGGTTACGTTACGGACAGTTTGGGAAGGGCGAAGGTATGACCCGCCCTACTCTGCCGTACTCCCCCTCTGATTGGCTCGCTGTAATATTCTTTCCTAATCCTGACAAATCGCACTCCTTGTGTCTGAACCTGACCAATCCAACTAACGAATGCAATGACGACTAGCCAATCAGAGTGAGAGTAGGGCGGGGCAAACTTGCTGCTTCTTCTTTTGTATCAAGGTGCTTCACATCTAGTTTGCTATGCTTACGTCCCCTTCTGACCGTTGCCGAACATATTCTGGTAAAGTGTCTCGGGTCGAGACTGAAAAAGGCGAGGTATTTATTTTATTTTATTTTATTTTATTTTATTTTGTTTTGTTTTGTTTTGTTTTGTTTTGTTTTATTTTATTTTATTTAGCCACTGGTGGAGGAACCACTGTCGTTTTAGTAAAAGTAGCAATGCTAAAAATAAAATACTAAATACAAAAAGTCATGCATTTAAAATATTACTAACGTAAAAGTACAAATGTATGAGCATCAAATCAAAACGTGCCAAAACTAATCACACTCCTTAAATAGGCCCATTTATAAATAATTATAGTATTAGACTACAGTTATTGATGCATTTATGTGTACATTACTTTAACATGCAGCTGATGAAGGTGATACTAAATACTACTGATGTAGCTTGTTATTAGGTACATGTAAGGTAAAGTCAGGTAATTTGTGACATCAGGTAAAATGGGACAAATAAGGTTTTACATCTTGGGCTGTTTAAATATGAGCAGCAAGTCACCAGACACTGCATTGTAAATACAAATGTGCTTACACGTAACAATGACGTTTACTGGTCTGAGATAACTAGTATGGGCGCACCAAAGATTCAAAAGTCCACAGGTCTCAGAACTTGCATGTTGACTCTGGCCCATTTGGTAGTAAGAGTCCTACAGCTGAAACAATAAGGGTATAACAATAAAAAATGGTTGTAGGATGTTGTGTTTTATTAACTTGCATTTCAACATTTATTGTCACAATATTCAGACAAAATTGGACAAAAAATAATAAAGCTAAAATTAAAGTAAATCCAGCATGTTTTAGGCTTACGGGTGCCATAAGATTATGCCTTATGTGATTGTGTGCCACCCTGTAATATAAAAAAGACATTTTCAGTATTTTGTCACTTAAAAAATATTAAAGATAATGCAGCACGTCCATGTGAGCCACACACAAGCAAGCACATGCATGCGCTGTCCATTGCAGACAATATGGCACCAAGGAAACAGGTAGCAAAACGAAGAGGGAAAGCACGGCAGAAAAGCTGGATGACCTTTTGTAGTGAGTATAGGCCAGGTTACATTGATGAACATGTCACTTCTTGATGTGTTTGAAGTTCCAAAATTTTTGGTGGTTTTCTTGTGAGGTACCTGACGTCACCCTGGCTTCTACTAATGCTCTCTAATACAACAGTAATAAACCCTGCCATCATGGAGGTTTTAATGTTTAGGTTTTTAAACTGTTTTTTTGAAAGGCATTGGTTTAACTTTATGGTCAATTTGGAAAATAGTTTGTTGTGCTGTTGCATTGTGTTGCTATACACAGAGAGGTGTTCCTGTTGGGGTGAACAAAATCACTGAAACACCTGTTAGTATAAAACTGAACATTAGAGTCCTCATGAGGGGGATTTACTCAGTGGTGTAAGGTAGTTACAATAGGCCCCAGTGCACGCTTATTATGAGGGGCAATATTACGCCCTAATTACAAGTTATGAAGCACACACACACACACAAACACACACAGTTTTAGGTGTATATATATTTTAGCAACAGTCTGTCTTACTGCTGCTTTTATGTTATGTCCACTTGCAGATACTTGATATTGGACATATTATACAGCAATCATCATTACATATATCTGTATAAGACAAATCTACAAAAGAAAATAGGAAATTATTAGTTTAACTTGATAGTTTTTTATTGGTAAATTATAGTTTTTTAAATAGTTTATGTAGAATAAGTTTATAATTTGTTATAGATTGACACTGTTTTACAAAACCAGAAAACCATGATGGAGATGGGTTTGCCTTATTTAGGGCATGTATGGAAAATAGCACCATTGTGGTGAGCATGGATTCTTGGCTTTTATTTTATGAACATTTCCGGAGTCTACTTCCTGTGTGGGTTGTGTGCTGCTGTGTTTACCTGTCTCCAGAGGCTTCTCCCCTCCCCCGCCCTGCACTGAGGCTGAGTGTGCACGCCTGAGAGTCATCTGCAATCACCGGGCTTTAAGACTACCACCGACTCTAGCCTCAGTGCCAGAGTATTTGCGACTGCACGCAGTGGTATCTCGGCTCCTCTATTCCTCCAGTGATTTGAGTAATCTTGCAAGTTTGATTGTGTATTTTGCTCGTCGAGTGTTAACCCTCGTTCTCCTACCTTTTTTCCAGTGTCTCCCTCCGTGCCTCACAGCAGCCCACAGCCCAACACTCTCACCTGGTTATCCCACTCTGCACCTGGACTCCGGATCTCCTTTGTTCTCTGCATCATTCTGGCTCAATAAAACTGTTAAACCCTTTTCCCTCGGTCTGTCTGCATTTTGGGTCCATAACCTCGCTGTCACCACAACCATTTTCGTTTTAATGTGAGTTCTTCTTTGAACGCGGGCGTATTTCCAGGTGGCAGTTGGGCCACTCCACCCCATGGGCCCCAGTGCAACCGCACTGCCTGCACTGTCTATATTTATGCCCCTGGATTTACTGTATTAGACTGCATAGGTTTTTCTATTATGATTTATATGTTGATTGTATTTTATTTTATATTGAATCTTCAAAGTAACTCGTCACTTAAGTAAGCAAATATGTGTAGAGAAAAAAAGGACAATGTTGTCTTAGAACTAGTTGAGTTTGAGTGCAACAAAATGGAAACACTTAAGTAAGGTACAAATACCTCAGAATTGTACTTAAGTGGAGAACTTGAGTAAATGTAGCTTACGTGCTTTCCCTCCACTGTATAAAACACATTAAATCACAAGTAAAATGTGCATCACATCACATCCACTGACAAACACATAGAATAACTTATCATAATCATAACATCTTAACTTGCATAAAGTATACCACGATGTAACAAGAAAAAGTTGTGTATTTCAAATGCCTGTGGATATTCTCATTTATCCAGGTCATAGTTATCTCAAGGCAATTTTAGTTTACTTAGTTTTGACAAAACTAAATCCACTTGCATTCGATTCAATTGCCTTGAGATGTGTATTTCAAACTTTACCAGTCAAAGTAGGCCTAAATTAGTATTATAGCCAAAATGTTCTAGCAATACTTACAGTCCCCTAGGTGATATGAATGCATGAAACAGTTTCTCTGGATCAGCTTGAGCCATAATTTTTTTTACTTTTGATTTTTCACAAGATGTCCTAGTTATTTCTAATCTATACTGCTGCCAGTGTAATTATTCCCTCTGTCTTTCTAGTTTGTCCAAATTAATATTTTATATTTAATTTGAGTATTTAGAGTTATACTGTTGGCTACTTTGTGTGTTTAAGTTTGACCTATCTGTCAGAACAGTTTCTGTGTGCTGCTACATAAAGAAATATTTGTCTATTGATAAGGACTGAAACATGTAAAGAAACAAGACCAGGTTAGTTTCACTCCAGTCATGAAGACTTGAACAAAAAGGGGAATTAACAGTCATCAAGCCTAACCACAGGTGAGAAAGAGGAATTCACACATCTTGAGAGTGTAACAGTTATTGGGTGAAGGCTAAAGGAGGACACATGTTGGTGTGACGCAGCATTGGGTAAAGAGTGCAGAGCGTCAGAGAGCAGGATTTCCAGTTAAACCTGATTGACCTCATGAGGTCAGGCCTTTTATCAAGAGATCCAATTCTATGAAGCAGATTTAGATAAACCGGACTTAAATTACCATAGAAATCTGTCCCATAGACGAGCTTGGTTCATCTCAGGCCAGTTGGTAGCTCAGGTTCAACTGGTTTACATGTGAACAATGGAGGGTGATTAAAACGCAGGGCTCAGATCTTTATCGTCATAGAAGTATAAAGACGTTCTCCCGATGTATAAAAGCAGGTTGTTGACTAACTCAAATTATGTGTCCATAGTATGAGTAATTTACCCTGTAACTTATTCATATTCTTAGATTGATAATGTTCCTTGGATCAAATGAAATTTTTTAATAAAAATGAATTCAAGTTGTGAGTATTGTTTTAACAGGATAAAGTGGTGTTGTGACAGTATGCAGCGTGCCAAAATTCTCAAGTGTCAAAACTGTCACTCTCCCTGATTTGTGTGAAAGGAATCAAAGGCCTGTCCCAAATAGACGCCTGTCTCAATATAGGCCTGTTGATTTCAGTGATTTAAGCAATTAATAGCCCAGGCTATTAATTGAAATGCAGTAAGTAATGTATCTGCATCCGAGTAATGTTTCTAACTAATGTTTTAAATGGGCAATAAAGCTGAAAAATGTCTGCAAATTAGGCTATAGGTCATTCATGAACTTTCTCCAGCTTGTTCAGTGTTGGGCGATCTTCTCTGCTTCCTTCCAGGATGTTCTTGAGTCCTTGAGTTCTGCCTCGACAGACCTTCTCCAGGTGTTCTTTGGTCTTCCCGGCTTTCTTTTCCCCCGTGGGTTCCAGGATAAGGACTGTCTGGTCATGTTGGAGGGAGGTTTCCTCAAGGTGTGCCCAATCCAGCCCCATTTCCTGCGTTTGACTTGTGCTTCAGGTGGTTCTTGTTGTGTGGTTTGCCAGAGCTCTTCATTTGTTATTGTATTTGGCAGGTATATTCCCAGGATGTGTCTTAAGCATCTGTTTAGAAAGGCTTGCAGTAGAAAGGTGTTTGCCGCCTAGAACACTCCAGTTACATGACTTTATTAGAGCCAATCAAAAAGGAGATCGGAATTTACCTCCCATGTCTCCAGTTGAGCATCTGTGTCATGCTGGCCAACCATTATTTAGAACTATCTCAAGGGTGTACACAGCTCTTATGTTGACTTTATCAATACCAGATATAGATAGATCAAGGCTTAAATGGGAGAAGGACCTGGGAATACAGTACAGGCCAAAAGTTTGGACACACCTTCTCATTCAATGTGTTTTTTTTATTTTCATGACTATTTACATTGTAGATTCTCACTGAAGGCATCAAAACTATGAATGAACACATGTGAAGTTATGTACTTAACAAAAAAAGGTGAAATAACTGAAAACATGTTTTATATTCTAGTTTCTTCAAAATAGCCACCCTTTGCTCTGATTACTGCTTTGCACACTCTTGGCATTCTCTCCATGAGCTTCAAGAGGTAGTCACCTGAAATGGTTTTCCAACAGTCTTGAAGGAGTTCCCAGAGGCGTTTAGCACTTGTTGGCCCCTTTGCCTTCACTCTGCGGTCCAGCTCACCCCAAACCATCTCGATTGGGTTCAGGTCCGGTGACTGTGGAGGCCAGGTCATCTGCCGCAGCACTCCATCACTCTCCTTCTTGGTCAAATAGCCCTTACACAGCCTGGAGGTGTGTTTGGGGTCATTGTCCTGTTGAAAAATAAATGATCGTCCAACTAAACGCAAACCGGATGGGATGGCATGTCGCTGCAGGATGCTGTGGTAGCCATGCTGGTTCAGTGTGCCTTCAATTTTGAATAAATCCCCAACAGTGTCACCAGCAAAACACCCCCACACCATCACACCTCCTCCTCCATGCTTCACAGTGGGAACCAGGCATGTGGAATCCATCCGTTCACCTTTTCTGCGTCTCACAAAGACACGGCGGTTGGAACCAAAGATCTCAAATTTGGACTCATCAGACCAAAGCACAGATTTCCACTGGTCTAATGTCCATTCCTTGTGTTTCTTGGCCCAAACAAATCTCTTCTGCTTGTTGCCTCTCCTTAGCAGTGGTTTCCTAGCAGCTATTTGACCATGAAGGCCTGATTGGCGCAGTCTCCTCTTAACAGTTGTTCTAGAGATGGGTCTGCTGCTAGAACTCTGTGTGGCATTCATCTGGTCTCTGATCTGAGCTGCTGTTAACTTGCGATTTCTGAGGCTGGTGACTCGGATGAACTTATCCTCAGAAGCAGAGGTGACTCTTGGTCTTCCTTTCCTGGGTCGGTCCTCATGTGTGCCAGTTTGGTTGTAGCGCTTGATGGTTTTTGCGACTCCACTTGGGGACACATTTAAAGTTTTTGCAATTTTCCGGACTGACTGACCTTCATTTCTTAAAGTAATGATGGCCACTCGTTTTTCTTTAGTTAGCTGATTGGTTCTTGCCATAATATGAATTTTAACAGTTGTCCAATAGGGCTGTCGGCTGTGTATTAACCTGACTTCTGCACAACACAACTGATGGTCCCAACCCCATTGATAAAGCAAGAAATTCCACTAATTAACCCTGATAAGGCACACCTGTGAAGTGGAAACCATTTCAGGTGACTACCTCTTGAAGCTCATGGAGAGAATGCCAAGAGTGTGCAAAGCAGTAATCAGAGCAAAGGGTGGCTATTTTGAAGAAACTAGAATATAAAACATGTTTTCAGTTATTTCACCTTTTTTTGTTAAGTACATAACTCCACATGTGTTCATTCATAGTTTTGATGCCTTCAGTGAGAATCTACAATGTAAATAGTCATGAAAATAAAGAAAACGCATTGAATGAGAAGGTGTGTCCAAACTTTTGGCCTGTACTGTAAGTATTGAGGAGCAGTTATGGAGGAACTTGTACAGAGATGGGGTCACCTCTACTTTAAACGCTACAGGTGGAGGCTGATAAAATTTACTAGGGAACTTTACTAATTCCAATCTTGAGTCAAATTATGCTAAGAAACTTACAGGAATCCTTTTGACAATTGCTAAGAAATGTATTGCGATAAAGTGGAAATCAGACGCCCCCCTTCCAATTACAATGTGGCTTTGTGAAATCAATAGCTGTGTGCCCACTGAGAAAATAACTTACTGGATGCAGAATAGAAGAAAGACTTTTTACAAAATATGGCAACCATTTTTATTTTATATGGAAAATCTCCCAGCACACCAGGTTGACTAATTTCCCTGCATTGGAGCTTGACTTGGCATGATTTATGAGCTTTGATGCTACCCTTTGTCTCTCCCTGTATCTCCGATTATTGCATTATGTATTTTATTGATTCATTTATTATTATTATTATTATTATTTTCTTTTCCACTTTCTCTTGTCCTGTCATTGTACATAGTGTCCATTTCAATTTTACTTTTTTCTTGATTTGATTTTGTCTTATCAGTTGGTAACTGTAACTTTGTTCCTGAAAAAAAAAAAATCAAAAGAAAAAGAAAAAGAAAGAAAGGCTTGCAATTTGTTGGTGGTGACTTTTGTGGTCCTCCATGTTTCTGCCCCATAAAACAAGACGGACTTGACGTTTGAATTGAAAATGGAGTTTGGTTTTTGTGGAGACGCACTTTGAGTTCCAAATTGGTCTTGATTTTCCTTTTCTTGTTTGGGTGTCTTTGTCATTGCCTCCGTCTTTCTCAACATTCTATTAGTAGTTTGTATTTCTAATAGATGTCTTACGTTTACAGGTGTATCTAATGTATAATCTCCAATGTGTTAATCTGGGTTGACTCTACTTAATGTATGCTGTCAAACATTTGTGTGGGCTGTTAAGTTCAATGTATGTTTTCAAAGGTGGACCATTTAAGGCACAGCTAATGGGGATTAAAACAGTTTATCTGTCCTTTAAAAAAAACATAAAAACAGATTTACTCCTGATTTACTGTTTACTTTCACAGCCCACAATTAGTTATATATTTTTCACAGTTTTGAGTGTAATGTAACAGCTTGGTTACTAGTAAAGAAAAATAATTGTGGTAAAATAGAAGTGAAAGACTAAAAAGTGTGTCCCAACTCAGAAAAGCCCAGCTAGCATTTATATTAATGGGAGTTAATAGCAGACATTTTGACTTGTTTTATTGCTAAAATCTAATATTTAGATGCATCATTTTCAGTGTGTTGGATGCTTTTACCACATTGTTTTCTTATCTGTAGTCTTATTATCTGAGAGTTGTTATTATTGTTATTTTTATTGACAATGACAATCCCAGGTGTGGTATTAGTACACCGTCTGCAAATCAATATATGTGACGTAACCGCGGGTGGGCGGAGTTTACGTCCAGGCACCATGGCTTCGGTTGGACCCGAGGTGAGTGTGTGAGCGTTATCTACGCCAGGCTTGTTTTTACTTTCACATTGTTTTCCGGGCCTTGGAAAATGTGTTCCGGCCCGGCAGCCAGAAACCCGCTTGTTAACGGGCGGATTGTCGGTGCCGGGGTGTCGTTTTGTCGTAAAGTGCCCGCTGCCAGCCCGCAGTCTCTTGCTTTTGTGCTGGACCGGAGGGCAACTGAATGTGCAGGAAGATGCTGCGCCCCGGAACCTGAATGATGAGTTCTGGCGCGTTGTCTCCTTAACCCTGGCTTTAGTTATCCATGGTCCTGGCTCACGTCAGTGTCCTGCTTCTGTCCAGCTTTAGCGGTTCAAAATAAACTGCAGATAGATAATGCATACCTTTGAAGCTCGTGTTATTCGTGTTTGTAGCCGTATTGTCTGTCACCGGCTCACTGGCGGCTAATTTGTACACTGCTGTTTAGCTAGCTGTTAGCAACCGTGCTAGTTAGCAGACAGGGCACACTTTCTCATATCCCCACAAAAACTGATTCCCGAGGGTAAAATCTTCTTTCAACGACAGAGGCTGGTCTTTATCTTAATTGTAACAACACGTATAAGCGGTTGGCAGATTGTGTTATCCTCCTTTATGCTGTGCAGTCTGTTAGCTACATGATAACTGATGCAGTCAAATGAAGGCAACAGTGGCACTGCTGCCTACAACCTCCCACTGTAAACATATGGCGCCAGCTCTCAAACCGGATTTGATGCTCTTTGCATTATCATTGCTACACATTAAACTTTTCACAGGAATTATTCCTCTGGTGCAGGCATGTCTTTGTTAGCTATCTGCAGTTGTGATCATGGCTTTCAGTCGGTATAAAGCAGTCCAGAGCAGGCTGTATCAAGTTGCATTGTTGTTTTATGGAGGTTTCATCAGTAAAGATGGAGTAGATAAACTGATCACTTGACTACAATGACACACAAGTGTGCAAATCTATCAGTCCTCCAGTCTTTGTTTCTTTTTCTTTTTTTTTCTTTTGGAGAGATAACATCCGGTCTTGGTCGACAGAGGTCGCTCGAGCTGCGTTGAGATTATCTGCTCAGCAGTGCTGGGAGTATCATGAAGTGTAGTAGAGTGAAAAAGAAAAGGTCTGGGGCACTAAGCTGTGCAGCCACTTCCTTTTGCATTCACAACTTTGCCTTGTTTGATATGGTGATGATTTTGGCACATAGATGCAATAGTTTTAAAGGGTCAGTTCACCCAATTAAAAAGCACATTTCCCCCATACCTTTAGTAGTATTCTAGCCATGTAGATAGTCTTGGTTTTATCTGTTTATATTTTTAGATAATACAGTGCTGCAGGGATGGCGTTAATTTGTAGGCCAGCTCGGAAGTTAACACCACCCTGGTTCCTTTGACCAAAAGCCAATGGATCCATTGGATTTAAGATGATTGAAGACTGTCATTTCAACACCACTTTTATGATTTTTTGAAGCCTACATGCAATTGCCAGAAGAAAAAAGCTAACACTAGGCTATCAATGACTTTCACTATGGTTGTATGACGTCAACATCACAACCACAAGGAGGCTGTGAAGCCGTGTTGGGCGTGACAATGTTCTGTAGTCTCATTTAGCCACTTATTAGCAACTGCTTAAAGATTCAGATTCATGAGTGGGATATTTACTGATGTTTGTAGGTCTTGTGTTAACCGCAGACCGTATTTAACCAATAACTAATTCAAAGAACCCACTGACTTCAAAACAAGGCAAGAGGAAATGCGAAAATGCTAACTCATTTCTCGGTTGTAGGACTCATTCCACCACCACAATGGAGGCGAATGGATTTTCACTGAAGCATCATGCGTTTTTAGAAACCCTGTCCCTGAAATAAACAGACCTCACCATCCTCAGTTTGTAAGGAGTATTTACTGACACATTTCATGTCATAGAACAAAATGTAAAAATCCCTCAAGCTTGTGTTAACCGCAGACCTTATTTGACCAACAACTAATTAAAAGAACCCACTGACTTCAAAATGAGGGAACAGGAAGTGTGAAAATGCTAGCTCATTTCCCAGTTTTAAGACTCTTTCTACCACCACAATGGTGGCGAATAGATTTTCACTGAAGCATTAAAAAAATGCAGCTACATGTGTTCTTAGTAACCCTGTCCCAGAAATAAACAAACCCCACAGTCATCAGTTTTCACTGGAACTATTCACTACCAAAATATTAGCTCAATGCAGATTGTTGACAATGTGTGATGATGAGTCCTGCTGAATTGATTGGTCAGTAAATTAATGAGTTGGTAGACTGAGGATGAATTGCCCAGCATGTTAATCTATCTATCTATCTATCTATCTATCTATCTATCTATCTATCTACCCTTGTAACAGTCTGCCTGCCTCTTAATGCATACATGCATACAATTAGGCCTCTGAACCAATGTCAGCCTTATCTTTGAGCAGTATGCTTCACTTCGTTGCTGCCCCTTGCTGGCAAATGCTCGATGCAGAGAATTTGTGTCAAGGTGTGCTGTTTATTTTAATCAGCCATCACAAAAGTTAAAATGTTTGCTAGCCACTGAGGTTTAAGTGTTTATTTCACTTCTTGAAACTACAAAGAAAGTGAGAGACGCTTTCCTGTGTGACTGTTTGAACAGACTTCATTTGCATTGTCCACAAAGATAGCAGTCCGCTCCCCAGAGACTGATTAGCAGCACATTAACAGCAAGTTCTTTCACAGTAAATTTACAGTACTATCTTTAATGTTTGACAACACTCTACCATGCATATGAAGCAATTTGCCGTACTAATACTTATCATATTTTAACTTAAAGAATATGCAGGGTTCTTTAAAGTTTTGCACTATGTAGGACAGGTGTTTTTCATTTCCTGGTCCCTCAGTGTACCGTACGGCGTGTGTGTGTGTGTGTGTGTGTGTGTGTGTTTCATTCAGCATTCAGATCATGAGTGCATTGAGACAGGAAACATAGCACGAGAAGAGGCTTGGATGAATGTGCAAGTAGGGCTTTGGGCTCCTGTAGTTGAGGTGAAATGGCCATTATTGGCCTTGTGATAGATTCCACTCATCTGATGTCATTTCCTCTCAGGCGTCTCCCGAGTATTGTACGGGTATGATGGTGCTGACTGACACGTGACTTCTTGAAAGAAACCGACAACTATCAGAAATATTTTCCTGTAATTGCAAACTGTCATGTAGATGATCATGTGCCGCTCATTAAGCAGAACCCTGCATGAAGAATGATTGATATGATGCAGTTTGCTTGATCCCGAAGGGTTAGGGGAAAACTTCATTTCACATAAGAATTGCATTAGTTATCTTCTATGTAGGTTTCTTTCAAAGTTTCTAAAAATCAGTATTTGTATGTCACTGTTAAGGTTATAGTTTCACATTGTTATATTGATGGAAAAGGCATTACCGAGCTGAGAGGGCACCGCATAACGAGGTGTCCTGCACTTGTATCAAGAATTCATCTCTGATGGAGGCAGGGGTTTGCATGCAACCTATGCACACTGCACAACCCTACAAAACAACCAGTTAACTGTGACTGGGTAAAGAAAATAATCCAATCTATAGCTCATTTCATCATAAGAGATCAGCACTGTGCTGTGTCTGTCATTACTCTCATTGAGACCAGTTAGCTTACCACTTACCAGTTATTCTTTGGTATTGCAATTCAGTGGACTAAAAAGCATGAGTGAATGATATGGAAGGCAGTGCATCACAGTCTGGGGATGAGCAAAACATTCATAAATACTGGTATGGTCTGTGTTAAAAAAATCAGGTAGTAGCCTCTCATTTACATTGGCGCTGACTGATTTCACCTTATCGACTATAGATTTCATCCAGTACCTTCAGTGGGCTATTTGGATCAAGGAAGTTGTGAGAAACAAGGTTCAAGTAGGCTACAGCTGTGCCAGATATAAGCATCGGATTGGCATTGGCAGATACCTAATATTAAATGACTTCAGACTGGGACTGGGGACATCACAAAACTGATGAAAACATGAACATAGGCAATAGAGTCGAATGAGGGAAGTGTCCCATAACCAACAAATACTCGTAACTGTACTCGTGTCATGGTCTTCGTCTTAAAACAACAACAAAAAAACCTGTTCAGCAACTGCACTGTTGACAACCTTGGCACGAAAGATTAAAGGTATGAAATCCCCATCAAGTAGCCCTTTAGAGTGGTAAACATTCACATACCATCAAGGCTGACACTGCGTTAACACTAATCCGTTTTTGTTTTGAAACATAACTTTTGCTACTGTTAGCTTCTACACTAGTCCTGAGTTTCTGAACCCTTTAAACACACACCATTTTAGTTTGAAAGTTCAGGGGTTGGATTTTAGTGTGGACGGTGGAAACATAGACTTTTGAAAACCAGGACACAGATACCTGCTTTCGTTTCCCATTTGCATCTTATCAGTCATGATGTGTCAATCAAAAACATACGCTACCTTTTGTGATTTTCATCCTTCTTGTGTGGGTACTCCTATTCCATTTTCCGTTTCCTCTGTTGATGGATGTTGCTTTCACTATCCAAGTCATGGGATGACCATAAACATAAAGTTTCGTTCTTTGGGGATGTTAAACCTTCATAGAATTCTGAACGTTTCACTTACATTACAGAAACTATCGTATAGCAAGGTTCCAGACCTCTGAATTGCTGTCCACATCATGGACGTTATAACGTTTTGAGGATGTGATATGCATGTGACCCACCATGTGAGATTTAAAAAGTAGCCGATAGCAGTTAGCGACTAACTAGAAGAAGAAGAACAGCAGTCGATAATACCCGTACATTGGGAAAACAATGAGGTCCGGGAGCTCCTTACCCTCCGAGCAGAGGAAGAGATCAGCCACCATAGGGACAATAAATGATTGTAGCCATATTATGCCATTTTTATTGTTTATAAACTGCTGCCAATGCATATGTTTTATGTCACACTCCAGGCCGGTGCTGTTGTGTTTCATATCACACCTATCACGCCTCTTTTGATTCTGTGATGTTGGCATGTGATCTAAAATCACACACTGGAGCGGCATGATGCTGCCGTTGTTTGGTTTTGGGTAAAGATGCAAAGGCAGCATAAAGAAGGGACTTCGTAGCTGCCCTGTAGCATGATCTCTGTGCAAAAAGGGCTTGAGATTTGTTCTGCGATTCAGTAATATTGTGCCCACTGATTACAGTGGCAGGGGAGAAAATCAAGGGGATCAGCAAAGTCATTGGAGTACATCGTCTGGAAATCATACATGTAATACAAACTGTTGTGCCAGTCCATCTCGTAGATGTCAAACCACTAGGGCTGACACTCTCTGGTCGGTTGGTCGGAAAGTTCTTGTCTGACCCAATTCTCATTGGTTGGATAAACCAAAAATGGTGTTACTTTTATAAAGCCCTGTCTCCAACAAAGTGTTTTTTTCTCAGCTAAAAATGCCAGGAGCTATTCTGTAAATGCCAAGCTGGGGGTGCTAGAGTGCTTTGGAGGCATAGTCTTTTTCAGCCAAGACACTTTGGTTGCATCAAGTTGCTGTGATATGGTGTATCCATGGAAGTAAAAATGTGGGTACAAAGTGGAGTACTTGCTCAGGCCCTCACCCTGGATGAATGAAGGCTGAAGCACGTAGCGAGAGAGGAAGGACCTGCTGGTGTTTGCGGTCAGCAGAATTAATTTCTCCTCTATTGTTGTTGCTGTTCTGCATTTGTACGGGTGTGACAGTTGGTCTTTGTGGTAATTGTCGTGCTCCTTCTCCACTGTGATTGGACGGCTGGTTAAAAAGTAACAGTGAAATGCACAGCATTTTACCCAAAGTTGAACATTTCCAACTCTCTGTAAACAGAAAAAACACCACTGCAAAAACGTGCAGTGCTCAGGGCACATTAAAAAGGCTATCTCTAGAAAATTGCATGGCAATCCACACAAACGTTTTCAAGGTATTTCACTCCAAATTAAAAATGTTAACCTTGTTGTAGAACTAGAGGTAAAATCAGGAGATCACAAAAATCAGTGGGCTGTATCTTCAGTTTAGGTTAATTTTTCTTGACACTCTTTATTCTGTACCTAAGCAGCACTGTCATTTGGCGAATGCAGCAAGTAACGCCATCCTTGCGATGGCCCGACGTTGCTGCGGTACATGGTCGCCACCCTCTGGTCATCCCCCCAGGTAGCCACAGTGAGTAAGTGGCTTTGAGCCACAAAAGAGCTTTAGCATTGTTAACTATGTCAGCACCACTAGCTGTGCTGATATTGTTAATGGCTCAGAGTTGCAGAGCTTTCAGTAATTATCAATGCTGAAAGGCATTGGGGGCGACCTGGTGGTAGACCAGTAGAGTGGGTCTGATGCCTCCACAGCAATGCTGTTGGATTGGGACGGCATTACAAGCAGTAATAGCCAAATGAGCGGCGCCACTAGCTAACTTTAGCTTCCCCCAACCAGACTTGAGTGATGCACAGTGCAGTAAACTGAAGAGTAGAGTTAACCTGTAGTCCAACATGCATAACCTGTCAAAAATATTCTTAGCAGTTAACGGATTAACGCTTAACCGATGACATTCCTATATGGGACCATGACTGTCTTTAGCAAAATATCATGGCAATCCATCAAGTAGTTGAGATATTTCAGGTTGGACCAAAGTAGTGGACGAACAGATAGACTGACATTGTCATTCCCTGTGCTATGCTGGTAGCACGACTGAAAAAAATGTACCAAAGCCCCTTTTACACAGCCTGTTCAAGGTAGGAATATGGTTATATTGTCTCACCTTTCTGTGTATACGTTACAGTCGCAGAATTGGGGGGACAGAGTGGTCTCGCCTCACCCATGAACAAAGGTAATAACAGGGCCAAAATGATGTCTGTATAAATGGACAGGGTGTCCACGGGATCTTAAAAAGTATTAAAAGTTGATAAATCAAATGTCGGAAAATTAAGGCCCTTAAAAAGTATTAAAAAGTCTTAATCACGATTTTATGAAGTATTCCATTTTCTTGGCATATAAGCTTTGACAGAAAGTATCCATGAATGTATGATTTATTTTCCTCCTCGCAACTATTACAAACAACGATGTGTAGGTAGGCACACTCGGACTGCCACTCAGGGCCGTGCGCGTACCTGTGTGACATCACGCGACGGCGCACGTCCAGGCGCCAAACAGAGGAGCCAAAGACAATAAAAATGGGGAAATGCAAGTTGATGGAAGGCAAGACACATGAACTGAGGCACATGTCCTGAGTTTTGATATTGGTGTAATATTGTAATTTCAGTTACTTTCAAGCTTTATTCCTTCTCATCTTATCTGAGTTCTGTATGTTTGTGCTCCATAGATTTAATTGCAAACTACAACTGTTTAGTAAGTTAAAGATGCGTTGCTGCTAACGACAGCTTGAAGTGGCGATGCGGTCTTAAGGTTTTTTGGGGAGGTCTTAAAAAAGTCTTAAAAAGGTATTGAAATTTACCTCAGGATTCCTGCATATACCCTGATGGGACAGCCAGCAGCACAGGATCATGGGCGGCACGGGTGTGACATTTTGATGTCATGTTATGTGTGTGACCCACTGTGGGAGATAACTACGTAGTAGCTGGGAGCAGTTAGCAGCTAACTCAGAGAAGAACAGCACCTGAAAATGTACTTGAAAATGTGCGCAATCCCCAAACAGAGGAAGAGATCAGCTGCCATATGATAGAGACAGTTAAAGGTTGTTATGGGCATGTTATGCCATTGTTGCTGTTTATTAAGCACAGCTGACACGTTGTGTTTCATGTCATGCCCATCACGCCTCTTTTGATTCTGGGATACTGGGATACAGTCAATCACATACAGGAGTGGCAAGATGCTGCAGCTGTTTGGTTCTGTGTAAAAAAGCAAAGGCGACATGAAGAACAGACAGCGCAGCGGCCCTATAGCATGATCTCCGTGTAAAAAGGGCTAAAGTGTGCAGGGCTGCTGGCTTCAGGCCTCACCATGGTCAGCCATCTGCTTTGCCCTTTTGGGGCCCACTGCTATGAAGTAAGACATCTGGTACGTCTTTTCATTGCGTAAGTTTAAATCTCTGCAATCATTATCAACTTTGTGCCCGTCAGAGCCTCTATCATGACTCACAGTTTCGCACTGTAACAAACATTTGTTAGGCTTTAGTTAAAATGAGTTTCACGTTAAGCGTTTTAGGCCGAGGTGTTCTTGTGTCAGGCTTGAGGCTTTGTCGTGTCACCCAGCAGTAAAGCTGTTGTTCTTTGCTTATGGGTGGCCTCCTTTGTGTCTTGGGTGTGTTGCATAGCTCATAGTGAATTAACTGTTCACTGGCTTTTCACTTTGCTTTTGTACAGTGTCTGATCTCTACTGATACCTCACCTCTTTTACTTTATTGCACCTCTGCCATGGATCGAGGAAAGAACTTATCTCCCCTTGTTTTGTGTGTTCATTGAGCCCTGAAAGTTGATATAAACCTGAGCCTGTATGTCAGGACAGGGTTGTTATTCATTGTTGAGTTGTGAAACAGGAGAAGCCACCAGCATCTCTACATCTGTATTTCAGTGTGTCCAAAAGAAGAAGAAAACACATATCACATGGCAAAGTGACAAGCTTCTATTCTGATGATTAGGTAATTGTTTCAGAAGCCATTATGAATGTGAGGATTAGCTGCTCTTTCTCTTATTTGTGTCATTGGCTTTTGGACTTTTGGACAAATGGATGTATAAAGACGATACAGCATGGAGTCAGGGCCTCATTAATTCCTACAAATGTTGCTCAGTAGCACGTGAAGCCAAAAAAGTTCAACTTAATGGGTGTAAAATTGCTCGAATCTTCTGCATCATTGGGCCCATAGACCAAGCACACTACAAGTGGCTTACTTCTGCTGGCTGAACTGGCTACTTCCAGTTTAGTACGCCGCTAACTTGAATATGGATAAAATTCTTTAAATGAGCAGCTCTTCTAGACTTTGAAATGTTATCGGACCAAATGAATCAAATCCTGACAGTGAAAAAAGTCATTTTGTGGGGCTGTGACGTTCAAAAAAATGGACCCACTGATTTACAGTTGTCTCTTTCTCAATGCGAGACTGTGGGACAGTATTTTTGAACCCAGTGGCATCATGTGACTGACCTGGAATTTGTAGTTATGCGGTCAGGCCACTACATCAAATTGGCTTCAAAGTGCAGCACACTTCCTGTGGGCCTGGTTGAACAAAATAAGTCGTTAGAAGTAGCGCTGTAGTCAACCAAAGAAAATCTTGGCCGACTAAAGTTGCACATAATCTTCAACTAATCGATTAGTCGCAGGGAAAAAAAAATCTGCATGTTATTTTTACTTCTGCGGTGGTGTGTCTGTGTCAATCTGCAGTTACACATCCAAAACACTAGTCGGCAGTGGAGGACTGTGTTAAGTGCTGTAAAGTTTAGTTCAAATCAAATTTTATTTATATAGTTGATTGAAAACACACATTAAATGTGGCTTAATAGGGACAATTTCAAACACAAGTACGCAAATTGGCTTCACCATAAATCGCAGAACTGACAACACTTGTCTTTGTCTGGACACATTTCCCCCACCAATACAACATGCTAACGTTATTAGCACAAGTCTACGGCATTTTACATTGTATAAATTAGCCTAGCGCATAGCGATCTTTTCCTCTTCTCATATAAAACCAGGGACAACAGCAACATGTAACAAAGGTAACGGCACATAATTTGGCTCCATTACAACTCACAACATTCACTGACAAAACAACTGTCTTATACTAATCACGTTTTCCAAGCAAATACAACATGCTAACGTTATTAGCGCCAGCCTATGGCATTTTACATTGTATACATTTGCCTAGCGACGAGCGGAGATTTCCTCTGCTCATATAAAGCCAGGATATATCCGGAAGTATAAATCCCTGAAGGATAAATCACACACAAGACTTAAAATGCTATTTTAGTGGAGGCTTTATTGTCTTCACAATTTGGAAACTGTGAAATGGTTGGGAAATGGTTTCAGTTTACAGAAACAGACAGGAGGTCTGCTTCACCACGACGCTAGTCTGAGTGGGCGGAAGTTCGCTGCATAGATCAGCCTCTCTTTGGGCGGAACGAGCCACCTGCTGAAGTCCCGCCCTACCACCTCCGGTTGTCATAGTTGACAAACGTCCTTTACTAACTTTTGCGGTGTTTGATCTTGCAGGGATGTAGCCATTTTTCTGCCATGGTTCGCGTCCTGTAGGCGATATTTTTGTGGGCGTGTTACCAACAAAACCTGTTTCCCCCCGGCAATATTTTTGCAAGCGCACCGTTGCTGTGGCACCGCCAAGAACAATTGTGATTGGTTGAAAGAAATAAAAAAAGCTGGGGCGTTTTTTTCTCCAATCTTAAAGTGAGGCCCTGTCCAAATACCCACACTTGCGCCCTTGTGTCCCTTAATTGCACGCTCCCGCTAAGGGGCGCAAGTGCGTAGGGTGTCCAAATTGTCTTCTGTTGTTATCAAGGGGTGCAAACCTGCGCCCTTAATGCACCCCTTCCGAAAGTGCGCATCAGACCTCACTTTGCTGAAGGATTTTACCCAGAATCCTCTGTAGTTTCGTGATGCCGTAACACTGCACAGCTGGCCGGTACAACTCACCATCTTCAAACGGTAACTGACGTATCTGCGAGCCGTTAACTCCGACTGACAACAACCGTTAGAGGAACATAACGTCAAACAACACGCTGTGTGGACTTAATAATACATGACAGGGTGTTAATAATGAAATAATATACAGTTTACAGTTGACCTGAGGTTTGTATGATAGTCCACATCACTTTACAGTTTTGATTGTGTCTTTAATTATTATTATTTTATTACCATATGTCTTTATAGTTTATTTTATATCACAATTTACCACAATTTATCCAAGCAAAAAACGTTTTAATAGTAATAACGGTAATCTAGGCTAAAAAAAGATGTTACAGCTAATATACACATTATTAACAGGTAAATTCAAGAGTAAAATTTAATTTAAAAAATTTACCTGTTGGTTGGGCATCAGCATCAATACTTGGATCTGATGTAGATGCCGCCTTCTCCTGCGGCTCCTAATCCTCCTCATCATTCGCTGATTGTATCTATTTATCATTTGCAGCAGCAGTGCTGTGAACAACGTTATTTCCTCTATCGCCATGTTTCGTCTCCTAGGAGACGGACCAGCTGGACCCAAACGGAAGTGACGTGTACGCAACTGTCCCAATTCTCCTTTTTAAACAGCGTCGATCCCTTGCGCACTTACGCCCCTAACTGCACTTTTGGCAAGTGCACTTCAGGGAAGACCTCAGGGCACAAGTGCGGGTATTTGGACAGGGCCTGAGAGTCGGCGCAGCCAGACCTTTCTTTTCTTGAGAAAGGTCTGGTGAGCGAGACTATTGCGACGCTGAGTGTGAGGGGTGGGCGAGTCCAACTTTCTGTCAACACATTTTCACAGGTAACTTAGTGTGTGTCCCCCGCTGCAGGAAATAATGGATTAATCCTGGAGAGCTGTTGATGTAGCACTTTTCTCTTTATGAAAGTAACACGGCGATTATTTGACCAATGAGAATTTGGTCGGACGAGAGCATAGCGACCAAATAATCGACTAGTCGACCAGGAGACTACAGCCCTAGTTAGAAGACACCACAGTAGGCCAAGTCCACGGGATATTTTTGAAAACCCCTCCTTTCTCCAAAAAAAAATCTGTTTACACAAGTACATTGCAAAAAAAAATCTCTGTCCAAACTAAAACACAAGCACACAGTTGAAACGCTGTCAAAAGCACGATCAACCAACTGGTGGTGACATTATCTTAACCTTAAAGCCATGCAAAGAAGAGGTAGAAGACGAAGAAGATGTTGGCCAATCAGAAGCCAGAAAAAAGCTTATACTGGAAGGCTACCTGTACTGCATTTTGACACCTCTGTTCCCCGGTTTAGTGGAAGAGTAACTGTACATTTCTGTGTAAACATGTACTAAGTCTTGTCAGTAAGATCAGAGCCAGCATTACGCCCGCCAGGACAGGAAATATCCCCTCATTTGACTTGTCTCACAAAAAGATAATGGCGGATACTTCAATGTCCCAAGCCAGTAACTCAGTTTTTCCTGTCAACACATCAATGCATAGTTTCTGGAAATCTTCAGCCTGGATGGAGTTTTAGGAAAAGTCTGTTTTCAGTGACCTAAAAAGCAGTTTTTGTGTGGAGTAAAGGCCAAAATGTACTGAATAGGCTATGTTTTTATATAGTACATGTGTACAAGGCCTCAGTTTGGGGAAGTTTTGATGGGTGTTGTCACTATTTAATGACATATTGTAGACTAAATGGAAACATAATTAAGAAATGATTGTACTGAAAACAATGCACAACAAAGACTTGGCAACAATAAAGCCTTTGTACAGATGCATTGTGCTAAATAGGTATTATACATTTATATTCACTCAGGTTGTACTGAGCACAGCAGACCTCTTTAGTTTGTCTGTTCTGGTCCTTTTGTGTCTCTTTCCTTGATTGTTGCTCAGTCTGTTCCTTCATTTCTGTGACTCCAGTATCTGTTGCATGGCCTGGCAGTGTTAGGTTTTGCTGCCCTCACTGGCCTGAGGCTCAGGGGAGACAATAGACTCTCCTGTTGAGAGGTTCAGATGTGGCCTGATGTCCACAGTTGGAAATGTTTGTCTAATCAGGCTCCTCGGTGACATCCGGCTTGCTTCTGGGCCTCTTATTCTCTTACCTCTACCATGTTTCCCTCCATTTTCTTTTGTTAATGTGCCTTAAGTGACTCTGCAGGCTCACCATCGGCTACAAAACCCCCAATCTCTCCAAAATGTGATTGACCAAAATATACTTCTATTTTACATAATAAAGACAGCAGTAATGAAAGAAAACAAAGCAAATGATTCTTGTTTCATAAACTACTATTGGCATAAATTAGCATGTGTGAGGTATAAACATTAGTAGGGTATATGTCATGCAGGATTGTTGGATGTATTTCTGATTGGATGTGCTGTATTTGTATGGCGAGTCTGCTCCAGTGGATATCTTGAGTGGCAACGAGGTCTTCCAGTCTAAAGAAATGGAGTGGTGTTACAGTTTGAGCTGACTGAGCATGCTCTGTGGAGAACCTCTGAAGAGGAGGACCGACAGAGGGAGCCACCAGGTCACATGACCGGCGAGGTGAATGTGCATGCGGGGAAAGAAAAGGAAACGAGGAACAATCTGTCCGACACATTCTTGCTCTCTCTCCCTCTCTCTGTCCTCCCCCCTTCCCTCTGTCTCTCTCTCTCTGCTTCTCTCCACCTCACCCACTCACTCTCTCCCTCACACACACTCTCTCTGACGCCTTCTTCTTCTCAATGGAGGCCATGAGAAGAAAGCAGGTATGATGCTTCCTGGAGGCACACTAGGGAAAAGATATGTTAGCTTTATACTCTTCACCCTTGGTTGGCTTTGAATGGTCTGAGGAGATGCATAGTTCTCGCTCCTCAGTTTCCTTTTCTATAAAAGTTACAATCAGTTGGTCTGAGCTCATTGCTGTCTTCTCGTCGAGATGGTTTCTCAGTTTGTAAGGTTCGCTTCTCGAGACTGTTGCTGCTGCTTTATCATCAACTGACTGCTCTTGATTCCTCAAATCAAGGACTTAATCTCGAGGAGCAGTGTTTTTGATTTGGTGGCAGTGCTGCTGTATCAAAGGGAGACGTGAGTGTAGCGTGCTGGATCATGTTGTTGGAGAGAGCTCCTCATGGATTAGCACAACAGCTGTATTTAGAGCAATCACAGCACGGGAAATTTGATGTACCTCTCAATACATTATAATGACCATCTGATCTCCTGGGGTTCTGGAAACTACCCTGAGAGTTGATTTTTAAATCTTAAACCCAGCCTCCTTTTGTCATACTCTTCTTTTACGCCTCCTCTTTGCCCTCAGTGTATCCCCTCATGGTCAGTGTATAATGAGATCCCAGGGGGCTGGATGTATGTGCCGCCTTGGCTATGTTATCAGGAATATACTGGAACATAAGGCTGCAGTGACTGCTTATCAACCTAAAGGGTGCATGTTAGGCTGCGGTGTGAGCTGCCATGTTTACCGGCTTTGATCTTCTGGGCAGCTTCCTGGCTGAGGGCCAGACCTTGCATGTCTTGAGCTGTCAGTTTGCACAATTAATCAGTGGACAGGTCAATTATTGGCTTATTCCTGGAGCTTATTTGAGAGTTTATGCAAAACAGACACATATTTAGTAATTTTTAAGATTTATTTTTGGAGCATTTTTGCCTCTTTGTAGATAATGAGCAGTGGAGAGGTGACAGGAAATGATGGGGGGAGAGGAAATATGCAGATGCAGATCCCAGATGCAGACTGGGATCAGTGCAACTGCATGGTCAGCGTGTTAGATCAGTAGACCCCCAGAACACTGCATAGTTTTTGATTTAAGCAATATTACATGAGAGGATGTGTTTTACTGTTATTATTGGTATGACAACGTTTGGCAGGACCGAAGCGCTTGCGGACAGATTAAGCTGCTATGTCCGCGAACTTTACATCCAGGTTTTTTTTTTTTTGTGTTAAGTGTCTTGTAATGACTCTACTTGCTTGTCTTACTATTTGTCTGCTTTTACAATGTTGTCTTTTGTGTTTGGTCAGCCGAAGACAAATTTACACCCATGGTGGACAATAAAGATATATTCTATTTTATTTTAAGATCAATATCTTTAAAAAAATAAATAAATAAAGGAGCTAGATGCGAAGCCTAGATTCGTCGTGGTATAGTCTCACCGGCAGAGCTGATGTGATCCAAACATTTTCAATAACTGTTAACTTCAGAGCGTTGTAAAGTCCTAAAGTCAGAAAAATGCTGTGAATTTTGAAAATGATTACATCTATCTTTTTTCAGCAAACTTTGTCTTACAAAATATTTTGCTTCAGTCCATATTTGCTGGCGTTAAGCCTGTTAAAAACAACATTTTCACGGTTGTCACAAAGTATTTGCGCTCTGTTTTGCTGCACACAAGGAAGGCATGCACCTCTAAGTTACTAACGTGGCAGTCTTGCACCAGTCTAGCAGAACAGTAAATAATGGTTGATTTTAAATCAAAATGAACAACAAAACGATTTTGTATTAGTATTGTAGCCTATTGGAAATTGATGCAGCTCTGGAAATATATTTAGTGATGACAAAGGTGTGCTCTCATTTTGAACATGTCTGGTTTACCAATCAGATTGTCTGGTCAGATCTATCATTTTGTTTTGAGGATATCCTGAACCAAAAATAGGTAGCCTTTTCTTTTTTAGGATAGTGGTGGTTCCCAGTTTTAATGCTGGGTCAGAGGAAGGAGCTCAGAGATGAATCAGAGGAAGAAAAGAGCTCCACAAAATCAAGTATTTACCTGACCCTGTCTGCAATTGTTGCTATTGCTATTTAGTGCAAGTGAAATACTGTATAGTTTCACTTCTTCAGGCCTCTAAAAGTGATTCAAATGAAAGAGAGGAAGGGTAATTTTGCCCACTTTGGTCTCACAGCCCATAGTCGAAGTAGATGCTGCCTCATGTCAAGGGATCATATGACAAAAATGTAAGGATCTCTGGGACGGCAACTCGTCCTTCGTTTATGACTGTTTGAAATTACGGTGGTGTACATTTGTAGAAAATCATTTTATCTCATTTGGGTTTTGGCCCATGTGCATGTCATTGGCAGTGTAACAACTGGTTGTGTAATGTGTTTTGCCCTGACTTGTTTTTCAGGCCTCCTAATGATAACATCAGTGTGTATAATTCAGGCCGTGTCACATGTAAGGTTCACGTTATGTTGAAGGGACCGTGAATGATTGATACATTTGAATATTAGATAATCCATTAGGGGCTTATTGTTAATAATTATTAAGATTATTTGCAGCTTTTTTTAAAAAAAGGTCCAAACTGCAATGTAAGCTCTGAAGCACTGGAACCTTATTTTTTGCAGCCATGGCTGAAGCTTTACTCTCTTATAACATCTCTCCATTTTTTAATGTGCTTCTAAAGGTTCTTGATCAGCACTCAGAGCCTTGGCTTCACATTTGGAGCTCCTTTCAGCCGCCCCCATATGCCCATCCATGAGCCTCCAGACCCCTACGTTCCCCATCTAGTGGAAAACCGCTGCAATGGCCGCGTTCTGTCAGTAAACAATCTGGTTGCGAAATGGCGGAGATCTGCAGACAGGCTTCTCTGCTTCCCTTCCCCCCCTCTCCTTTCTGTCTCCAGTGTGTAGGTTCCACTTTCCACCACTAGGGGGAGGGATGAGGCTGGTGTTGTTTTTTTGTAACTGGCTCTCTTCAATCCATGAAAAAAAGGAACTGAAGGATCCTTCTTCTCTTCACTCTCACGTGTGCTCACTAGATTCCTTGAGACCATACACCACAGAGGATTGTCCCAGACTAGATGTTCATTGGGAAACACCCTCAGATATTGTGCTCACAGCTCGGCTCTTGGCCTGACCTTGTTGCTGTTTGACAAGGTGCATGTTCGTGTTCGGCTCAGGGACTCAGGAGCACGTGTTTGGGAAATGATTCGGGGAATCTGTCCTGATGGCTCATTTAGTTGGGGTCTCGGTTGTGTGCAGGTTTCAGGACACATGCTGTCGCTGAAATCTGAGGATTTGTCTGTCAGAGCCCATGGAGAGGAAAATTTAACTGCTTGAATCAGCTTGCTAAAATGAAGCTTTCAGTGTCTCTTGCAGGTCTTGTGATTGGGTAGTTTGGGGAGAAAATCTTCCCTCTGCTTCCCTGAGACAATCAGGTACAATGCTCACAGTAACCTACCCCAAGCAGCACATGTGTTTGTATGTCTACCTTTATTCTGCTTGGTGTGAGCCTCACAAAAGGTCGAGGAGAGTGTAAAGCTTCCTGTGGAGCCCTAGGAACGCTGCTCCTCAAGGACAAATTGACCTAGGGCCACTTTGCTTTGATATTTGACAAAAAATAAAGTGTGAACTGTTTGGAACAAACAAGCTGGCTTTAACAAGCAAAGCAGGACCCAAAGAGAAAGCAAAAGTGTAGATTCATGATGTTTTCCTCCTGGGCCTCTTTTGTCTCCTTTGGGCCCATTTTTCCCAGAGTGAGCACAAGGTTGACAGTCTGCTCTGTAGGAAGAGAGTTTCACATTTCCTGGTGTTGCCTCTGTGACTCCTTCCTCCTATGAGATGTAAAGACGGTCTGTGGGTGGTTGAGATTTCTTTTGAAGCTCCGGTAGTGCATCTACTGCTCCTCTGGTTGGCTGTAGCGCAGAAAGAGAGAGGAGAGACAATGAAAGTGCATGGGGGTCGCCCTCATTCTCTTGGCTTACTCTAGTCTTTGATTCCGACGAAGACACAAAGAAGGAGGTTTTAGCAGTCAGGGCTCAAAGAGAAGATGGGTTTTATTCAGATACTCATGGAATTGGATTCAGAAATATGTGAATTCATTGATTTGTGAGTCGATAGAAAATATATCAACAGCAGGCTTGATAATCGAGCAAAAATGCCAGACATTCTGCTGCTTTTCTCCTTTTTATATCCGTCAGGATTGCAGCAGTTATGTTTATTACTATAATCTATTTTCCCAACTAGTCAAATAATCAATTGACAATTGTAATTGCTTCTGCTCTGATATTGTAAATTGAATATCTTTGGACTGTTGATCAGACAAACAGGGACTTTAAAGAGGCTACCCTGAGCTGAAATGGGAATTTTTAACATTTATAGACCAACCAGTTAATTGAAAAAGTTAACCCAGTGATTAGATTACAATGAAGATCAAATAATTTTTAGCTGGAGTTCCAAATTTGATTTCCCCTGACGTATGTGTTCTTGTTTCATCAGCCCGCTGGTCTGGCCAAAGGCAGTGTGGATAAAGGTGCCTCCACAAAGAAAGAGGACCTCGATGCGGCGAGCAACGGAGAGAAGAAGCCAGGTAAAATTAAACTTGAAAGCACCTCATTAATGAAAACGACCTGCTTACATTGTGATTGTGATTTTTTGTTTGTCCGTCCATAGATGGAGAAAAAGAGATAGCAGCCCGACTGGCCTCTTCCCCTCCAGCAGAGACAATGCTAAACGGCACTGAATGTGATGACGTGAGGCACAAGAGCCCGACACACGGCTCTGCTACGGCCAACAACAAGACTTTACTGTTGGTAAATGAAAACGGCATCCCAGACACAGAACCACCGCACGGTTCTGTCACTGGAAGCAATGGATTCATTCTCACTAAGCAGCAGCAGGAAGGCGGCTCTGCAGCGACGCCGGGTTTGGGAGTTTCCCCCCACAGGACTAACTGGTTGCCTTCGGGCTCACCCACAGGGGGACACACAGCCAAATCTCCCCCGGCCTCGGCGTCTGGGTGCACACAGAGTTCAGGTGCATTAAGGACTGATCCCAGTACAGGGACAACATCGGGACAGGGGACACCAGACACTAAAAATGGCACGGCCTCATCACCCGCCCTTGCTCCAGCACCCGTCACGATACATAGAGCACGCAAGACCATGTCCAGACCTGCTGTCAGCCCGGCACAGAAGGTAAGCCATCAGAATCTGGTGCATCATCAGACTCTCATTAATGTTTTCTGCCTCTTATTTTTTTCTTTTAGAGGGGTATAGTCAAAGATTATCATTATCCATTATCAGTATATACTACATGAAAAAAGCAGATGGACATCCTAACAAAGTATGAAGACACATGCGCAGTAAACCCAACATCTCCTTCCAAACCATGGGCATTAACAGCTTTCCACCAGATTTTGGAAGCTGGCTGCAGGGATTTGCTCCCATTCAGCCACAAGAGCATTAGAGAGGTCCAGCACTGATGCTGGCTGAAAAGGCTCTCAGTCAGTGTTCCAGTTCAGCCCAGAGGTGTTGGATTGGGTTGAAGTCAGGGCTCTGTGCAGGCCAGTCAGGCTTTTCTCACATCAGACTGGGAAAACCATTTCTTTGTGGACCTGGCTTTGTGCACAGGGGCACTGTCATGTTTAAACAGCAAAATGTCCTCTTCAAATTGTTTCCACAAAGCTGGAAAAACCCTGTTGTCTAAAATATTATAGTATCCTGTAGCATTAACAGTGTCACTGCAGGTCCTTAAATTCAGCTATGTAAACATTAGGCCTTGAAAGTCATAAAATAGTCTTAAATTTAAATTAGTGTGTTCTTAATTGCCACGAACATTTGATCTGAAAAAACATAGGTTAACTAAATCTAACCATAGTCCTACATGAAACCCGCCTCTGCACAGGACTACATGTTTATTACTAACCTGTCTACTCACCGGTGGCACAGCGATGCAATAGTTAGCATTGTCTCCTCACAGCAAGAGGGTTCTCCTGGTACCTCTGCTTCCTCCCACCGTCCAAAGACATGCAGGTTAATTGGTGACTCTAAATTGTCCGTAGGTGTGAACGTGAGTGTGAATGGTCTGTCTGTCTCTGTACAGAGTTTTCATAAACAAACACTGAACCAATAAGGACAAAAAGACATGACAGTCCCACCCACCCATCAACCCAGAAACGACCAGAGAGAGCATGAAAGAAAAGTAAATAAATAAAAAAGAATAATAAAAAAATGAATGAATAATAATAGAAAAAAATACAAATAAAAAAGGAGAAATGACGACAAATTAATGAACTTGCATGACATAAGTAGGGGAGAATAGCTTGTTTCATTACAAATTTTCAGCTTCCACATTTGTCACTAAAGTTAATAATGGTTGCTAGGTGGTGAAGCAGCATGCAGTTGGACCTTTTCTGCAATTGTAAATAATACAAAGCATCCTTAATCTAATGTCCATATGTTGGAGGTGAAGAGTCCTTCTGTTTACACAGGATGAGCCCTGTGGCCAGAGGTGAGCAGAGAGAGAGACAATGTCTGCCATGGACATAGATGGGACAACCAGCCATCCAAACATTGTTGAAAAAGCTTAAAATATTAAATCCCAAAAAATGAAATAGTTTCAGACATGACCAGAATATGTGAAAAAGCATTAAATAAAAGTGTCTGATAGATATAGACACCCTAATTAAGATTTCCTTCGACTGGAAGTGAGGTGCCCAAACCATGAGGAACAGCCGCAGATCAAAAGAGCAAAGTGTCCACATACTTTTGGCCATTTAGACGAGTCAATGGAAAATCACATAAAAAATCTGACAAAACTTTGAATGTTTAAAAAGTTTCATGACTGTCTGCTCAGGAAGAAGAATAATTTGGTTCAACAACACACTGTGTTGATACAGTTGAGCAGGTTTTACCAGCACGACTTTCTATAAATGGAGGATTTTCTGAGCTGCAACAAGCAATTTGTATCCTAAACGCTCCACTGGTTTTATGAACAAGCGCTTGCACTTTAACTTGTCACTTTGAGGGCTTGAGCCTTATGGCTGCACTGTTGTATTTGTTGTGTTGTTGCTGTATTGTAGCTGGGGCAGTGTGTTTCTGTGGACACACCTTGCTGCTGGTGATAACATGGTTTTGTTGCTGTAGAGCGCACCGAAATGAATCCCAAATTGACTGTAAAGCTTGATCTGGCAATAAATAATTGAATTTTGAATCTTGTTTACTGTAAAGCACAGGGGTCAGTGTCTTCTGCAGCAGGACACTCAATCATGTGGACATAAAATCTGGATGAAAATGAAATATATCTGTTCCCTCAGGGTGTTTTGTGGTGTCAGCTGATAAAAACAAACTGACTTTTGGACTATACTTGCGATCATAAGTGCTTTTCTTGTTCCTGCAGCTTCTTAACAGGGAATTAAGAGAAGCAAAAAGTGCCAAAATGGAGAAGAAGGAGACTCCTGTCGCAGCTGACGCTCAGAGATCCTCACAGCAGTCCCCCGCTCAGAACCATCTACCTCAGAGTCCACCGAATACGCCAGCTTCAGCACAAACTGCTTCATCGTCTGCTTCACCAGCACCTCCTGCAGCTCCTGCAACACCTCCGGCTCCTGAGGCTCCTCCAGCACCTGAGACTCCTCCACCCTCTGCTGCTCCTCCAGCTTCTACAGCTCCTGTGGCTCCTCCGGCTCGTCCAGCTCCTCCAGCTCCAGCCAAGCTACAAATAGGTCAGACAGACTCCAGTAACACAGAACAGAAACTGACCTGCTGTCGAAAACTGACTTTATTTGGTTTAGAAAAAAGTAACCAGTGGACCAGAAGAGAGCGTCATCTCTGCTGACAATTTTGCTTTAAATGTGTGTTTTTTTCTCGTGCTTTAGGTTCTTACTCAATGGGTATGTCATCCCGGAAGAAGAAGAGGAGGATGGGAACATACAGTCTGGTTCCCAAGAAGAAAACCAAAGTGCTGAGGCAGAGAAGTGTGCTGGAAATGTTTAAGGAACTACAACAGTCTGCCAAGAGCCCACAGGTCAGTGCTCCTCACATTTATTATAACAAACAATACAAACCTGGCTGACAAAGAGCCTTTTTACCCAGATATTAACTTGCGTTTCGGTGATCCAAACACAAGTGGACAGCTGAGACACACCACCGTTCACACCTGTGTCTATCATGTGTCTCCAGCTGACCACTTGTGTTCAGATTTTGTTACCATGTCACTGCTCATTAGTCATGTTAGCGGTGGTGTCGAACAGCTGAAGTATTGCTGTCAGCAGGATTCAACACGTCTCCTTCTGTAGAACAAAACGGTGGACAATATCACAGCACTTTGTCCAATTCGTCATAAAATGGGCAAGTTATAGAGCCCTAAAGACCGGTTCAGACCAAAGATTTGCGACGAGACGAGTTGAAACAGGCGACTACTTGCAATGTGCCGTTCTGCAATGTTTCAGATGTTTGAAGCCAGATTTTGACCATTTCTGATACATTTCAGTTTCACCAGAAACCTTTTTACAGCAGATGGTTATCATCATCTCTCGTCCTTTCTTGTCTCACAGATGAAAGAGGTGGCAAACATAAATGGGGAGAAGATCGAAAATGCATCAGAGGAGGAAGAGTCCGAGGAGGGGGAGTCTGAGGAAGAGGAGTGTCAGCAGTCAGCAGGAGAACCCATCAGTGCTGTCCGGGAAGCAGCGTCTGAGCCCATGTCTCAGGTTGGAACAGGAAACAGATTTTCATCCTTTCCATTTTTATTCTGACATTACATGTGATATATTCTGTTTCATGCAAAGAGCAGAACTTGAAGGGTAAATTTGGTACTTTTCAACCTGGATCCTATTTTCACATGCCTCTGTGTCGAAGTGAATAATAAAGACAAGTTTTGTAACTGGGCATTTGTGCACCATCACTTTACATCAACTAAAAGTGCTTGTTTTGCCACTGACAGGCTCAGATTGCGATTCGAAGTGTCTGACAACATTCTGGAAAGGAGCCCTGCGGAGATATCCCTTTTGTTTAGGAGTGAGATCCTGTTCTTTTAAATGGAGTCTGCTAGGTTTGGCAATATTAAGTTCTGGGCCTATTCTGGTTAAACAAAAAAGATCTTTGCACACTGAGTCAGTTTTTTACAGATGCGTTTCTTTAATCTGCACAGAAACCTTGCACACTGATTCTGATGCGTTTTATTGTTCTAATCATTGTGAAAATTCGCAATATGTGACAAAATTAAAAGACACATTTCCTCTTTTGCCTCTCTCCACTGGAGTTTCCTATCTGACTGTCACCACTCCCCCTCTGTCTGTCATTTGGCACTGCTGCTGCATGAAGGGGCGGAGCTGTCCTCCCTCTCTGTCCTCCACATTCTGTCAGCGGTCCACATCCTCCTCCTCGTCAACATCATCCATATTACTACCTGACCCTTTGAAAGTGAGCTATCTGAGTTATGAAATGATTCTGTGCGCCATGTTCATCTTTGTCGCAGCTGTGTTCCACCCCCACATTTTCTTCACTGATTCTTGGTCAAACAGGTCTTTGAAGGCTTATGACACACGCGAAAAACGCAGAAAGTCAAACCTATTCTGAAAATTTTAATGATGGACAAAAGTTTCGGACTTCGTGTGCAAATGTGATTGACGCAACATGAAGTTGAATTTATTTTTAGATGTGCGACAATGTGGGACAAAAAACTGACTCAGTGTGCAACGGCCTTGCTAACAAAAAGGTCTGTCTCTGTAGGGATCCTTACCATAATGTTGTCAGACACTTTGAATCGCAATCTGAGCCTGTCAGTGGCAAATACAAGCACGTTAAGTGGACTTAAAGTGAAAATGCATAAATAGTACCCACTGACAATACATTGCAGCCTGTTATGCCGCTGCTGTCTCCAGCACTCTTGCTAACACCGACCAGTGTCAAAAATTTATCGGCTGCATTAGTCATTTAGACACAAAAACATTGGAAAATGGGGTCCAGGTTAAAAAGCACAGACGTTTCCCTTTAACTGCCTGTTTTTGGCAGTGCTGTGGAATTATTTTTTGTGTGCAGAACTAGAAGGAGCTTTTTAATCTTTTATTGAAAGTCAGGCAGCAACTGTGCTGGGTGGCCCTTTGGGAAAGAGTGATAAATCACTTACTGATTAATTAGGGTCTTAAAAAGTATCAGTGTTGACAAGATGGCGTGAATAACAAACATTTCAGGTGCAAGCATTCATTCTAAAGGTGTACTTGCTGTCTGTGGGAAAGCCAATTCCCTGTGTGAGCTTATTGTCAGATAGAATATTGGAGACAACAGTTGTATTTTCATCCAGGTATCACTGTGACTCTAATGTATTATAGTAAAGCCTGTTTCAATATATCGTGTGTTAAATGCTTGTGATGAACTCTGTTCCCGGTGGAGGTGGGGGATGAGCAGGAGTCTGAGGAGTCTGGAGAAGAAGAGGGAGAGGAGGAGGGCACAGAGTCTGACTTGGTAAGAACGACCATCTTTACTCAACCTAACCACTTCATCTCACATCATGTCTTGTCACTGAAGATGGCACCATTTGTGAAATTTCTGCTGTATCTGTCCGCCTCAGAGCACAGAGTCAAGTCTGAAGAAGAAGCTGAAAAAGAAGATGAAGGGAGACAGCGCGTGGCTCAGGCCGTCCAGGAAACGGAAGAGGAGGATAAAGGCCAAAGGTGACCACCGCTCCTGTTACACTCACACCTGTACAGAGTCAACCAGTCGCTCAACTGTGGTCCATATGATGAGTGTCAAGAGGCCAGCATCATTTTGTTAGAAAATGCAGTTTACAGTCACATTATACTACTAAACATATCCTTGAGGCTGAACCCTGAGCTTATTTCAGCTACTCTTTTTACATGAATTATATCACAAAATTAAAGAAAAAAAGTATATTTTATAGACCCAAAAGTTCACGTACAGTACAGGCCAAAAGTTTGGACACACCTTCTCATTTAATGCGTTTTCTTTATTTTCATGACTATTTACATTGTAGATTCTTACTGAAGGCATCAAAACTATGAATGAACACGTGTGGAGTTATGTACTTAACAAAAAAAGGTGAAATAACTGAAAACATGTTTTATATTCTAGTTTCTTCAAAATAGCCACCCTTTGCTCTGATTACTGCTTTGCACACTCTTGGCATTCTCTCCATGAGCTTCAAGAGGTAGTCACCTGAAATGGTTTTCCAACAGTCTTGAAGGAGTTCCCAGAGGCGTTTAGCACTTGTTGGCCCCTTTGCCTTCACTCTGCGGTCCAGCTCACCCCAAACCATCTCGATTGGGTTCAGGTCCGGTGACTGTGGAGGCCAGGTCATCTGCCGCAGCACTCCATCACTCTCCTTCTTGGTCAAATAGCCCTTACACAGCCTGGTGGTGTGTTTGGGGTCATTGTCCTGTTGAAAAATAAATGATCGTCCAACTAAACGCAAACCGGATGGGATGGCATGTCGCTGCAGGATGCTGTGGTAGCCATGCTGGTTCAGTGTGCCTTCAATTTTGAATAAATCTCCAACAGTGTCACCAGCAAAACACCCCCACACCATCACACCTCCTCCTCCATGCTTCACAGTGGGAACCAGGCATGTGGAATCCATCCGTTCACCTTTTCTGCGTCTCACAAAGACACGGCGGTTGGAACCAAAGATCTCAAATTTGGACTCATCAGACCAAAGCACAGATTTCCACTGGTCTAATGTCCATTCCTTGTGTTTCTTGGCCCAAACAAATCTCTTCTGCTTGTTGCCTCTCCTTAGCAGTGGTTTCCTAGCAGCTATTTGACCATGAAGGCCTGATTGGCGCAGTCTCCTCTTAACAGTTGTTCTAGAGATGGGTCTGCTGCTAGAACTCTGTGTGGCATTCATCTGGTCTCTGATCTGAGCTGCTGTTAACTTGCGATTTCTGAGGCTGGTGACTTGGATGAACTTATCCTCAGAAGCAGAGGTGACTCTTGGTCTTCCTTTCCTGGGTCGGTCCTCATGTGTGCCAGTTTGGTTGTAGCGCTTGATGGTTTTTGCGACTCCACTTGGGGACACATTTAAAGTTTTTGCAATTTTCCGGACTGACTGACCTTCATTTCTTAAAGTAATGATGGCCACTCGTTTTTCTTTAGTTAGCTGATTGGTTCTTGCCATAATATGAATTTTAACAGTTGTCCAATAGGGCTGTCGGCTGTGTATTAACCTGACTTCTGCACAACACAACTGATGGTCCCAACCCCATTGATAAAGCAAGAAATTCCACTAATTAACCCTGATAAGGCACACCTGTGAAGTGGAAACCATTTCAGGTGACTACCTCTTGAAGCTCATGGAGAGAATGCCAAGAGCGTGCAAAGCAGTAATCAGAGCAAAGGGTGGCTATTTTGAAGAAACTAGAATATAAACATGTTTTCAGTTATTTCACCTTTTTTTGTTAAGTACATAACTCCACATGTGTTCATTCATAGTTTTGATGCCTTCAGTGAGAATCTACAATGTAAATAGTCATGAAAATAAAGCAAACGCATTGAATGAGAAGGTGTGTCCAAACTTTTGGCCTGTACTGTACACACACTAGTGTTCTGCTCTGCTGGGAAACCTTTGGTCCTGGCGTTCACTTCGATGCCACTTGAAATACTTCACTTGTCCACACACCGCTCCGGACCAAGCCCCCCCCCTCATGGCAATAACACTCCTTGATGGCAGTGTCTTTCCCTCCAGGAGAACATGCACCATGCCTCACCACAAACAATGCTCAGAAACTGCCCGAGGAACATGACAAAGAGTGCAAGGCATCAACCTGGCCTCCAAATCCCCAGATCCCAGTCTGATTGAGCATCCGCGGGACGTGCCAGTACCCCACCTCACAACCGACAGGTCTCAAAGGATCCCAGTCCTCCAGAGGTCCTGTGTCCATGCCTTGACATGTCAGAGGCAAGTCCGATCCAAAAAGGCCCCACTGTGGATCGGGGGGTACCTCTGGGGTACCGGCACGTCCCATGAATGCTCAATCAGGTTGGGATCTAGGGAAATTGGAGGCCAGGTCGATGCATTGAGCTCTCTTTCACGTTCTTTGGGCCACTCTTGACCAGTTTTTGCATCGAGGCATGGCGCATTGTTCTGCTTGGGGGGCCACTGCCATCAAGGGGCATTGTTGCCATTGGGGGGTGTACTAGATCCACAGCCGTGTTTGGGTGGGTGCTGCATCTCAAGTGCCTAAAGTTTCCCAGGAGAACAATGCACTGTAACAAGATGATCAATGTTACTCATTTGACCTGCCAGTGGTTTTAATGTTCACACATCGTATGCTCAGTACTTCCCAGACAGCAGTTTCAGATGGGGAACTGAACAGACAGTGAAATTAATCAATGCTCTCTTCAAAGCCATGTTAGCTGCTGGTCTGCTACTGCCTCACTCAGTTTATTTTGTGTGTGTGGGTGTGTTTTGTGTGACTCTGGTGTTTTAAAGGGTTTGTTTGGATTCAGCAATGTTGCACAAAAACAAAGTACCGATCGATGCAGTGGTAGACCAGCTGCTCCTGTGGTCCGCAAGGTCAAAATGACCTTCTGGGTTTGATGAGAGCATAGATTATAGATTTCTGTATTTCTTCATTGCTTTGGCAGACAGGTTTTTCTTTCACATGTCAATGTGTATTACAGTTATTCACATGAGACTGAATTAGGTTATTGCAGCTGTATTCCTGCAGGTGTCTTTCTGTTTTTTTGTGACTTGAATGAATTCGATCGTAAACATTTAGCATTTTTTTTCCGCTCGCTGTTGTTCTGCTCAGAACTGGATGCGGTGGATCAGCCTCAGGCTTCAGCTCAGGCCCAGGCAGGCGATGGGAAGGAGTGCACACAGGTTTTCTCACCTGGGTCTGTCAACCTCAACAAGCCCCAAGAGCCGGCGGCTCGCTCACAGAACAAAGGTGGGCTTAGAAAAAGATAGAAACTTATTAAGCTTGATCATAATTACCCATCCCATGTGTGCAACCCACTATGGTCACAAATCACAATTGATATTGAGATCAGTGTTGGTTAAGTCAGACGTTTTGTCTCTGCAGACACTTCAGGGTCAGCGATGGAGGAGGCTCAGGAGCTTCCGCTCTGCAGCTGCCGCATGGAGACGCCCAAGAGTCGAGAGATTCTCACCCTGGCAGACAGGAAGTGCATGGCCACGGAGAGCGTTGACGGGCAGCTGACCCGCTGCCAGGGTGCCATACTGAAACATGAAATGATGCGTCCCTCCAACTCTGTTCAGCTGCTGGTTCTGTGTGAGGACCACCGCAACGGCATGGTGAAGCACCAGTGCTGCCCCGGCTGTGGCTTCTTCTGCAGGGCTGTGAGTAGACATCTTCAGCTGCACTTTAATCATTGTCTCACTGGGTGTGGATTAACTGGGGATGTAGAACAGTTTATATAATACATTTAAATGTAGAGTTAAGTTGAATGATGTACATGAATTGCTTCGTGGCAAACAGGGCAATACATTCACATCATGTATTCTTCAGCTGTCAGCAAATAAGTGCCCTTAGATATTGAACCTTTGACCAGGAGTTAGAAAAACTTGATTTAGAATCGTGTTTCTTCCATATCTGTATGTACAAATGTGATGTTCTGTTGAAAGAAATTGATGTTACTGAAAACATCAGATGACAACTAAAAGTCACTGGTGAGTTTTGTGATTTTTCTCGGAAAAACCCAGGACAGTATGAGTGTTTCTAATGAGATGCAGATAAGATTATTAACGGCAAAAACACAGCCTTGTGTTGTAGGTTGCTATGGCATCACACAAACACGGCCCACAGTGTAAGTAGGTGTCTGAGATATGCCTGATCAATGGTAGGGCACTGAACACTTTGCAGGGTGTCTACAGGTCCTTAAAAAGTCTGAAAATGTCTTAAATTCAGTGTTACAACAATAGGCCTTAAAAGTCATTAAATAGTCTTAAATTTGAATTTGTGAGGTCTTAACTACTACAAATATTTTATGTAATTTCATTTATCCAGTTTTTATGTTAAAGTCGAGATTTCTAATGTTACAATGTCACACTTGCACTGACCTGTTGGCAAAATGTAGATTGATGTAATTCACTCAAATTACCATATTCCTACATAACCCTTACCTCTGCACAAGACCACATATATAGTACATGCCTGCAATAATGCTTAAAGGGCCAGTGTGTAATATTTGGCATGGTTTATTGTCAATCTGAATCTGAATCTGAATATTCTACCCATTAATATGTTTATACAAGTGTATCATCGCTATAAAATAAAACTCGTTTGGTTTTCGTAGCCTTATAATTATGCTTATTTATATATATATATATATATATATATATATATATATATATATATATATATATATATATATATATATATATATATATATATATATATATAGCAAGGGCCTTGCTTAAGAGAGTTCGCCATCTTGCGCCGCCATGTATGTACAGACCGAGCGGTATGGCAGACCGAGCGGACAATCCAGCCAGCCAGAGAACGCGTTTCACGTGTATAAATAAACCAACGAAGACAGTGGGAGGAAGGAAGAAGGAGGAGGAAACAGCAGAGTGTTAGTAGTTCGTCGATAGACAGTAGTGAAAAGTTTTTTTAGTTATAAAGTTTGCGAATGGACCACACTTACCACGCAACAGGAGAGAATGAACCCGAACCATCATCTGTGAGGAAAAGAAGACGCAACTTCACTCCTTGTGATGCACTCTCTGCGGCGCTTTTCCTCCTGGTGATATATCTCCCCAACGATGGTAGCAGTAGCACCTAATCCCATTCTGTGCATTCAGCCTCTCTTCTCGCCCGCTCAGCATCAAACACATGGAGTTCCTCATCTGTATGCTCCGGCTCAAACAGGTATGGCTCTGGATCTGTGTCCGCTACAAGAAACTCTTCAAAGTCACTATCAAAGTCGTCCATTGCAGCTACTATAGTCCGGAGATATTGCTAGGCTAAATAAACAGCTGAGCTCTGTTTACCGGCTACGCTGTCAGTCAATGTGCGGGCTGGAGATTGGTGGAGCAGAGGTGGGAGGGGGTCCCCACTCAGTATGGTAAACGAGTATGTGGGTATGAAGTGTGTCTGATACGCTAGAAGAGTCAGAGTTTGGGACGGAGTCTTTTACCCCCTGGAGTGTTACCAGAGTTTTTGGAGTGCTCAAATAAACTGGCCTTTTTCCCGAACGCTCCTCTGGTCTCCTGCTCGTGAGGGATTCATTACAATATCGTAACATGGTTTAGATTTCTAAATAAATATTCACCTCGTCGCTAGATAGACCTACTCCTGAAAAACTCGTGCGCAAGGCTTTTTGTCCCTACGAGGCCACCGTAGGCCTCGTAGGGCTCACCCCTCCCAACGAGTCCTGCAATCTAGATTTTGACCACTGATGTCACTGTTTTCAACCCATTTTACACACTGGCCCTTTAAATAAGTAAAACATGATTTGCCCAAAAATCTGTCTTAAATTTGCTTAAAAAGTATCTTGAAAGGGTCTTAAAAAGCCTTCAAATTAACTGTCTGATACCTGTAGACACCCTGTTTTAATGAGGTGCTTGACAACCGCCCAAAACATCTCAGGTGCCTCCCACGGGAGGTGTTTCAGGCACGTCCCACTGGTAGGAGGCCCCGGGGCAGACCCAGAACACACTGAAGGGATTACATATCTCATCAGGCCTGGGAACGCTTTGGGGTCCCCCAGGAGGAGCTGGAAAGCGTTGCTGGGGAGAGGGACGTCTGGGGTGCTTTGCTCAGCCTGCTGCTCCCACGACCCGGCCCTGGATAAGCGGATGAAAATGGATGGATGCTTAACAAAAATTACGCATATCCAACAGAGTGAAGTGTCGATTGACACTTTCCTTTCATGTTGCTGATCTGGGGAATTTTTTTTTTGGTCACAGACAACGTCATATTTTGTTGTGCACTGTTTTTGGTAGTGTTTCAGTCGACACCGACCCTGACCTGAATTCAGTGTTGGGGGTGGGAATCAGCAGAAGATCCACAATACAATATTATCACGATACTGATGTCACGATACAATATTATTGCGATTTTAAATACCTTAAGATATGCTGAGTAATGTGATATAATATATTGCAATATATTACCTTTTTTCAACTGTAAATTATGTCCTCAAAACTTTGTCATCAGTCTGTTCATCTCACTTTGGTAATTTTTCTTGCAGCGAAATTAATCTGGTGGACTGTCAAAGCAATTTTTTATTCTATTCTAGTAGGCTGTCAAAAGTTTGATTTGATCCACTGTGTAATGTATCATTAATACATCCATAAAGTGGGCTTTAGAGAAACCAGACTATTGCAGCACAATGAGGTGTTGTCTGATTTCCTGCCTTAATGTGTTTTGCTTATGGAAATATTTTTTTCTTTTCAATGCACAGGGGACCTTCATGGAGTGCCAACCAGACCTTAGCATCTCTCACCGTTTCCACCGTGCTTGTGCCTCTGTGCTGAAAGGTCAAAGCTTCTGTCCCCACTGTGGAGAGGAGGCCAGCAAGGCCAAGGAGGTCACCATCGCCAAGGCTGACACTACCTCCACAGTGCCCTCCGCGCTTGCACACGGACCTGCCACGCCTGGGGTCCCCGAGGGCCGAGCAGACACCACCACTGGCAGGTAAAGCACCAACTGTGGTGTCAGGATAGGCGGGAAGTTGTGATTATTGAAGGGTGTATGATGTTCATGTCAAGAGAAGGTCACTCTCAGTGGCCTCCCGTTTTTTTGTAGTTTCCTTTACATAAGATTTTTAGACAAATGTCCTCTTTATAGCCCCAATCAAAAGTAATCCATGCACTACACAGCTAATATACGATCCCCCTTTTGTTTCCCAGCTCTTCTCGTCTGGCTATTGGGGGTGAGGTCAGCGGCAGGGCAGACAGCTCGCTGTCCATGCGCTCTGCTCACGGACTCGACGCCTCTGCTGTTCCTGGGTCATCAAGGACGGCAGCACTGCTGGCTGGAACAACGTCAGCACCGTCAGTTTCTCAAGGACCATCCAGAGAGACTCTAGAGAGCATCCTGGTTGCTCTCGACACAGAGAAGTAATCAGATTGATTTATCTGTACGACCGAAAGCCTGGACCCTTGAGACAATCTGAGACAACCACTCACATTTCTTTTTTCCTTTGTCTGTGATTTGATCAGGCCCAAGAAGCTGCGATTTCACCCCAAACAACTTTACCTCTCGGCCAAACAGGGAGAGCTCAAGAAGGTCTTGCTCATGTTGGGTATGTTAACCCCTCCTGTGCCGTTTATCTCATGTTTGCTTCTATTAAAATGCTTTTGTAATGTAATGAAATTGTTTCCTTCTCATTTACCCTCCAGTGGACGGGATTGACCCAAACTTTAAGATGGAATCTCATAACAAGCGTACTCCGCTCCACGCTGCAGCTGAGGGAGGATACACAGACATCTGCCACATGCTCGTACAGGTTAGACTCTTATACTGATATCTTTCAGTCCTGCCCTGTGCTCACTCCTGTGGTGATGAATAAAGTTGGTTAAGATCCTTAATCTTGTGTTTTAGAGTGAAAAACCGACTGTTTCTCGTAGTTCTTTAATGACAGAATTTTGCATTGGCTGTCTGTTGTGTGCCACTTCAGGCTGGAGCAAACTTGGACATGTGTGACGAAGATCAGCGGACGCCACTGATGGAGGCCTGTGAGAACAACTATATGGAGACGGTCCAGTACCTGCTGCAAGCTGGAGCCAGCGCCACGCACAAGGTAAACCTGCAGCTAGTTTCTCTGGGATATCAGAGCTTTTCATCAGCCAGCTACAGTGATGATCAGAACATAATTTGACCTTTCAATTTTTCAGCAGCTGTGATACTGGTGCTCGAGTTGTGTTGTTTTTATCCAAATAAAAGAGAAACCAAAGATGACTTTTTGATTCAAGATGTTAAAGGATCTTTGATGTAAAAGGATCTAGTTTGGATCTTTGAAGTTGGTTGTATGAGGTGCTTATGCATAGTCAGTTTATAGCATTTAGTAAATGTCACTCAGGTGTACTGCTATGGAAGGTAGACAATATACTGCTGTGGAGGGGTCAGCAACAAAATGTATTTAAGCCACCTAAAAAAAAAATCCCACTCACAGAAATCAGTAACAGTCTAAGTGTACGCTATATTGAGAATATTTTCAGCGCTTTACCTTGATGCAGACAGCCCTTGCTGACGAGGAAGCCGTTAAGGCTTTAGTTCCCACCTCCTCTATGCTCTCATCAAAGCAACCAGACTCCATTGAGAAAAACAGTCATTTTAGCTCACTGAACACAGGAGCTGCTGGTCTACCTCTCCATAGATCAGTTGGTTTGTTTGAGTTATTGGATGACTTCGGTGAATCTGAACTAAGCCTGTTAAACACTTAAGTCACACCATACCACAACAAACCATCTGATCGAGGCAGCGGTAGACCAGCAGCTCCTGTGTTTAACGATATTAAATTACTGTTTTTCTCAATGGAGTCTGGCTTTGTCGACAGCAACAGAGCTACTTCAGGTAAAGCAGTGAAAATATTCTAAATGTAGCGTACACTTAAACTGTTACTGATGTTTTCAGGTGGGACTTTTTTTTGAAGGTGGCTAAAATGCGTTTTGTTGCAGCCACTGTCCACAGCAGTACATTGTTTAGCTTCCATGTCTGTACTCCTGCCTGCTTCTCCAAACTGGGGGTGTGCTGATCAACATCTCCTGTATGTATCACACTAACTATACTGCATACAACCTCACTTCAAAAAATCTGAATTATCCCTTTAAAGTGGTTTCTTGTCAAACAGGTTCGTTATTTAATCACCTGCCTAAATATGTTTTTTGAGTTTGTCTTGAGACTTGACATCTGTCAGTGATTGGATTCTTTGCTGCTTTCAGGATGTTGAAGGGTTCACGTGTCTCCACCTAGCGGCCAAGTCTGGCCATTACAACATTGTTGAGCACCTTCTGACAACAGGACTCATCAACATCAACTGTCAGGTCGGTGCAGCTGCACATTTCTTTTCAGTCGCTTTTATCATCTCTGATTTCAGGTTCACTTTAGGGCTTTAAAATTATGTATTGTGTGTGTGTTTTTTCTCAGGGATGTCTTCGTTACCAGTCGTCATTATTCAGTTGCATTTGATGCTGCTGTCCAATCACTTTCTTCTCTAACTGTCTGACCATACACAGAAGCACATGTCTGATTCGGTAGCTGAAAACGTACAGCTGATAGTCAGTAGTGCCTCAGCAAGGGTATGATGCCTGCATAGAGTATATATTAGGGAGTATAGCCTGTGTGTATGGACAGTCCTGCAATATTTGAAGTTAAAGCAAACGGTCCAAAGTACAGTAACAAGATGGACTTCAATCAGATCCTTTTAATTTGATAGCAGAGTGAAGCACCTTTTTTGTGTTTTTTAAAGCTGTATGAGTAAGTGTTAAATATGGACTGTATGCTTTTTTCAAATGCACTTTGATGCCAGTAAATTAGAAATAGATGGCTGTAGGACTCATGCAGAGCTCAGAGAGAGGACTGCACTGCGTCTGATGTGCTGTTGTTTGAAATGTCTGTCCTTGCTGCAAGAAGGTAGCCATTAGGGCAGCTGTGATGTAATGACACAGTCTCTCCTTGGATGAACTTTTGCACCAAGTAGATGATGTGTTTGTGTTTCTGAAAATCGTCAGTGTCTTGTTTTGTTCCCTCAGGATGATGGAGGTTGGACAGCCATGATCTGGGCGACAGAGTACAAGCATGCGGACCAGGTGAAGCTGCTCCTGTGCAAAGGCGCTGACATCAGCATCAGGGACAAGGTTGGCTGAGGAGTCTGTCCACTTGGTGTTTCATAAACGTCACAGAGGGATCAAATATGATGTGATTGTTGGTTTGTGTTGTTCGGTTCTCCAGGAAGAGAACATCTGCCTTCACTGGGCAGCGTTCTCGGGCAGTGTGGAGATCGCTGAGCTGCTCCTGAACGCCCACTGCGACCTGCAGGCTGTCAACATCCACGGAGACTCCCCTCTTCACATTGCTGCTCGGGAGAATCGTCTGGATTGTGTCACGTGAGTTATTTCCATCAGGGAGAAAAACAAATAACCTGCTTTTTTAAACTGCAGTTAAAAACAAGAGCTTTGACTCAGAAGTTGTTCAGGAATGGTCTGCTGTTCATCATCACAATGTGGTCTCCTCAGGCTTTTCCTGAGTCGAGGAGCAGATGTGTTCCTGAAGAACCGCGAGGGAGAGACTCCCCCAGACTGCTGCAGCCACAACTCAAAGGCCTGGGCGGCCCTGCAGGCCAACAGGAGGGAAAGGGACGCCAGGAACAGCAGGCATGCACGGACAGAGGAGAAAGTCCTCCACAGGTTGGAGTGATACCGTGCTTTGCCTCTCACTGGGAGGGATTAGTTGGGGTGGACATGTGGCCACAGATACAGGAGGAAATATTTTTAGAAAGGTCAGGTTGAGTAATAGATCTATGAGTGAAAGGGTAAACTTGGTAATTTTCAGCCTGGACCCAATTGTCCCATGTTTTTGAATGTTTTGAGTGATTAATGGGAACAACAGTTTTTGAAACTGGTCCAGTATTGAGCAAGACTGCTGCAGCCTGCAGCCACAAAATAGGTTATAATAATTAATGGGAAATCGTTCAGCGTCAGTTTATGTCTATTGAAAGGCCTTTTTTTAACACTGACATGATCACAATATCATTTTATGTGTCTGATAACGTTATGAAAAGGATCCCTAAAGAGATAGATCTTTTTGTTAAAGAGTAAGATCCTTTTTGTTTAACCAGAAACAGCCGAAAATTGCTATTACCAAACCCACCAGACTCCATTTAAATAATCAGTAATTTTATCATTGTGTAAAAGACACTTAATTCAAAGTCAACATAAATTAAACAAAATCACAAAATCTGTGTTGGTTCATCTTTCTACTCGTCTGACAATCACCAACTCTGGTTTAGTTGAAATAAACCCACAACTCGCCCAGTTAGATGTGAAATATGCTGGCTCTTTTCATGCTTAAGTTACTGTTTATCTTAATGGAGTCTGGTGGTGATTTTGTGGCTGTTTTTGTTTAAACAAAAATGATCTTGCTCCTAAATAAAAAGGTCTATCTCGGTAGGATCCTTTCCATAATGTTGCCAGACACTTAGAATAATAATCTGAGCCTGTCAGTGGCAAAAAAACAGCACTTTTAGGCCCTGATCACACAGAAAGCATTGTAGCAGCTGGCGGCAGCTTTTTGTAATTGTTTTTAATGAGAATGAAGCTTTTTGCTTGCAGTTTTTGTGTTGCGACGCACCTTGTGTTTCTGCACTCTAGGTGCCTGGCATTTTTGCCGGAGCGCTCTGAACTCCTCGAGCTGAAAAAATTTAGAGCAGAAAAACGTCACCTTTCTTCCCATTGTCCATTTGGATAATTTGAGAGGCGGGTCTTCTGTGGTGGTCACGACAACAAGTTTACAGTTGATAAACAATGGAGGAGAAACTGGTGGTAGCTGACGATAGACAGCAGGTTGTCAAACTGCCCCCGAGTCATCTTAAAATATGCCTGGAAACAGCCATCGTGGAGGCGAAGCTCCTGGACCAACTGGTGGTACTCCCTGTGACCCACCCTCTTTTTTAGGGTCTCATGTACCCACATAGATCTCTGTTTCCCTGTGACCAACAAAGTATTTCCTGACAGCCTCTCACCCTCAACCAGAGCTACAGCAAGTACCCTCTGCCTCAACATTTTAGGAACTAGATACTAATTACTAGGGAAAAATAAACAGTAAACAGTTGATTGATTACAGGCAAAGGTTAGCGCAGCGACATGATGGGGTGGTTGCCAGGCCGTATAGCTCTGGGTATCCATCGACTGCTACCACCAGTTTCTCCTCCATTGTTTACCAGCTGTAAACTTGTCATGACCACCACAGAAGGCCCGCCTCTCAAATCAAAAACCTGGCAATAATTTTACTAGTGGCATTCAATTTTAAAAAAAAAGGCAGTGTCCTTTTGCATCCTGCCAAACGCTTTCTGTGTGATCGGGGCCTTAGTGGATGTAAAGTGACGGTGCCCAAATGCCCCGAGTGGTTACATTGCGGCCTGTTTTGCAGCTGGCAGCTGCAGCATTCTCGCTCATTACTGGACCTAATGTAGTCTCCATTAGTCACTTTAAAACAAAAACATGAAAAAGAGAAAGAATCCAGATTAATTAAAAAACAGTTTGCCCTTTAACAGCGTATCAGATTGTGAAACACTGCAGCTTGGACCCCAGCATTTTTTAGTCACGACCTCTGCACCAGTTCTCCCTGACTTTGAAAACTTTGCCTCTAACCAGCATCTGCTCTGTTCACAGTGACATATCTCTGGGGCAGGAGAGTGTCCCCCTGCCCTGTGTCAACGCTGTCGACAGTGAACCTTACCCAGACGACTACAAATACATCTCTGAAAACTGTGTCACCTCCCCCATGAACATCGATAGGAACATAACACACCTACAGGTGAGTTAGAAACCTCTTCATCATATATATTTTAAACTGCGATTGACATTGTGAAATGACCAGTATTATTTTCTCTGTGTATCCAGTACTGTGTTTGTAAGGAAGATTGTTCAGCGAGCATCTGCATGTGTGGACAGCTCAGTCTGCGCTGCTGGTACGATAAGGTAAGAATAAATGTCTGCACGGACAGACCGCACTGTCGTCTTTTAACAAGATGATTCAGAAAGTTAGTTAGTCACCAATTAAAAATATTAAAGTTTGAAATAAAGTATCATTACACCATTTAAGTTAATCGTTTGCAATCAGGGTTTCTTTCTGTGGACATTTCAGTTGGGAAGTTTTTATTTCAGCACCTTGCAGATCCATTCACTATCATTTTCAATCAAGAAGCATTTTTTTAACTGAAGTAAAGGGGAGATTATCCATCCTGTTGCATTTTTATTAAGTATTTTAGATAAGCAAACATACACTGTATAACCGTCAACTTTTATATGACAGTATACCTTGAAACTGGTATATCTCTGCAGCCCTATTTCTCAGATGTGTATTTAAACTGTCGCTGCAACCTGACTGGTGCATGAAGACGTACAACTGCAAGGTGGTAATTCTAATTTTTTGTTGTGTTCAGAGAGGTTGTCTTCTACCTGAATTCTGCCGTGAAGAACCTCCTCTCATCTTTGAGTGTAACCATGCGTGCTCCTGTTGGAGGACCTGCAAGAATCGTGTCGTGCAAAATGGACTCAGGTACTTAGATAATTCTCATCTTCTGTCAAGTGATCCCTGTTTTTGTCTCTGAAGGTTTTGCAACTTTACAACTTCTGTAGCTGTGTGAGGGAGCACTGTTAAACATCTAATTGTAACAGGCTAACATCATTAAGACAGTGAGGTGTGTAAAGGTAAACCTAAAGATGCTGTGTATCTTCCAGGACCAGGCTTCAGCTCTTCAGGACCGCTAAGAAGGGCTGGGGTGTCCGTGCAGTACAAGACATACCACAGGGGACCTTTGTATGCGAGTAAGTCCCATTTACAAATAAAGCATTCTTTATATTTGCACTTCACCTTTCATTCTGGAGCCACTAAGCCCATAGTACAGTGCAGCCTCAGCTTGTGTCCTTGCCGATCTGTGAGTGATTATTCATGTATTTAGTAATCTGAGCAGATCAGGCAAAACCTGCTACTCTCACACATGCAGTTTCTGCACCTCCTGCCAGACGGTAGCAGCTCAGATATAGTTAAGCGTTCTGCTTTTTCACACTCACAAGTGCTGTCAGTGTCACTGAGGTGTTGTGCTGATGTGCCAGTCACTATCCTGCTAATGTATTGTAACTATTTTTGACTGCTAGTGTTTTTTCTAATCACAACTCTGTGTGCCATATCAGAAAAACACAAAAACCCTCAATTTTCTTTGGCAGTTATTTTAAGAAACACGTTGCTGATCTAAATGTTGTTGGTTTAATAAAATGGCGACACAGTGGACCTCTATTATATGAACTTTTGTTGTTAATGAAAGTAGAGTGACCTTAAAGATAAGTCAAGTAAACAGTATTTATAAAGCCCAAATCACAACCACTAATTGCCTCAAGGGGATTTACATTCTGTACACCACTCTGTCTGTGGCTTTCAGTCCCAGTTATACCACGTAAATCTTTAAAACCTCCCAAAAATAAATAGTGTCATTTTTACAGAAGGTTCAGTCATTTCCTGAAACACCTGGTCACTGCAGTTTTAATTAACGTGACTCAAACAGGAGGAAATATGTTGGGGACTATTTTCAGTAGCGGATTAATACACATCTGATGCTTTCGTGAGTTCTGTTCTGGCGGCAGGATGGTGTACGTGGGACTGACTCAAAATAAACTACAGCATATGTGATCATGGTAATCAGGAACATGTCACCCAGTGCGACAGTGTGGCTCTGTGGCACAGAGCAGTCAGATACATCAGGCTTTGGATACACAGACACAATAAAATTCTAATTGTTTAAAGTTGGTTTGCATTGAATACATAGAATAGATAGATAAATTAAATTTGACAATTACTAATTCTATTTCTTAATGCTGCAGGCACTTATTTAACACCAATGATAATATGACAAACAATATTTCTTTATCTCCGCTGTAATATTTTCAATTCGCATCTGTGATCAAGTGACATGTAAGAAGTGTCACTTACAGCAATTCTTCAGCCCCCGAATTACCATCTGTATATTAATTACTTACCCCATGTTATGTTGATTTGTGAAGGAAATGTTTTTCTTGCATGCCTCTACATGTAGGTAAGGTAAAACGTTTATGTTCCTGGGGGCAATGTGGGATACAGAGAGTAGTTAAACAATTAAATAATTAAAACAAAACAGACAGTACAATACCGAATGCACAGAATCCAGAATCACACACTGTCAGGGATGAATCATTGACAATTAGTCACTGCTGGTTAAGATAAGCGATAGCAGACAGAATAAAGGACGATCTGTAGTGCTACATTTAGGGAGGCAAAACCTCCGCCCTTATGGAACCATCTGAAACTCAACATGGAGGGGATGTTGGGAGTCTGAGACAATAGACAGAGCTTTAGAGGTGACCCTCGCCTCATACAGATGCTGCAGGTTATTAAAAGTAACACCAGTGATTTTACAGCACAACTTGACCACTTTTTCCAACTTGGTCTTGTTTTTAGGGCTGAGATTACCAAACCAACAGACAAAGAGAACAAAGACCAGAGAATCCAACAACGGAGAAAATTCTTGATGATTTGAAATCATAGGCGACTGCTTGTAATAACAGCAAAACTATATCAAAACCTCTTTTACGAACTTTGAGTAAACTATGGCAGTGGCAAGGGTTTGGTTCCGGCTTGTGGCCCTTTGCTGCATGTTGTCCCCCCAGCAAGCAATAGTCGTGATTTAAATGTATTGGCTACATTTAGCTCCGATTTAGTCTAACTACATGTAACCCAAATCTAGCCGATTTAATTGTGAAATTGATTAAATGTAATTTTCGCCATTGCAGATGGCGTGCGGTATGATATTCAATCACGTATGGAGAGTCAACAGTAATTAAAATATGTTTATCTGCATTTTTTGGACATGGTCTCTACATAGCCGTATAATTGATGACATCTACACTTTTGCTATGGTTAGACGTCTACCAAATTTTCACTGACAGCCCAAATTTAGCTGTGATTTAGCCTAAACGTCAGGTCTTCATGTAGACGGTTATTAGATGTTTTTTAAACCAAAAAATGCTTGCTGGGTCCTGTCTTTCTCCCTTTCACGCTTCGGGCTGTCCTGTCATTGAATTGAAATTGAAATTGAATCAAGAGCAACCAACAGAGCTGTTTTTCAATGCACCATTTAAACACACTTTTAAAATATCTTTTTAATGATGATTACTTAAAAAGCTACAGCTATGCTGTTGGCACACTCCAGACTGCATTTAGCTGTAAGGTCATGTTGAAAATGTGCGTTTACGGTCCCTGATGTTTACTACACTGTTGGTTTGTGTGCCATTTTGTTTTCTTAACTTTTTTGTTTGGTTGGTTGCATAGCTGGTCAGTGCCGAATGGATATAAGTCAAGTTTTGAAGCAGAACCAGTTACATAGAAATAAAGACATTTTATTTTGTGCTGTGTGTGTATAAGGAACAACAGCGGTGACAACATACACAGGCTAACTTTTTCACTGCTCATTATAAGGACTCAGGGGAAAACTAAATTATTAAGGTTGATTTATGACTTGATTAAACAGAATGTGATGAAGTTGATAACTTTGAGTTTGAGTCATCCACTTACTCATGATCTTTTAGTGCTGAATAGTGTCTATTTGATGTTATTTATTTGATTAAAAATAATCTTTGAGTTGAATATTTTGATATTTGAAAACACATCACAGGTTTACCAGCACAGATGTAAAATCTTGAAGCTCAGTATCTCAGAACTGCAGTCTTCCTGAATAAAACCTTCTAATTCCACGTTCATAAAAATCTTGATATGTTGTAAACAGCATCAGTGATTTCTGCAGCTACTGACGCGCCGCCTGCTTTTGAACAGGTACGTGGGTGAGATCATCTCCGAAGCAGAAGCAGAGATGAGGCAGAATGACACTTACCTGTTCAGCCTGGATGATAAGGTAAAGAACCGACTCATTAATACACTGAGAACATGTTCTGAAATGGATGAAGGTGTCAATGGAAAGAAAATAATGAAAACCATAATTTCGTAGTTTCTACTTTGGAGGAATAGTTTGGATCTTTTTGAAGTGATGTAGATGATGATGTTGTAATACACTGACTATGACTAAGAACCCCATACAACCCCAAAATACCTGAACTATCCCTTAAACACAATGTTCTCTTTAACTTCTTACTTTGAGATTTCCTCAATGCAGAATACTTCTTTCAGCTTGCAGCTTGTCTTTTGGTTTGAGTCTTTGATTTACCTTCCCTCACAGCCCGAGGATCTATACTGCATCGATGCCCGTTTCTATGGAAACATCAGCCGCTTCCTCAATCACATGTGCGAGCCCAACTTGTTTGCCTGTCGAGTGTTCACGACGCACCAGGACCTTCGTTTCCCACACATTGCCTTCTTTGCCAGTGAAAACATCAAGGCTGGAGAGGAGCTTGGGTAACTTTTTTTTTTTAACCAGTTTAAGACATGATGTCTTTTAGACACAGACACTGAATTTTTGAGTTGGCGCCAGACAAATATTTGATTCCAGTGATGATGGCAAAATGATGTAGTTTAGTGGCCAAGGCTCTGTTAAGTTTGAGAGCTGACACAGTTGGAGGCCTAATTAGTATTTAAAGCAACTTTATGCAACTTTTTTGTAGCTTAAAATAACAGTCTGGTACACTGACTTGTAATAAGACGAATGATGTCTCTTTCATTCCCACTCAGCACCCTGAATGCTTGTTCTTACACTATGTGGCTTTGGTGAGGGTCACCGTTGGGTCGCTAAAGTGTAACGCTTTACAGCACCAGCTAGCTCGGCTGTTTGGCACTGCTTTTAATTTTGACTTCTCTATTCTTCAACTGTAAACGTGATTCCAATGTTTTCATTTAAACCTTTGAAACCTGAGCAAAATGGCTTGATTTCTTTTGAAGACATGGGAAGAAGATTATGAGCAACAAAAGAAGAAATGACACAAAATTATTGCAAGAAATTAGTAAAAAGAGAAAATTCAAAACAAGAAAATTAGTAAAAATAAATTAGGAAATTACCTGCGAAAAAAATACTTAAAATAAAATTATAATAATTAATTATAATAATTATGTACCATAATTTTAAATATGTAATAATAATAATTACAAATGTAGTTTTTCCCTAGCTTTTTTCTTTTTTCCCCGAGTTTTTTTTTTTTTTTTTTTTTTTTTTTTTTTTTTTTTTTTTAAATATATATTTTCTAAATCTATTATTTTTAGTTATTTGTGGGACTTGTGGTATTCTCAGTCTGGACATCATAACAGAGGCAAAGAGACCGAAGAGGACATTGACAAAGCAATAACAGAAAAAGAGAGTGACCGAGCATGAGGCCGGACAAGAGTGAACTAACAGACAAATACACGGTTGCAGACTGTTTATACTGGCCTGACACAAGCTGTAGTGAAAACGACGCCAATCCAACGGCAGAGTGTACATCCCTGCTAATGTTATTTAGGAAAGATTGTGACAGTGTGTCAGTGCTCCTGGATGCTCCGCCCCACAGCACTTTAAGCCACTGTCCCATTTCCAGCCTCACCACCCCCGGGACTAAATGCATTTTTCCCTCACTGGCTCTCTGCTTGCATATACCAGCTCCTGCAGCAGCTCCTCTTCTCTGCTCCTGTGGCAGCTCGACTCCTCTAATTGTTGAGGGTGAGAAATAACCAGAGCTAAAGGACTCACAGTCCTGACACTATAAAGACAATGGCCAATGTTGCTTTAAAAACAAAACATAAACCACTTTGCTTTTGTGGTGTTGAGTAAAGACCCTGGTACAGTGTGATTTAGGGCTCTCTCAGGCGCAAATTGTGACAGAGTCTTGGTGAAATCTTTGGCCACCAATTCAACACTGTGAGCCACGTCCACTGATGGCCAAATCAGAGCCTTGCCGTCCAAACACAGCCTGATTGTAACCAAGATTTTATTAGACCTGTGACCGTGCAATAAAAGTTGTTATTTCAACCCTAAAAGGCAATACTTTTCTAAAACCATCTGCTTTGTCATCCTCCCCTCTCAGATTTAACTACGGCGACCACTTCTGGGAAGTCAAAAGCAAGCTGTTCAGCTGCGAATGCGGCTCTTCAAAGTGCAAGTACTCGTCGGCGGCCATGGCGTCGCTGCAGGCGGACAGCACACCGGAGGACCAGCAGCAGCCCAGTGCGTCACCTGACACCAGCTCTTCCAACACTCCCTCCAGCCCTTCCTAAAACCCTCCTCACACTAAGCTCCAGCTACATGTACATGTGACTGACGGACACTCAAGGATGCCTGCCTCCATCCTCCTTGAACTTTTATCAGAGAACTTTTACTGTATCTCCACTTCTGATTAAAACCATGGACCATCGACCTTCGCGAGAAGCCGTAAAAACGTTGTCACACAAACCCAGATGCACAATCAAATCCTGGAACAACCCACTGCTCCTTTATTCCACCTTGTGTAACTTGAACAGCAGGGGGCAGCGACATCACGCACAGCAATCAAATGTCACAGGGACAATAAAAAAAGTCTTTACATTTCATACATAACTTTACTGGGAAGGAGAACTGTGCATTTAGTCTTTTTTGTCCTTTTTTTTAAGATGATTGGTTGAAATTGTTAAATGGCTTTTCTTATAGAGTCATGATCAAGGAACTTTAGGGTCGGGGGTGAGGGTATCGTTGTCTTTTGGAAAGACAACCTCAGCGTACAGCTGGGTTTAACTCGTTTGACCTTTGTGGTCATTTATCATAAACCATTCCAGCAAAATTAGCTGATAAATATTGAACCATGTTGCCACCTCTTTGTGTCACTCCATCTTTGTTGCGGTGTTTGAAGAGACATGTCCAACATTTGCCACCATAGTTGATTATGAATTGCTGGATTAACTGTAATGATGGGACAGACACGGACATGGTGCAGAAAGTGGACTGTTTTTTAATTTGCTACTACAGCGCATCTAGATTGAAAGAAAGACGCTGTACCATTCCTCAAAAATGAGGTGTTTCTAGTTTGAATAAATTGGCTGACCTTTTTATTGTCATGTTTAAGGTGATCTTAGTGTGTCGGACATTTTGCCACAGCTGTGGAAGAATTGATTAAATTGAAACAGAGTTTGAAAAACAAGAAAATGGTGCTGACAAAAGTTTTTACTTTTGTTTTCATTTTTATTACCCCAGTGAACATAGTTTGTAAAATAAGAGAACGTTTTAAGTTTTTTATGTTTAATTTTAACTCAAGTTTTCTAATTGTAGTTACTGTAGCTATTTTTAATTTTGTTTCATGATTTTGCCGACAGAGCCAACCCGTCTTTTTAAATGTTGTTAGTAAAGCAGTGACTGTTGTGCAAAGTCTTGAAAGGCATAAATGAAAAAAAAAAAAAAAAAAGGTTATAAAAATGCACTTCCATAACGTTCTGTTACATATTTCTGGACCGTGAACCATCCATCTAATTGGTTGTATCTTTTTCAATAAATTTACTACTAATGCATTTATTCTGAGACGCTCTACTTGTTACTTTCTCTTGGAAGGCGAGCCTGTTTGCTGCAGCGCTACCTGAAAATGTTGCCACCACACTGCCTCTTTCTGCAGCTCTGTCACTTTGCAGCTCTGTCACTTTCCCTTCAGGTCCAGGGAGAGTTTGCTTTTTAGCTCCTTATCTTGTCAACCACAAACACGTTACTGAAAGATCTTCAAACTGAAGCCTGCAGTCAGTTTGACCCAGCACGAACCGAGCAGCAGCTCAGTTTTGACAGACGGGCCCAGGGCCCGGCGCTGAAATATTGGAGCAGCTGTGGCATCGGAGCTGCTGACACTTCCCACACTCTGTTTGCTTTAATGAGTTTTGATTTTCAAAGCCTTCAGATTGTGCCGTGCTGCTGAAGAGCTCATTTCAAACTGTTAGAAGCTTCAGCTTACCAGTGGTGGAGATAGTAGTAATGGCACAACAGAACGACTCCATTACAGGAGAAAGTATAAAATGCCAAAGCAAGTTTATTTACAAACCACATTTCATCTAGAGAGCTCTTAAAGATAATGAGAAACACAAATAAAGGTAGTCCATGTTAAAGGTCCGACACACAGGGACTGCAGGATGAGGAAAGATGTGACAAAGTTGAATATTGCGATGATATTACTATTGATGGACTAAAGATGGTAGATACATTTTAAAGGAATGTTTTGGACTCAAATGACCACTTGTATTTCAATTTCTCGCCCAGTGCTGTTAAATTGTTGACAAAAAAATGTTTTCCTCGCATGCTTCCAGTGGAGGGAGAATCCAAAATATGGAGAAATTTCTTGATGGAATGACACCATAGGCAATAAACAGTAATTTTAGACCAGCAGCTCCTGTGTTCAGTGAGGTAAAATTACTGTTTTTGTAAATGGAGTCTGGCTTTAAAAAGAGCATGGGTAAGTCTGATCTTTAGTTCAGTTCCCCATTGGAAAGACCTGTCTGTTCAGGAAGTACTGAGCATACGACTGGATCAGTGAGACTTGGATTATACTGCACGAGTTGTGTGTGAGAGTTTGGAAACATTTGTTTTGATACAGTTTTGCTGTTGTGAAACGCAGTTGCTTATGACTTTAATTCATGAAGATTTTTCCCAGTTTTTAGATTCTTCGTTCACCATGGGAGCATGCGAGAAAAACAAAATTTCCTCAAAAATTCAACATAAAATATGGGTTAAGTAACTGTTATACAAATGGTCATTTGGGGTGGGCAAAGTTTTTCTTTTAAGTCCAGTCTTGTACTGATAGTGTCTTTCAACATTCTCAAAATCTCCCAGAGTGTGATATTGCCGTCTTTCACAATGTATTTATCAGACAAGTTGACATCACGGTGACGATTTAAAAAAAACAACGTGTAGCCCAACTGCACTACTATGGTCCTCCCACACATTTGTTCTCACTTATTTGCCTGATTCAACCTTATTTCAGGACTGTGAAGACATGTACAAAACATGCTTGAAGGACATCTGCACCTGTTAAAGGGAAATTTCGGTTTATTTCAACCTGTCTCCTATTGTCCTAAATTTGTTTCAAGTGACTAGTGACATAAAAATAATAGTTAGCATGTTAGCCGTTAGCCTAGATACAGCCGGGGCGCATAGTAGCGTCAGACCTGTTAAAACGTAAGTGAACAGGCAACCTTCAAGTGCAAAGTTAGTCCACTAAACAAGCTTTTTTTTCCCCACGAAGACCGTGGGGAAAAAAAAAATCATATCGTTAGGATAAATGTCAGAGAACATATAGAAAACGACATGTAAACGTGTTGTCTTACCTTACCGGTGTGCTGCCATGTTTGTTTACCATTTAGCTCTGCTTTCCAAAGCGCGGCCAAAATATCGCGAGAACAAACAGCGATCTCATACCGTTCCTGAAATCTCGCGAGGACAAGCAGCAACAGCTGGAAGGCAGAACCGGACAGTAGCCTGAAACGTTCATTCATTTATTTTATGAAAGATTTATAGAATAATGGCTGACTTTTTGCCAGACTTTGACTTTGTGGAGGAGGAATTTGATTTTGCAGAGTTTGATGGCCAACCTTATTTATTTGAGCCAGAATACACTGACGAAGAGCTTCGTGAAATTGAAGAACGGAGGAGGAGAGAGAGAGAGAGGCAACAGGTAGAGGATGAGAGAGGAGGAATGGCTGCTGCAAGGCTGCGTAGCTCTGGAGATTGGTGGTGTACCTGTGAATGCTGTACCCCAGTGCCCACAGAAGAGGAATGCCTCTGTTGCAAAGAATGGGACCGGTTGCAGCCTTATTTTCAAGGTCTGGATGTGACCGAGGACGAGACACCTCCACCTGGAGTAGTATCCAGCTGGGCTTTATCTAGAGCTTTCGAAATATATTTCGGTCGCGCTTTGGAAAGCAGAGCTAGATGATAAACAAACATGGCAGCACACCTGTAAAGTAAGACAACACTTTTACATGTCGTTTTCTATATGTTCTCTGACATTTATCCTAACGATATGAGGCGGTCTTTGTGGAAAAAAAGCTTGTTTAGCTGACTAACTTTGCACTTGAAGGTTGCCCGTTCACTTTCGTTTTAACAGGTCTGACGCTACTATGCACCCCGGCTGTATCTAGGCTAACGGCTAACATGCTAACTATTATTTTTATGTCACTAGTCACTTGAAACAAATTTAGGACGATAGGAGACAGGTTGAAATAAACCGAAATTTCCCTTTAAGGAGGGATAACTTATAATAGGACATTTTCGCAGTAGACATTTTGACTTGTCACACGTAAGATTGTGTCTAGGCTGAGCATAGCCTATTATTTATTTTATGTAGGGTAAGTGGCGGGAAAAATTTATTGTGATTATCAAGAGAGATTAGCTGGAAAAGTCTACACTGGTTTAAGATAATATCCTCCTTTCTTTGGGGTCTATAAGAAAGGATGTGCCTTGATAATCCTGTATCCAAGCCTCTTTACTGTGGGTAGAAAGAACCGCAAAGCCCTTTTCACAGCAGACATTTTGTTTTGTCAAAGCAGGAAAATCGCAGGTGTTGCTGATGACAGTAACAATGATTCTGTTCTGCTTAAGTTATCAGTGAGGGTGATAGTGAGCAACCATGCAGGAACCTAAAATCAAGTCGCTTGTCCATGAGTAGATGCACACTTCCTTTTGTGTTGTTATACAGTTGGTGGGTGTAGTTCAGTAGAAAGAAAATAGTTCCTGCATGAAACTGCTCACAACAAGGTCTGTGGATTATCTTGAGTAACCAGGTCATGATTTCTGGAAAGAGACATTGCTGTTGAGTTTTTCAAATGTATTATTTGGAGCTTTGAGCACCACAAGCCGAGTGCCATCTAGTTCCATAACACTGAAGAGAAGGCAGACATCTCTATGGCCGATATCTCCAACACTCTGCTACTCACACCAAAACAATCTAGATTGATAAATAGCACTACAGGTAAGAGGACAAATATGTATTTTTGATTTTGGGATGAACTGTCCCTTTAACATGCTGCAAGTAATGTCTTGTTTATTGCATGGTACCATTTGCTACTTAGCACTAATTACAGAGTACAGCTGAGACAGATGGGCATGCCATTTGTTTTTCAGATAGTTGGTCATGAATTGAATCCCTGTACCAAAATCTCACTGCAATCCGTCCAGTTTTTGTTTGATTTTTCTGTGTAGACCAAAGTCGTCCTGACAATACCATCTCTAGAACCATGCTGTAAGTGGAGTTTAAATGCAGTTACTTAGAGTGCCTGAAAACTGATGTATCACAGTCTTAAAATCTTAGGTACGTAACATTGTAAGTACAGTACCTGAGTAAATACACTTAGTTCCTTCCCACTCCTGCAACTAAACTCAGTCAATGGAGAAACCTGTAAAAACATAAATCTAATCAGCTGTTGGAGCAACAAACACCCGCTGGATCTTGATTCAAAATGTCCCCCTGTAGCACTGATGTGAAAACGAATCAGCAGGAAGCGAAACATCTGCAGGCCTTTTAGGTCTCATAAACTGGCCGATGATTGCTCCCTTCCTGGTTACCAGGGCGGACGGCGAAAAACAGAGCCGATAATTGAATCAGAGATATTTCTCCTTGAGCATTGAAGACGGTCGGCCTGATAACAAGGTTCTTAACTGGCAGGACAGGAAGCAGCCTTTCCGCATTCCAAGGTGGGAGAAACTTTTTGTTGTCTCTGGTGCCCCTGCCTCGGTGCCTCCTGCAAGGCAGACACACATGAACTGCGTGAGGGTCAAATAGCTGCTCAACAGTCCACTAGTGAGTTGGATTTATTTCAGTAACCCTGGAGAGCAGTTATGAGGAGGACACTTCCTTACAACTCCAGATGGGCAGAGAGACGATCCACTGTGGTTTATGGTATGTTCATTCTGGTTCCTACCTTTTATTTAAATGCATTAATTAACTTTCTTTATCATAATAACAACCATCGGGGTAGTAAATCCTGAGTGAAGGCTCCTGGGTGACTGGCAGGGCCTCTCCTCAGAGGTTTCGAGATGATTAACAGGATAGAAAAGCAGAAGACATACATTTCTGCGATACAAAATTTATTCTATCTTGAGCTCTTTTCATGTGAATCACAGAGGTGGAAACTATAAACCAAAGATTCAAGTCGTTCTATTAGTTTGAAGGTTTGTGTTGACTTCTTAGTTCTTGTTTTTTAATGCAATGCCTTCACATCAGAGTCACTATTAGTTCAAAGTTCACAAATGCACTTTGCACTGGTCTTTACTTGATGTGGATAGTTTACTCTGGGTATAAAGGACCGCAAAGCCCGTTTCACAGCAGACATCTTGACTTGTCCCAGCAGGAGAAGCACAGGTGTTACTAATAACATCAGCGATGGTTCTGTCCTGTTCAAGTGTTCCAATAAGTCATGACAGTGTGACAGTGAGCCAGCATGCACAATACCAGGAGACTGAAACCAAATGGAATTCGGCCATCATTAATTTGATTAATTCCACTTGTGCTTTTCCTGCTGTGACATGAGAAGATGTCTATGAATAAAAGCCTATTGTGCTCTTTGCCTAAAGTGAAGAAGACGAATGCATATTGTACTTGAAGCTTTGGTTGACTCTGCATATCAATACATCAGACCAAGAGCCATAAATAGATTAAAATGTAAGATTAAAATTGACAAGTAAGACTGCAGTTGTGGACCCCCCTTTCCTAACCATAACCTGTTCTGAGATAGGAATAGTTAGGTGTTGTACATCTCGCCCTAACGTGACCTTTGACGTCTTTACTACCCGTAACCTGTTTAAAAATGGGAATTAGACTTGGCCATAGACCTCTTTTTTCCCTTTCGTAATTGGTTGGGTGTTATTTTTTTTACTTCTTACAACAGTTTTTTAATATATTGAGCTGCAATTAATTTGGGGACTGTTCTCCTGACAGACCTTTTCCAGTACAATTTCATTACTCTGAGTCATGAACTTAGTCCCCTAACCTAACCCATGTCATATTAAGTGGAACCAGAGCTGATGAACGTCTTTGCTGGGTTCCCATTTTGTGCCATATAAATCTGGGGAACATCAGACCCTCGGAGCATAGGACCCTTTGTCATGTTCCCATTATGTATATAGATCCAAGGAATAAAGGACCCTCAGAACATAGTACACTTTGTCATGTTCCCATTATGTATATCTGAGGAACATAGGACTCTGGGAACAGCTGACCCTGGGAACATAGGACCATTTGTCATGTTCCCATTATATATAAAAATCTGGGGAACATAAGACCCTGGGAACAACAGACCCCTTGTCAAGTTCCCATCATGCATATAAATCTGAGAAACATAGGACTCTGGCAGCATAGGACCCTGGGAAGATAGGACCCTTTGTCATATTCCCATTATGTATACACATTTGGGGAACATAAGACTCTGGGAACATCTGACCCTGGGAACAAAGGACCCCTTGTCAAGTTCCCGTTATGAAGATAAATCTGAGGAATATAGGACCCTGGTCATGTTCCCAGTATATGCCATATAAATCTGGGGAAAATGGAACCCTGGGAACATAGGACCCTTTGTCATGTTCCCATTATATATAAAAATCTAGGGAACATAAGACCCTGGGAACAACGGACCCGTTCCCAAGTTTCCATCATGCATATAAATCTGAGAAATATATGACTCTCGCAGCATAGGACCCTGGGAACACGGGACCCCTTGTCATATTCCCATTATGTATATACATTTGGGGAACATAAGACTCTGGGAATATCTGACCCTGGGAACATCGGACCCTAGGAACATAGAACCCTGGGAACATAGGACCCCTTTCCATGTTCCCATTATGAATATAAATCTGAGGAATATAGGACCCTGGTCATGTTCCCAGTATGTGCCATATAAAACTGGGGGAAATAGAAACCTGGGAACATCGGACCCTGGGAACATCAGACCCTTGGAGCATAGAACCCTGGGAACATAGAACCTTGGCAACACAGGACCCCTTTCCATGTTCCCATTAAGAATATAAATCTGAGGAATATAGGACCCTGGTCATGTTCCCAGTATGTGCCATATCAAGTAGAACCCTGGGAACATAGGACCCTTTGTCTTGTTCCCATAACTTATATAAATCTGGGAAACACTGGACTCTGGGAACATAGGACCCTTTGTCTTGTTCCCATAACTTATATAAATCTGGAAAACACAGGACCCTGGGAACATAGGAATGACCCCGTTTGTCTCCACCTGACATACGAATCATGTTTAAATGTAGCCTCACCAGTGTGTTGAGCAGCAAACACCAATTGCTGAGGGCCTCGGTGGCTTGATGGCAGGTAACTGGCATTAGTTGGCATTAGCATTACAGTAGATTACAACTCAATTTAACAGAAAAAAGTCCATCTATATGTCAGCTAATGTTATATTGTTGCTAGAACCTCCTTTTCAGGGATGGGTGACTGAATTAGGCAAAGTAGCAGTATATGAAAGGATATTGTATAGAAGATAGAGGCTGCCCTCTTGAGTGATTCAAACAAGACGATGTGTCCTTTTGGCTGCCCTCTTGTCCCCATGCCATGCAGTAGGTGCCCTTTTTTCCTTTTCGCCCCTGCCCTTCAAACATCCTGAGTCCATCACTGCTCCTGAACTGGGACATGTATCTGGACACTATATATGTAGCAGTGTGAAGAACAAGTGGAGGAGCACTGTTTGTGATGAACAGGTTTGAGATATGATGGGCATGTGACTTTATTACTTACTGTCTTTTCTTTTATTTAATTATTTTTTCTCCGGATATTCTTTCTAGCTTACCTACACCTTGACCCCTCGTGGTAATGGGTGGGATGGGTGTAGGGGCACGTTTTGTTGTTGTGATGGACTGTATTAGCAGAAAATATGATGTGACTGATTTGAATATTGTAAAATAAAAATTGCAAGTCATAAAAAAATCATCAGTGGTGAAGTTATATTAATAAAAAGCGTGTGGCTGCATCATTTCCAAACAGTTTCAGTAGCCTATGTGTATGTATATATGTTTGTGCCAGATAAAAATACAGCAAGATGAAATATTTGTGGCAAGAAAAGTGCCCAACAGCTGTGTGTGTAACTGTATTAAGTGTAATGATGTCTTTTTCCCCTAAAAATGTCTGTTATTTTTTAAAAATGATCTGTTTCAATCAATCAATTTAAGAAAGTTTGGCATTGACCTAATTTCATTACACGACATATAAACGTGTGAACAAACCAGAAATGGAACCATGCCTTAAACTTTCCCCTTAATCACTTCCCCCCTACCAGCGGTCCGCGCAGCCACGCTGGGCTCCTGGAGGATGCTCACCCTGGGGGCAGAGTACGAGGACACCTGGGCTCCGTCACCTGACAGGAAGGGCCGTGCCGGTCAGCGGTCAGAGGCGGAGCCGGAGCCTGTGGAGGGGGACGACACCTGCACTGAAGACCCGGAGGAGTCGCCATGGAGAAGTTCCCACACCGACACCGAGCACGAGTATGACGCAGTTTTACATCTGGACGGGTTGAGCAGGGCGGGAAGGAGAGACGGTGTGCGTCACGTCATCCGGAAGCACGAGACCCTGAACAGCGTGAAATGGCCTCGCGGGTGAGACACACAAAGCTTCAAACTAAATGTTAACAAGTAAAACTCCTGCATTTAAATCCTCTTTAGGAGAAATAACATGTAGGCTGAAGCATTTCCATATACACTCACCGGCCACTTTATTAGGTACACCTGTTCAACTGCTCCTAAGCAAATAGCTAATAAGCCAATCACGTGGCAGCAACTCAATACATATAGGCATGTAGACATGGTCAAGACGACCTGCTGAAGTTCAAACTGAGCATCAGAATGGGGAAGAAAGGTGATTTAAAGGAGTTTGAACGTGGCATGGTTGTTGGTGACAGACGGGCTGGTCTGAGTATTTCGGAAACTTCTAAAGCACAACCATCTCTAGGGTTTACAGAGGACGGAAAACAGAAAATATCCAGTCAGCACTGCAGCAGTTCTCTGGGTGAAAATGCCTTGTTGATGCCAGAGGTCAGAGGAGAATGGCCAGACTGGTTCAAGATGATAGAAAGGCAACAGTAACTCAAATAACCACTGGTTACAACCAAGGTCTGCAGAAGACCATCTCTGAACCAACAACACCTTGTCCAAATTTGAAGCAGATGGGCTAAAGCAGCAGAAGACCACACCAGGTGCCACTCCTGTCAGCTAACAACAGGAAACTGAGGTTACAGTTCACACAGGCTCACCAAAACTGGACAATAGAAGACTGGAAAAACGTTGCCTGGTCTGATGAGTCTGGATTTCTGCTGCCACATTCAGATGGTAGGGTCAGAATTTGGTGTGAACAACATGAAAGCATGGATCCATCCTGCCTTGTATCAACGGTTCAGGCTGCTGGTGGTGGTGTAATGGTGTGGGGGATATTTTCTTGGCACACTTTGGGCCCCTTAGTACCAACTGAGCATGGTTTAAACACCACAGCCTACCTGAGTATTGTTGCTGACCGTGTCCATCCCTTTATGACCACAGTGTACCCATCTTCTGATGGCTACTTCCAGCAGGATAACACACCATGTCACAAAGCTCAGATCATCTCAAACTGGTTTCTTGAACATGACAATGAGTTCACTGTACTCCAATGGCCTCCACAGTCACCAGATCTCAATCCAATAGAGCACCTTTGGGATGTGGTGGAACGGGAGATTCACATCATGGATGTGCAGCCAACAAATCTGCAGCAACTGTGTGATGCTATCATGTCAATATGGATCAAAATCTCTGAAGAATGTTTCCAGCACCTTGTTGAATCTGTGCCACCAAGAATAAAGGCAGTTCTGAAGGCAAAAGTGTGTCCAACCTGGTACTAGCTAGGTGTACCTAATAAAGTTGTCTGTGAGTGTAGATGCTGAAAATCTTGGTAAGATTAAAATCAATATCACTTGATTATATGTACCAAACTGCAAAGACTGCAAGGCCCATATTAGCCCATTTCCTTCTTCTGTCTCTACAATGTGCAGTGATAGAGTAATAGGGGAGACCAGGGACAGTTGTAGCATGCTCAGATTGTCTTCTTGCTTACAAAAAATGAGCCACATTTGAAACCCCCCAGAGAAAATTAGCAACAAAAGTGTTTTTTTTATTTTGAAGGTAAAATCATAAACTTCTCTGTGAGATTTTTGACACCCTCCTGAAATCAAATGTCTAGGAATCCAAACAGGTATTATCAAAACCACTGTATTGTAGGCTAAAAACAGAAATTACTAACGTGTCGAACAAGCAGTCATTGGTTTGGCGTGAGGTGAAAAGTGGCAGGTAATACAGAAACAATTGTAACACCTGTTTACAACCATCCCTGAACCAAGTGCTTTTTATTTATATTTTAAAGGCCAGGACATACTAAACTGACATCAAAGGACCGTCATGAAGGCCGACTGGCTCGTGTCGCCCGTGTCTCGGTCAAAAAGTTGCACTTGTGCACACACCACAAAGACTATAGCCAGTGGTCAACTAGCACGTACATTCTGCACCTGCATGCTCCTCCACACCAGGAGGGGACAGTAGTCTGTATTCGTCATTTACAAAGGGAAACCTGAAGACAGACAGCACAGATTCGAGACAATTCGAGCTGTTTGTTCACTTTCCTTACTACTGTTTCGCTTCTTGCGCACTAAGCTGAACTGCAAGTCAGAGTGATTTCATTCACCAATGGGCTTAGCAACCGGAGAAAAAGCTGACAAGTGCCCACATTGCGGGACACACAGCAAAACCTAGAGCAACAGACACTCAGCGACGGCCCAACAACAACCGACAGCTGACTGTCAGTTTGGTGTATGCCCCCTAAAGCCCTACATAAACTAAACTACATGCTAATGATAATCATTTGCACACTTTTGCACACTTTAATTGGAAAAGAAGTTCTAAAGCTAAGAGAGAAATAAATTTAAGCAACGAGAACCCCCCTGAAACTTATCAAGGATCAGAAAATTCCAGACTCCTTTGATGAAGACTAATTCTGCATTGTGTTCTTGCAAAGCTATTCCAGGTCAAAGGAGGTCTGGCTCCAGCTGGTCCTGTAAAGACTTGGATATTTCCGTGGTCCATGTCCGCAGACTTGTACCGGTCGTGCTGATGTTTATGTGGTTCAATTCGTACTCCAATTTAGGGTTTGCGATGGTCCACATGTGTATTTCCCAATCAAAATGTTTACTATGAATGCTGCTGCCACACTAAACGTCCCCCTGAGGGAAGAAAAAAGAAAAAAAAAGAAACTGCAGATACAGCAATAGTTTCAGTAGTTAAAACAGTGAAGTTTATAATATAGCAAATTAGCTTTTCCAGTTAAATGGTTTTTGATTTATTGGGAAAATGGCCAAAAATGATACAACTGTCCCCAGTCTCCCCTACATGGCCACATATTTGCTGTGTAGTAATCTGAATCGACACAGTAATTTAGGAATACTTAATATATACGCAAAAATGGAAACAAGGAAAGCAATTAAACTAGATTTTGACACAGGTAGCCTCCTTACGACAGGACCTCAAAATAAGTTAACAAAGCAGGAACTCCCTAAAGGCCCATGTTCTGTCACTGTTAGGAAAATAAAGCCAGTCAGAAACCACAGTCATTATGTAATGTGCTTTAGTGGTGTATATTATCAAACATACTTTCAATTAAATTAACACAAACCAGTCGACAGTGGCAAAGTAAGCTTTCACAGCTTCTAGGGGCCCAAGGAGTTCTCTTGGGGGGCCCTGGGGAAGTTGTCCAGCTCGTAATTAAGCCTCTTAGATAAGAATTTTTTTGGTAAATTCGTTTATACTGGTTACAAAAGTATCACATAACCAACTCCAGTTCTCTGGATAAATTAATTTATTACGAAGGGAACATTATTGTGTTGAGATTTGACAGATAATACAGTGAGTCTTCTGTATTCTGTTTGCAGTACACTAGCTCAGCCACTAGAGGGCTCCTCAGCCGTGCATAGAGTCTTTGTGTCAATGATTGGGCTGCAGATGATGTTAACAGAGAGATGAATTTGATGTTTAAATGCTAAATTAATAATGAGCAATACAGGAAACGACTGAGCCCATTTATAAACGGGCTCTGAATGTGGATAAGTTCAAAACTAGACTGGTCTGGTGTGCTGCTGGTTAAATGGATTGAACACAGACCAAACAACAAATGCATTAAAATAAAGGCATAACCAAAGTCTGATGTTGTAAAGGTTGGTCAGATGTTGTGCTGTAGGTAGTCACACACACATTAGATAGGTTCTTGAATAAATGGCATGTGGTTTCCCCAAATTGAAACATGATCAGTCTGAAAGAGCATCAGAGCTTACACTGTCTGGCCAAAAGTGTGTAGACACCAGCTCACATACCTTTGTGCACCTTTGTTTACTTAAGGTGTAGTGTTTGTACATCCACCACTGAGCATACACTTTATATGAATTGAATGACTAAAAACAAAACATAAAAAGAGGATAAAAGCAGACCATTATCTGATAATTGTTGATCTATAAATCATCTCAAGCTCAAGTTGCAGTAAGCACACCGCTTTCAGACTATTTTTATATCTCTCGGACAGGAAATGGAAACTGCTGAGTGAAAACCAATACAAGCCTTAAATCTAAGTGACCAAGTGAAAAAAGTTTTGATGTCACATTTTAATTCATTTTCTAAATCTAATTTCAAAAGCATAACCATCATCTCCGGTAAACGCCACACACAAAATGTTCCCAACGGTAATTAACGTTCTTCTCAGCAGGCTATTAGCTAAATTTATAGCGGTCTGTGAATCCCTGTAGCCACCATAAACATGGCTTGTTTATTTCCTCCCTATGATAAATGACTAACATATACAGAATGGAATAGTTTAATAAAACATACACAGGGAGCACATGACAGCAACAATGACAGAATGAATAGTCTGAGTAATAAAATACAGAATTAAGTAGACAAACAAATTGAAATTGAGCCAGCAATGGAACAACTACTGTATGTGTTTTCATTGCTGCCAAAAGCCATGTTTAGCCTCTAAAATGTGGAAAACATAGGATGATAATTATGTCGCATAGTGTTTCTTCCCTTTGCCTACATCAAGTCTTGAGAGCGGTCAAATGGTCCAGGCCATCAAAAGCATCTGCAGCATCTGCATATGTGTATGAACCATAGCTTTGTCTGGTGTCGTTACCTCAGTAGACTTACAGAAACTTACAGAGGAGGTGAAACAACTCTGAGGAGCTCTGTGCTTAATTAGGAGTTTCTCAGAAACACACTGTTCTGTGCAGAGCTGCTGTTGGAAAGTCAATAACAACCCCAGTGTGCTGTCTGAGGTCCTGGAGAGCCTGGCCATCTATAACGACTCAAAAAACGGACTAAAAATGTTTCGATCACCTTGAAACTTCTTGACATTTCCTGATTTGTCAGGTTATGAACATGATTTTGAATCTTATTTAACATGGTTAAATACAATGGAGTCTGCACAATGGAAGGATACAGCACTGTCCCTCTAAAATGTGTATCTGGATTTCTGTACAGTTGGTTAATAAGGAGTCTAACGGGGAGTAGAGCTGGGCAGTATATCAATACTATATTGATATTACAATATGAGACCATATCCTCTGGATATTCTGGATATCGTTATATCGTAAGTGTTGTCTTTTCCTGGTTTTAAAGGCTGCATTACAGTAAAGTGACGTAATTTTCGAAACTCACCAGACTGTTCTAGCTGTTCTATTGTTTGCCTTTACCCACTTAGTCATTACATCCACATTACTGATGATAATCAAGTCAAAAATCTCATTCAGTAAATATTTTGTGAGCACAGCACTACTATACTGTAGCAATATGGACACTGAGGTATTTGACTGAACAGGAAGTCGGACCTCTCTGAAATTTAACTGATTAAACATAATGTCATCATGTAGGATAAATACGCACATTAGTCTGTGAATGACCTGTGGCTAACAAATGAATGTATTCATGCATTGCACATTAGGGGTGTAACAATACATCGATCCACATCAATACATCAATTCATTGATTAACGATCCGATTATATCGATGCAAAATGAAAACATTGATCCATATCGTCATCTTAAAGATACACATTTATTTTGAAATTCACATAGCATGTCTGTGTCACCATTTCTGAGCATATTCTAGTTGTTTTTGTGAGTTGATGTAACTGATTGTATTAGATGTGCATATGATATTGCGTCATATCGATTGCAGGCTCCTGAATTGAATCGAATCAAAATCGTATCGTGACAGACTTTGTGATATCGGCAAACATCATATCGTCATCCAAACAAATCGATATAATATCGTATCGTGATGAAGCTGGTGATTTACACCCCTATTGCACATATAAAACATAAAATACGTAATATTATTATTTGGTAGAATTACAGTGCTTTACGGTCATTTCCATATTTTGTCACCTTTTCTACATGTTGGGTTTTAACAAAGTGATGAGAAAAATTTGGCTGACTTTTCATAAATTTTACATCTATTTTGCTGCACATTCAGCAGTGGACTCTGTAGGACACCAAACAATAAGGAAGTAAAGCTGATTTAAAAAAAAAAATCCTCACAGAGTTAAAGACACAGTTCACCTCCAAATCCAAGATACATATTTCTCTTTTTACCTGTAGTGTTATTTATCAGTCTAAATTGTTTAGGTGTGAGTTGCCAAGTGTTGGAAATATGGGCCTTAGGGATGTCTGGCTTCTCTCTATTGTAATGGAACTATTTTCTTTCAGCCGAATGACACCTGCCAACTGAAGCGTGCATCTACTGCCAGCTCACCTAGCACCACTGAGCTAACTCAGTTAAAGCTCAGCTGAGACGCCTCTTAAGAACACCTCATATAATATGTAAATTTGATACTTATGCATCTGGTGCTTGCTGGAGGGCATGCGGCGATATGTCGGCTAACTATGTTCATACATTCTGGGCATGTCAAAAGCTTAAGACTTATTGGGACAACATATATGTAATGCTCCGGGATGTTTTTGGTACTGACTTGCCCAGGGATCCCGTGGTAGCACTGGAGAGCACAGTACGATAGTGTGTATGACAGTGTACGTATGTTTTAATATGTGGTCCTGAGTTTTGAAAATAAAAAATAGGTAAAAAAAAAAAAAAAAAAAAACACAGTTGAGAAGGACGCCATTAATGTTTACATGACACACTGTTACAACCACGAGTCTCTTGTCCATGAGTAGATGCACTCTTCCTTCTGCACGGTGATACATATGGCGGGTGTAGAAAGAAAATAGTTCCTACATAAAACTCTTGACAACAAGGGCTGTAGATTATCTTGAGTAACTGGGTCATGAATCATAGATCTGTTGAGTTTTAGAAATGTATTTTTTGCAACCTGGTCTCACTCCGAAATCTGGCGCTTGGGCAATGACTTGCGGCGTCAGACACCCACGAAAAGAGCCGTCCTTTAATGTCTGCATGATAGCAGCCGGTCGCTGTTATAGTTTAACGGTGCCTGCCGGCGTCACAGAGAAACGTGGCGAGACAAGAACGAAAATAAGGCAGTGAAAGTCCCAGGTTGGTGGAAGGGGTGATGGATAGGTCCAATAAAAAACGACTTTCACCCGGGAGAGTTGTGCTTGTGTCCCATGAGATTATAACGTCAATTTGTTGTTGAAGGAAAAAAAAACATCAATTTGTGTTGTTGTACTGATGTAGTGCATTTATTTTGAAAGAGACTGTATGTAAAAGTAAATTTCCTGTGAAAACAGAAGTGTATTTTGAAAGAAGACAATGCATGTAACGGGCAGCACTTGACATGATGTCCCAGGGTGTCCAATACTATGCACCCAGGGTACCTTTCACATCGTATCTGGACGTGGAAAGTCCATGACCAAATGTTGATATGTGATGAGGTTGGAGTGACAATGTGCTGCTTTTTTGACACTTTGAGCACCACAGACCGAGTGTGATCTAGATCCATATTTATGTCAGAGGGAAGGCAGACTCTCTACGACCAATATCTCCAACACTCAGCAACTCACACCAAAACAGTCTTGACTGATAAACAGCTCTACAGGTAAGAGGAAATATATGTATTTTTGATTTTGGGTTGAACTGTCATTTTAAAAATATATGTAAAATAGCATAGATTAGAATAAGAGAATAGACGTAGGATAGAGCAGAGTAAGAGAGTAGAGTGGAATAAAATAAGATAGCATGGATTAGAATAAGAGAATAGACGTAGGATAGAGCAGAGTAAGAGAGTAGAATAAAGTAAAATAGCATAGATTAGAATAAGAATAGAATAGAGTAGAACATAAAAGTGTAAGTTAGAATAAAGTAAAGTAAGATAGAGAAGAGCAGAGTAGAGTAGAAAAGAGTAAAATAGCATAGATTTGAATAAGAATTGAATAGAGTAGGATAGAATAAAATAGAGTACAGTAGGGTAGAACAGAATAGGGTAAGATATATACTGGGGTAGAGTAGAATAAAGTATCTAGCATAGCATAGATTAGAATAAGGTAACAGAATAAAATAAAGTAGAGTAAGATGGAGTAGAGCCAAGTAGAACAGAATAGAGTAAGATAGAATAAAGTAGAGTAAGATAGAGTAGAGCTGAGTAGAGTAGAATAGAATAGAGTAAGATAATAGAATAGAGTATAGAGAATAAAATAGAGTAGAACAGAATAGACTAAGATAGAATAAAGTAGAGTAAGATAGAGTAGAGCCAAGTAGAATACAATAGAGTAAGATAGAATAAAGTAGAGTAAGATAATAGAATAGAGTATATAGAATAAAATAGAGTAGAGTAGAATAGAATAGATTAAGATAGAATAAAGTAGAGTAAGAGAGTAGAGCTGAGTAGAATAGAATAGAGTAAGACAGTAGAGCTGTAAGATAGAACAAAGTAGAGTAAGAATAAAATAGAGTATATAGAATAAAATAGAGTAGAACAGAATAGAGTAAGATAGAATAAAATAGCATAGATTAGAATAAGAGAATAGAGCAGAATAGAAAAGTGCAAGATAGAGTAGAATAGGATAGAGCAGTGTAGAGTAGAATAGAATAATATAGGGTAGAATAGAGTAGAATAGAATATCTTAATAACAGTAGCTTCAGTTTGCAGCTCTCGATGCTCGATGATGAATAAGGTAAATAAAACCAGAGAAAACAAGGCGCTCTTTATGAGCTCTTATCTTGTCTGAAGGAAATGTGTTTTCTCTTGTTGCCGCTGAAACAAAGATTGATCACCGCTCGTGCTCTGACCCGCAGGGCTTCAGTGAACTTCATTAGTTTGACAGTCTCTTGTAAGCAGCCAACAGACAGTGTGCGCGTCTGTGCGCTCCGCTCTCCGATAGGCTCATCCTGGTCACATGCGCTCTTCCTTATTCCACCGAGGACTCGCTATATAGCCCTCAGCCCCCATACAGGGAGCGATCAAACAGAAAGCACAGGACAACTGCTCGGGCTGGATTGTCTTCTTGTTGCTTTCAGCCGGGGGAGAGAAAACAGAGGGATTTCAGTGTTTCCTGACGCTCCTGCGCATTTTGACTGACATCCTGACCGTTTCAACTGGTGTTTGGATGCTGACACAATGCTGTCGGGATTTTGGACAGAGACAGGCTCAACTGGTTTTGTTTAAGCGTGATTTTTTTTCTCCCACTCAGACCCGGCTGGTATGGATGCAACAGTCTCAGCCAAGTGAATCATTTCGTAGCTGAAGTGCTTTTTTTTTGTTTTGCTTTTAAACTTTTTAAATTTCTCTGAGGATGAATGAATGGGGAGGATCAAGACGGCATGGTTTTCTATGAGGCCACCTTGTTTTTTAATTTCCCAAACGCAGCGCTTCCCTGTGCACTCCTCACGCTAAGCTGTGGTTTGGATGAAGTGTGTTTGTTGTGATGCGTCTCCCCTCCATTTCCACTGACACCAGTTTGGATTTACCCTTTTGGATCTGTGCGTTTCCAGAATGGCTCGCTTCGCAGAAGATCTACCCACCCGCTATGGAGGAGGAGGCGCAGGCGGCGGAGGGAGAGGTGGACCGGGCGCCGGGAGAGGGGGAGCCCGGGGTGGTGGCGCTCCGGGCGGCCAGAGGGTGTACAAGCAGTCGATGGCCCAGAGAGCCCGGACAATGGCCATTTACAACCCCAACCCCGTCAAACAAAACTGCCTCACTGTCAACCGCTCCCTCTTCATCTTCCGCGAGGACAACCTCATCAGGAAGTACGCAAAGCGGATAACAGAGTGGCCATATCCTTCTTATAACCGGCAGCACCGCGCACAGAGCAGGTGCATGCCCGTCCTCGCTTGGCAACCACACACAGATGGTAGAAAAAGCAGAAACACACCACCGCCTGTAGGGCCTATTTGTCAAGCTGTTGCGTGCTGATGTTGATAATATCCTGCGCTTTCAGTTTAGCTCGCTTGTTGAATGAGCGGTTATTTTCACACCGTGGAGTACTACACTGTCTTTATTCCTCTCCGCGCAACGCTGGCTGCACCTGTCGCTCCCGCTCCTTATCTGGTTTTAACACGACACAAAGATGTTTCCTCAGTAGGTGCGGGCAGTGAAAAGACTTCACACCCACCTATTGTGTTGCCTTTTCCTACTGCCGGCTCAGTTTAGAGCCTTCAGGCGCTTCGACTGATAAGTTCTTTTGTCAAAATGCCAGCTGTAAACTGTCCACCGGGCGATCCCAGCGTTAGTTAATAACAATCAAACATCGCCATCGATTGACGCAACTGGAAGTCAATAAAAAAACTGCGTGCGTAAAAGGGCAGTGATGTGGCTACGTAAACAGACTCACTGACCTCCACTCCCCATCTTTTTCTAGTCATGTAATTCTCAAGGAAAGGCAGTTTGTTCTGGTTTAAAGAAAAAGAGAAGAGACTAGTCCAGGGTTGCAGCAGCAGCAGCAGCAGCACCGCCTCGTTGTCTTAGTTAGGAGCCCTCTCCATGGTGCTGAAGTCGCCCACGCGCACCGCTCCACGCAACTCTTTCAACGCTGCAAAAAAATGCCCACTTCAGCAAGTCATGGTCACCCTTCAAATGTTGGTGTTTTCTCTCGTAAGATAATTGAAAGGGGGACATTATTGAGCAGGTTTCATCTGTTGCAAGATGGGGAAAGTGTCACAATCTTGAAGTGAGGTTAAATCAACATTATTGTGACGTTTAAGAGCCTAAAAGAAAAATCTTGAACCCTGTGATGACTCTGAAAACTAGTAAATAATCTAAAAATGGAAGCATGTTTTTGAGACTCATTTGTGCATTAAAAAAGACAATTCCTCCGAGTCACTCCAGTAATTATCTCATCTCTAAAAGCCCTGTATATAATCTTAAAATCCAGTCAGTGCATGTTTTTGCAGTGGAATCACAAAAGCTTAAAAGCTGGTCCTGCAGTTTAAGTCTTGAAACAGGTAAAATTTTAATGAGAAACAAGCTTAAATGACACGTTAAAATAAATATCTTTTAGCAGTGAAATAGCTAAGGCTTGAAAGCCTGTGATCATGTGACAAACCCAGGGGAGAACGCTTGATCCGCACCATGAATGACCGTGAGAACAACATTAGCTCTAATCGAATAACAGCGGCCGCCTATGAGCTGATCCAAGCTGAACTTGCCACTCCACAGGACCAAATGAAAACACGCAAACACGCTGAACACTGCAAATCACAGCTGGAGCAGTAAAAGTAGCCGTTACGCCCGTTTCCTTTTAAAATGCACTGCTATGAAAACAGCGTTCCGGTTGCATAATCAGGGTGTCTTATGGGTAATGATTCTACATCTTTGCCTTAATGGTCATAAGGTCCCTACTCCCTCGCGATTCATAGGCCTTCAATAGGCACTGACCCACGGGCAATGACCCAGTGAAAATGGATTGCAGAATGAGCCAACCATTGAAAATGGTTGGAAATGGTCAACCATCTGGAAGGATCATGAGCGCATGTATAGGATGCTTTCTTTCTGGAAAGCCTTCAACCACAGCCTGATGGAAGTTTCATGCTTTAGTGGATAGAAGACGTCCAAATTTATGTTTAGGGGCATTTTTCATACAGCAACCTGCAGGATAATTTGTTTTCTGTACAATTTAATGTTGTCTGCTGTGATTAGTCACAAATACATTCATACTGATTGAAGAGTAGGTCTTTAAACATCCCATAAGGACATATAATCTATGATTTAGCTGTGAAATGAAATGAATGCTACTGTCTCTTTTCCAACGGCTCCTTAACCCTCACACTCCATTTGAGTACATGATCCTAGCTACAATTATCGCCAACTGCATCGTTTTGGCCCTGGAGCAGCATCTGCCTGCCAGCGACAAGACGCCCATGTCAGAACGCCTGGTAAGTGCTTCAACGTGCATCTATCTTTCTTTGACGTCACTTCTTGTAGACACAGAGCTTTTAACAGCCTGTCAGACAGATAGGGGAGTAATCAAAGGTGCCCTCCCCCTCAAGTTAAAGGGACAGTTGACCTTAAAATCAAATATGCTTATTTTTCCTCTCACCTGTGGAGCTGTTTATCAGTCTAGATTGTTTTGGTGTGAATTGCTTAGTGTTGAGATATCAGCTGTAAAGATGTCTGCCTTCTCTCCAGTATAATGGAACTAGATAGCACTCAGATTGTGGTGCTCAAAACGGCAAAAAAATACATTTGGAAAACCCAACAGCGATGTCTGTTTCCAGAAGTCATGACCTGGTTACTCAAGATAATCCACAGACCTTGTTGTGAGCAGTTTCATGTAGGAACTATTTTCTCTCTACCAAACTACACCTGCCAACCTTTTCAACCTGTAGAAGTGTGCATCTACTCATGGATGAGAGGCTTGTGCTTGTGCGTGAGATGTAAACATTAATGGCGTCCTCTTTGGCTGAGGTGTAGCTAGTAGCTAGCTCATTGGCGCTAGATGAGCTAGCAGTAGATGCACGCTTTTTTCTGCTAAGTGATACAGTTGGTGGGTGTGGTTCGGTAGAAAGAAGATAGTTCCTACATGAAACTGCTCACAACAAGGTCTGTGGGTTATCTTGAGTAACTGGGTCATGATTTCTGAAAAGAGACGTTGCTGTTTTTTTAACTTATCATACAATGGTTTATATGATATCTACTGAATCAGTGCCCCATGAATTACCTTATTCTTTATATTTTAAGTTTTTCAATTTAGCATGAACATCACAACCTATTCCCTTCTAAAAACCAACCAAAAAACAAACAAAAAAACAAAAAGAATCTATCTATTTTGTGACTCTCTTGTCACTAAGATATCTCAACCATTGTATCTGGACGTTACTTTTAGTTTACAATGGAGCCAGTACAGAATTTACAGTGAGTCCACGGTTGATAAAAGCAGTGTTTCTATATATATCTAATGAAAGGTTGCCAAATCTTTAAAAAGGCATCATATCTGTTTTTCAGGACGTACGTGATCTCTAGGGGCATACAAATAATAATTTCTGATGTCCATGTATGTCCATGTATATCGATAAATTTCGTAGAGTTGTGATTTAGTTTCAAATCTTTGACATTTCCTAGGAGAAAAAAATTATGTTACTCTTAATGTAAAGTCACATAGGTTAGATTTAGGCAAGTAAAGTTACTAAGAGTAGGTTTAGGAAAAGAAACATGGTGAGGACGTAGTTACCTTAAAATAACTCAAGAGTTCACTTGGTTTCCAACACCGGTTTCCTGGGGGAAAGTCCTGTCTTGTTTGACCAATCCACCACCTTAACTTACCTCCTTACATGGACTTTTGATCTTAATACTACTTTTCCCATCAGTACATTTAATATGTAATGGCAGTCTTCCTAATTACATGGGTTAACCTATAAGTGCAGTACTGCCCCATCATTGTGTGAGGTATATACAAATTATTGTGTATTACTTTTCATAGATAAATAGACGAACAGTGCATGAGAACAGCCTGATTTTTTTGGCGCTTTGAGCACCACAAACCAAGTGCCATCTAGTTGCATTATATTGGAGAGAAGGCAGACATCTCTACAGCTGATATCTCCAACACTTGGCAACTCACACTAAAACAATGTAGACTGATATACAGCACTACAGATAAGAGGAAAAATATGTATTTTTGATGTGTGGGGTGAACTGTCCCTTTAATAGTGTTTGCCTTTGTTTTCTTTTCCTCCATCTTGTATCTTGTAAGTAAGCAGAAACTCTCATTGAGCCATGCTGCTCCCCCAGCTTCTCAGTTTAAACCAACATTTGAACTGCGACAGTCATGTCGCATAGCTAAACAGTATCAGAGAAAAGCCAAAGAGACTGCTGCATGGGGAGGTCAGGTGGCACTTCCCGCCCTGTGTACCAGGGAGAAAAAAAAACAAACTCAGTAGCATGTAGCTTCATGGTTCAGCACTTTGCTCTTCTTCTTCTGGAGGGTGTTGTAGCTCAGGGGAGTTTGCCTTTAAATAGAGAGCCAGAGAGTGTTACAAAGAGCAACAGCTTGATGTGGAAACAGTCAATGAATTCCTCTCATATTCAGCCACCTGCTCCTGTTTTGAATGATCTCGGCGGCCACGATGCAAATTCATCGGCGAAGATGTTACAGCTAGGGAAACAAAAAGGTAGCACCTGAGAAAGTGATTAGAGTGGCTACACAAAGGAGAAAACAAGCATCCTCTCCTCCACCTCGAGGATGTAATACAACAAGAAGCCTTTTAATTAGAACAAGGGATCAGCTATTATTTATGAAGCTCTGTCAACAGAGTAGGAGGCGTGCTGTAAGTGGAGGCGATGATAGAAGCTGTTTAGTAAGAATATTTCAGATCCATCGCTGGTCTTTAGTGCGATGATCCTTGGGGATTTCTCTAGCTGTTTTCCGAAAGTGTATTTATAATTCAGGAGTATTTTAGATGTATGTATAATAGATGTTAACACAATACTAGTACAGACATTTATCCAGGCAGTCCTCTGGCTCCATCATTATGTAACACATTCAATTGTTTTCTTTTTGTTGAATCTTTGTATTGCATGCCAAAATGAATATACTGTATGACACATTGAATGCCTGTCGTTGAAATGTTGCAGGCTCCTACGGCTTCTCTTCTTGGAACAGCTTATCTGCTTCTCAACAACAACAAAAAAAACTGTCATTATTTTCCCACTGCAGCCTCCGCGCTTGATACACCGACTCTTGTCCAACATACATTATCTCTGGATGTTCACTGTAGTCAGCCAGTGTTATAGAAAAGGTCACATTTCTGATAGTGCTCAGGCCTGTCACACTGCTTTTATGTGATTATTTATGTTGTAGGCTGGGTGATGGTGGGGGTTGGGGACACTGTCTGTCAGGTTGTAGTATGCTGGGAGCGAGGGAGAAAAAAATCAAGGGGGAGAGAGGTTAGAGTAGGCGTGAGATATCTTCTGCTCATGCCCCGTACATTGCCCCAAGCTCTTGCAGATACTAATGGAGGCAAAGGAAAAAGTGTCATGTCATACACGCCTGATTCAGCTCCCTTACTCACAATGAGGCCCAGGGTTAAGCTGCCCTCACAGTGCAAATGATCAAACTATGACACACTGTTGATTGTTTGACACTTTTAGGGAATGATGCAGAGCGTTGAAATCAATCATGTGCAGTCATGTGTGTTGTGCGTATGCTCTCAGTGCCAAAGTGCTCTTTCAAACAGGAATGTCTTTGTCCTACTGGGATAATGTTGTGCGTTTGATTTGCCCTAATTTCACACTTGAGCAGCACTTTTACACCAGGTACCGCCCAATTCCACCATCAATGCTTCATGTTTGCCCTAATGTCACACCAGAGGGGCACTTGAATGGCTCAGGTGCCCCTTTGTTCTGTACACATGCCCTTCCTGTTACCTTAACTGCTATTATTTTTACCCCTATTGTTGGACCAAGAGGCCCCCAAGTGCCCTTATGGTTGCTTCAAGTGTCCGCCGATTCCATGCTGTATTTCTGGCATGGTTAATATCTGGTTCAGTGGAGTCTCAAGCCTGCTCATTTAATTCATTCAAAAATATCAAATAAAGTAATTAACTTCAATTGATTAGAGTAAATTTTAGGTAGGGTTAGGGTTCAGAGAGGTTGGCTAGAACCTTGCAGAAGAGAGCAGAGGTGTTCTCTGCCAGAGCACGGGGGAACCAAGCCAACCAGTGGGATACTTGAGTCAACAAGTGCTTGGATATTTGGGCCAACATGTCCTGATACCGATGGCATGGTGGTACTTGGCGAGCATTGTTCCCTCTGAGCAAGACGGTTCCTGGTTCGAATCCAGGGTGGGAGGCTTGAACCCCAGGGTGCGCAGAGTTGGCATGCTCGTCCCTTGTCAGAGTGGACCCTCTCCAGGTACTCCAGCTTCCCTCCACAGTCCAAAGACATGCTGGTTAGGTTAATTGGTGGTTCTAAATTGCCCATAGGAGCAAATGTAAATGTGTAAATGTGAGCATGAATGGTTGTTTGTCTCTATATGTCAGCCCTGTAATAGTCTGGCAGTCTATTCCAGGGTGTACCCCGCCTCTCACCCAATGTCAGCTGGGATAGGCTACAGCCATGGTTTCACATGGTTTCATATGGGCACCAAATATTCCCCCAGATGGGTTTACATTGGATTTAGTTCAAAGTCTGGTGTGTCTCATAGACATACCAAAGGGCGCTGGTATCACAGCCAAGGGGCGTGACAAAGCGTAAGTATCTGACAACCTGGGAATGAGATCACACTGTTTGGGCCAACCAGTGGGGTACCTGGGTCAAAGAAATTAGCCACGGAGCAAAAAAGAGGCCAAAGTACCCATTTAAGTTGGCCCAGTTTTCCTTCTGATTGGCCCCTGTTGTCCCTAAGTACCTCCCACTTCCATGCTTTATATTTGCTCAAGTTCCCTCTTGGTTGGCCCAAATTCTAACCTAGGAGGCCCAATTCCCCTCTTGTGCCCAAGTGGCCAGCCAGTGCCCATGCACTTCTGGTTGGCCCCAAAAGCCCCCACATGACCTTCTTTTTGCTCCAAGTCCCTTCCACTTCCATGCTTCATTGTACCCTGACGTCATGCAAGAGAAGTGCAAGTGCCTTTGTTGCTGTCACAAATACCCCACATATCAGCTCAAGCACTCCTGTTCTTTTGACCCAGTTCCCCTCAGGTTAGCTCAAGTACACCTCTCCTTGGCCCAGTGGTAACTTTGTTTGACCCAGGTACCCCACTATTTGGCCCAAATATCCAAGCGCCCCTCTGGTTGGCTTAGTTGCCCCAGTATTTAGCCAGAGAGCCCCTCTGCTTTTGCGAAGCCCTAGTCCCACTTGTATCAACTTCTCTGGTGTAACAATGACGCACAAATAAACCCTAACCCCTGCCTAAAATGTGCTACCATAAATTGAAGTTGGTTTATTTTAGATGTTTGAGGCCTGAGGCTCCACCATTGCCCTTAAGATCATGCTGTGTGTGTGAATATTTGTTTTCACTGTATTTACTCTCTTTTCATCTAAAGAAGAGGGCTCCACTCCCCGCACTTCTGTTCATGTTCCTGCAAGAAGTGAAAGGAGCCATCTTTCTTTCTTTCTTTCTTTTACTTACCCCCTCTCTCTCTTTCACTGAACGCTTCATTAACCACTCTCTGACCTCCAACAAAAAGAGCTTCCTCTGTCACTCTCATCCCCACTGTGATTCTCTCTGTCTCTCCGTAGGACGACACAGAGCCCTACTTTATTGGAATATTCTGTTTCGAGGCTGCCATTAAGATCATCGCCCTGGGCTTCGCATTTCACAAAGGCTCCTACCTCCGCAACGGCTGGAATGTAATGGACTTCGTGGTCGTCCTCACCGGGTGAGTCCCTCGCCCGCTGGGTGTCAGCTGCAGATGGAAGTCATCAGTGAGAGAGTGGTTTCTTTTGTGTGTATCTGTGAGCGCCTTGAGAGGGAGTGTAGTGGAATCACCTTCTTGCAGTTAGAGCGTCTGCCTACGAGCATTTGTCATTATTCAACAAGTAACACAAGCCTGTACAAGATGTGAAAGAGTGTCACAGTGAACATTTGTTGTTTTGGCCTTTCCACTTGTCCTTAGTTTCAACACTGTCACTGGACTACACTACATGGACATGCTATCCACATACTTTGTGGCTTCCAACTTTGTGGTGACAGTTTAAGGGAGGCCCTTTCTGTGCCTCAGTGCACACAGCCCGGGGCTGGATGCACAAAATGACTTAAGTTAAGATTTACCATAAAGTCAAAGTTAGGGTTTCCTTAAAAGAAAATTAGTTGCACAAAACACCCTTAAGTCTCTGCCTCAGGGTTTCCATAAAATGTTAACTTTCTAAGGTTTTCTCCTTATCTTAGTCTCATACTTAAGTGCCCGTACCCTACATCGTAGCCTGACATGCACCTCCCTAAAAATGTAACTACACCTCACGGCGATGCAGACCTCCTGCCTGTTTTTGGAGGCTGAAACCATTTCCGTCAACGAAATGAAGCTTTTATTTACTTTTATTTCACAGATGAGAAACAATAAATTGTGAAGACAGTATAGCCCCTCCAAAATAGCATTTTAAGTCTTGTGTGTGATTTATCCTGGCTTCATATGAGTAGAGGAAATCTCTGCTAGTTGCTAGGCTGGTGTATACAATGTAAAATGCCATAGGCTTGTGCTAATAACGTTAGCATGTTATATACAGTACAGGCCAAAAGTTTGGACACACCTTCTCATTCAATGCATTTTCTTTATTTTCATGACTATTTACATTGTAGATTCTCACTGAAGGCATCAGAACTATGAATGAACACATGTGGAGTTATGTACTTAACAAAAAAAGGTGAAATAACTGAAAACATGTTTTATATTCTAGTTTCTTCAAAATAGCCACCCTTTGCTCTGATTACTGCTTTGCACACTCTTGGCATTCTCTCGATGAGCTTCAAGAGGTAGTCACCTGAAATGGTTTCCACTTCACAGGTGTGCCTTATCAGGGTTAATTAGTGGAATTTCTTGCTTTATCAATGGGGTTGGGACCATCAGTTGTGTTGTGCAGAAGTCAGGTTAATACACAGCCGACAGCCCTATTGGACAACTGTTAAAATTCATATTATGGCAAGAACCAATCAGCTAACTAAAGACAAACGAGTGGCCATCATTACTTTAAGAAATGAAGGTCAGTCAGTCCGGAAAATTGCAAAAACTTTAAATGTGTCCCCAAGTGGAGTCGCAAAAACCATCAAGCGCTACAACGAAACTGGCACACATGAGGACCAACCCAGGAAAGGAAGACCAAGAGTCACCTCTGCTTCTGAGGATAAGTTCATCCGAGTCACCAGCCTCAGAAATCGCAAGTTAACAGCAGCTCAGATCAGAGACCAGATGAATGCCACACAGAGTTCTAGCAGCAGACCCATCTCTAGAACAACTGTTAAGAGGAGACTGCGCCAATCAGGCCTTCATGGTCAAATAGCTGCTAGGAAACCACTGCTAAGGAGAGGCAACAAGCAGAAGAGATTTGTTTGGGCCAAGAAACACAAGGAATGGACATTAGACCAGTGGAAATCTGTGCTTTGGTCTGATGAGTCCAAATTTGAGATCTTTGGTTCCAACCGCCGTGTCTTTGTGAGACGCAGAAAAGGTGAACGGATGGATTCCACATGCCTGGTTCCCACTGTGAAGCATGGAGGAGGAGGTGTGATGGTGTGGGGGTGTTTTGCTGGTGACACTGTTGGGGATTTATTCAAAATTGAAGGCACACTGAACCAGCATGGCTACCGCAGCATCCTGCAGCGACATGCCATCCCATCCGGTTTGCGTTTAGTTGGACGATCATTTATTTTTCAACAGGACAATGACCCCAAACACACCTCCAGGCTGTGTAAGGGCTATTTGACCAAGAAGGAGAGTGATGGAGTGCTGCGGCAGATGACCTGGCCTCCACAGTCACCGGACCTGAACCCAATCGAGATGGTTTGGGGTGAGCTGGACCGCAGAGTGAAGGCAAAGGGGCCAACAAGTGCTAAACGCCTCTGGGAACTCCTTCAAGACTGTTGGAAAACCATTTCAGGTGACTACCTCTTGAAGCTCATGGAGAGAATGCCAAGAGTGTGCAAAGCAGTAATCAGAGCAAAGGGTGGCTATTTTGAAGAAACTAGAATATAAAACATGTTTTCAGTTATTTCACCTTTTTTTGTTAAGTACATAACTCCACATGTGTTCATGTGTTATGTTTGGAAACATGTTTAGTATAGGACAGTTGTTTTGGTGGTGAACTTTGTGAGCTGTAATGGAGCCAAATTATGTAATGTTACCTTTGTTAAATGTTACTGTTGTCCCTGGCTTCATATGAGTAGAGGAAAAGTTTGCTAGCCACTATGCTAATTTATACAATGTAAAGTGCCATAGGCTTGTGCTAAAAACATTAGCATGTTGTATTTGTGGTGAAAATGTGTCCAGATAAAGACAAGCGCTTTGTCTGTGAATGCTGCGAGTTATAGTGAAGCTGATTTGTGTACTTATGTTTGAAATTGTTGCTATTAAGCCATGTTTAATGTGTGTTTTGAATCAACTAAACTTTACAGCCTTCACAGAAACCCCACCGCCGACTAGCGCTGTGGAGGTGTAACTGCAGAGTGAAACAGACACACCACCGCATGAGTATAAATGCTCACAATGGCGTAGGCAACGTGCACAGGCTAGGGTCTGCATAGAGCTGATGCACAAGTATAAATCCCACTTAACTGCTGTGCAAAAGACCATAGCAAACAAAGTGAGGGGAAAAAAAACATAAGGTACCTTTGACCCTATCTTAGTCGCAACATGGCCGCCTTTATGGCAGCTGGGAGAACCAAATAGATATGCTCAATGGTGAGCAATTGTTTTTACACTATAGATTTAACTTAAATTAATTTCTGTTGCAATTTCCTTCCACATGTGTTGTTTTCTTTTTGCTGTTGGCCATCAAATATACCTTTTGGTATGTGCCTCCTTTTATTGTAGTTCTCCAGAAGTATAATCTTTTCCTCCTCTGACCCATATGGTTTTCTTGTCTTCTTCTTTTCTTTTTGCCATTTTTCAAAATTATATATAGGCCAACTTTGTGAGGTGATAACAGGTATCACAAGCTTGAGAGTCTCCATGGAAACTGAAGAAATTTACCACTGTAAAATCTCTTTCAGTTCAGTAAATGCCTGTTTTTCCTTAACTAAGTAAACCTTTTAAGGGATTTTGTGCAACACCCTTAAGTAGTTCCCCAAGCTAAGCAGAAATTAGGCATTAAGTGTCATACTTGAGTGGAAAACTTGAGGTGTTTTGTGCAACTGTTCCTTGGTCCTTTTAAGAAGTGTTTTTCCAGCTTGATGTGGTTAAACTTGACTATTCTGCACAGACACTGTAGTTTTTGAATGTTCTAAAACCATGTTTAGGTGTTAGGGTGTCCACATGCTTTTGGCCTTACATTGCAAGACCGCATTCAGTTGATGATAATTTACAATTTAAGAAATACAGAAACTTTTGCGTCACATTGCCCAGACCGACTCAAAAGCTCCTGCAAAGCTAATGGACACTTCAATAAAGTGTTGTATTTGATATACGTGTCTCAGAAATAAGTACATGTTGGCAGTGCAAGTTATTAGCTAAGTGGACCCCAGAGTTGTGTGACAGATGCTTTTATAGTTCTTCTTGAGCAGCTGTTAGTGGTGCTCAGAGAAGAGTGGCTGCCCTGCAGGGAGGCTGTCAGGCTCTGGGGCTTTAGAGACTTGTAATGGCCTGTGTTTCTTATTATCAGAAAGGAGTCATGAAAAGTCAATGACAGAACAACGGTCAGGCCGATTGTTCCGCGGGATTACCGCTGGGATTTCAATTTAGGCAGCCTTGAATCTTTGTCTGGGAGGCAGTGAGATGTGACTTCACTGCTTTTAACTGTTGATGGAGAGCAGAAAGTTGTAAGCAGAAAGTTGGAGAAGGAGAGTTATTTCAAGTGAGTGTTTCAAGAGGTTTCGTGTGTTTTTATTTCAGTTTCAATTCCTTCTAACTGTAGATTTTATGTGTTTCCTGCTCCTGGCTTCAGCATAAGAATCCTTTTTTCCCTTCCTCTTTCCTTAAAGAGACAGCAATCATGTTGTCCTGTGGAGCTACTTATAGCTGGCATCCATTATCATTAACATACCCACCTGTGCGGTGGAGTCGTGTAAAATACACAAGCTGGCACATTCATCGTGGTCGGAGATTATCAGACAATTGTGAAATGTTGATTGGCTTGTCATGTTGACCCTGTCCTACTTGATGATAATTTATCTCATTTTCAGTGCCAAAGTGCCCTTTTAGCAATAAATCAACACAAATTGCTTCTGTCCAAATAGGACACATCATGTTGGCAGCTGAATAGCACGGTGCCCTTGCCTCATCTGAAGGTGCATCCTGATGGGACACTTGCTTAATTTTTGCCCTGTTGTCTCTAGAAATGTATTTTTCCCACGATAGGGACACTTGGTAGATTCACAGCTCAATGGGTCTCATTCATGAAACGTGAGCAGAAGGAATTTGTGTGTAAACTGTTCACAGACGGAAATTTACGTGCATGTCCGCATTCATCAATATTTTAGTAACTCTGATCTTTTCGTAGCTACTAACAAAATCTACTCCTGCTCCTGACCACTCGTAGTGCTTGTGTAAATTTAGTAAAGCACATAAATATTGCTTGTCACTATTGGAAATGACAGTTTTAATTCGTATTGCACTCTGTTATGTACACAATACACAGTTGCCTTTGAAACACGTAATCTAAACATGACAAAAATATTAAAAATATAACACATTTAGTTAAATTAGTTGGTAATTAGCAGCTTTAAGATCCAGATTAGGTTCATGATTGTGACTTATCTATGTAAATCGACTCAATAGATTACATGTTCTTTCTACATGTTGAATGATGATAATAAAAATATCCGTAAGGACAGCCGGATCACAGCCTCTTCGGCCTCGGTGCCTGGGTTCAGCAGGAGCAGCAGGTGGTGGAGCCACGAAGGAGCACACGCCAATGAAAAAATCTGATTTGAAAAATGTTTAATTTACGTTGTATTAAACAGAGCTTTAGGCTATTAAGATTCAAGTAATTTGAAGACGATGCATACAAACTGCTGTAGGTTATATGTTATCCATATCATTTGTTAAAATAAATGTTAAATAGCTCTACATTCCAACAGCCTTCACTGATTTAGAGTTTATCCATTACGCACAAAACATCTCTGGGTTCCCGTTCCCACTTCATTCAAAACCCCACAAATGAATCTTCTGTTTGTTTGGTGACCGCTGTATTTTTTGTGTGTGCTTATGCATTTCTTTGCCTCCAGTTTCATATCAAACCACTTAGCTTCACCTCTGACATGGTTCTTTGTACCACGGAGACAACATTAACAGCATGTGTTACCTCCCTCCAGGCCTTCTCTTTGCCTGTCCCTGTCACACCACTACTAACTGAAGAAAATAAAATGTTTTTTCTTGAGTCCACTTCACCCAAAATTATTTCGATCTCCGCTTCGGAAAAATTCTTTTTTCTTTCTCTCTCTTTCTTTTTTTGCGCCATGACTGAAAGGTCGACCGGATGCACCTACACCTCCTTATATGGTGGTCATTGGATATTCATGGGCGGGGATTTATGCTAATTGCTGATTACCGGGAGCGTGCTGTCACTTTACGATGGATTGGCATTCATGATCATACACACGTGTTTACGATCAAATCTGAGTTTCCCGCAGCGTTCCTGAATCTGGAGTAGGTTTTTAGTAGAGTAGGCTTTTATGTGCAAATCTACACACAGATTTATTCACTTTTCATGAATGAGACCCAATGTGTATTGCCCCATTTAAGTAAATGAGGGCAACAGTACAAAGAAGGGCTTCTTCCAGAGTCAACACCTTAAGAAGGTTCCTCACTGAAGCTTGGAAAGTGTTGAGCAACTCAATACTTACTCCCACTGCTTAATAAAACGTTTGATTTTTACTTTGATAAAAGTACAACAGTGCAGAAGCAATCCATTAATCCACTTGTAGAGCTTTCTTTAAGGGCTGGCTGCTGGCCAAACAGCTGACTGCTCCTGTAAATCCAGCCAGCTACATCAGTATTACCAGCGGTGAAAGCTGGGCTGACATTGTTTTCATCTTGTGAATCCGTGTGTGTGCGTGTGTGTGTGTCATCATGAGTTTCCTGTCGCAGATGTTTTGCTAAGTTTGTTTTATGTGAGTGTTGTGTTAAGTTTAATCCAAACTGTTGTGATTCGTCATGCCTGTACATTTTAGTGCACCGAGCAGTCCAGTGGGAAGGTGCAGAATTCCATCTGTGTCACCCGTAATGAGGGTATACAGTCAGGACGTTTACATGGACAGTTTAATTCCACTTTTAATTGGAATGAAAGGCCATTCCGATTAAAATTGGTCATGTAAACGGTCATTCCGATTGAAAATTAAATCCGATTAAAGGGGGTGGTTTATTCCGTTTGTCATTCCGAATGAAAGAATTTTGTGTGCATGTATATGCTCATTCCTCTTTATGTTCATTCCGGTCTTTCTGCGCATGCTCGTTTCCTTGCACTTCTGACGCGATGACGTATGTAGCTCGCATAGCAACAGGCTGAGATAGAGCAGTCGGACTCGTTGCACTCACCGGTTTCCATACGCCAAAGCACGGTCTTCTGTCTCCCTTCTTCGACCTTCTACCTATCTTCTCCTCCTCAACAGACGAAGCATTAGAAGAACAAGGTTGTTGTCGTACTGCTGCTTCAAGAATATAAGCAAAACAAGCCCGATAAAGGCACTAAGAACGGCGTCGTCAAGCATCTTGTTATCTGGAGCGAGGACTACAGTGTTTTCTTCCGGTAAACGTAAACATGTAACATCTGCCCCGCCCTCTATCCAATCAGAAACCTTCCCTGCCCCAAACCTTGCGCAGACCTGAATAAAGGCGATTAAACTGATCTCCCGTGTAAACCCTCATTCGGAATGAATATGTCCCATGTAAACTACATGGAAAGACTTTAATTCCGAATGATTTCTTTCAGATTTATTTCATTCTGAATGAGAAGCCATCATGTAACCGTAGCCAGTGAGTGCTAGACAGAGCACTGAGTGAAACAGCCCCACCCACATTTGCGGTGGAAACCCTAGGGTCTAGGTACCATGTCTGAAGGGTTACTTTTGGTTCCAAAGGTACCATACCGAAAGTGTTTGGTGGAAATGGGGCTTATGAATGTGTGTGTGAGGTCAGCTGAGAGGTTGTGTCCTGCTGCGTAGAGAGTGGACAGTCGTCTCCAGTGTTCAACAAATATTAGCAGAATAATTGCTACTTCGGAAAACACTGGCGGCAGCAACTTGACGAGTATTGATGAATAAGCATTAAAAAGTCCACTGCATTTTCCATATACACTACAGAAATGTTTATGGGCTGAATTAATGAACAAATGACTGAATGAATTTCTCTTTATTTACATTTCTCCTTTTTACTGCAGAGCCATCAAGAGGCATCACAAACACACACTAAAACAGGCACTGTTGTCAAAGTAACAGACCTATGTGATTTATGAGGAAAATGTTTGCTATGCCTCGGCCTCATACTGTCATTTTACAGTTTAAAATTCCTTAGAACACACACAGGCTAGATAAGACATGGGTTAAAAACATGTTTCCTCCTAAAAAGTATTTATTTTCGCTGAATAAGAGTGTCTTTATGGCTGCATTATATGAGAAAAATATGCAATAACATTGTTAAATATCTCAATAAGAATATTATCTGTGATAAATTAACAAACATTAAAGTGTACTCAGTTGTGCCTTTCTGTTGCTTTCAATATCCTGCTAAAATACAATAGATTGCTTGTTGAATTTAGAAAATGACAGGACTTTTTTTCCAATATTCTTTAATAAAACAAATTGAACACTGAAGTGGACACAAAAGGCACCAATAAAAAGAACACTCACACTCTCTGTCAACTAACTCAGAAAATCCCTGAGTGCAACATCACAGTCTTTTACGATGCAATGTGTTTATTTAGCAAGTTGACATTGTGATGATGATAAAAAACAATACATAGTGCAGCTGTAAGTACATTTATGTTTCTACAGTCAATACAAACAATACATTAACCATCATTGTTGCATGTCCTGATAAAACTTACAGTGAAGGCGTAAATAAAGAAATAAAAAAAATCAATATGGTCTAATGATTTAGTCAGGAATAGGAGTGGTTTTAAATATTAATAGCATTTACAGACTGTGTGGGCTAAAATTCCCATTTACAATAATTTACAACATGTTTACAATCAGGTAGGCAAACTCATTAAGTTCTGCAATAATTAGAATCACTGTATATGATGAATGATGAATGAAGGAAAGGTGGTATTAGAGTGTAGCAGAGACAACAGATTTGAGATTTTATGGCCAAACATTTTTCTTTGGGTGGGGACTAGTCTTGCTCACCAGACCTTTCTCAAGAAAAGAAAGGTCTGGCTGGGCCGACTCTCACTTTTAGATTGGAGAAAAAAAACGCCCCGGCTGCTTGTATTTCTTTCAATCAATCATAATCGTTCTGGGCGGTGCCACAGCAATGGTGCGCTTGCAAAAATATTGCCGGGGGGAAACAGGTTTTGGTGTAACACGCCCACAAAAATATCGCCTACAGGACGCGAACCATGGCAGAAAAATGGCTACATCCTGCAAGATCAAACACCGCAAAAGTTAGTAAAGGACGTGTTGAAAACGGTTGAAAACTGCTACACAACCGGAGGTGGTAGGGCGGGATTTCAGTGGTGGCTCGTTCCGCCCAATGAGAGGCTGATCTATGCAGCGAACTTCCGCCCACTCAGACTAGGTGGGGACATACCTCCAGACTACTTCCCCTAGCTGGCTACTTTTTCCCACTGCATGTCCTTGTGGAGCGCCTTGCACTTGTAAAATTTGCGAGTCACTCATATCACGTGAGAAATGTGTCTGTGTCATCCATGTTAACTTGATGCTGATAACTGTCCCTCTTGCTTTTGCTACCTTCATGAGCAGAGAGATATTGTCCCGCCTTGGTGCTGTGTGATATCCAGATTGGGTTTGTGCTGTAAATAATGACTGTTTCAGTAAGTCAATAAACAAATGAGTCAAGAGGGATATTGAGTGAGGAGCAGAACAAAGATGGCAGAGAGGTGGTGACCACAAGTGTTTGATGTGATGAGAAAAGCAGACAGATCAAGATGAAGAGAGGGGAGAGGGTAGATGGGGATAAATCACCACAGTTCCTTTGAATTACTTTGTAAATAAAGATTAGAACTTGATATTACTCTTCATGCATCACTCAGAAAGCTGCTGTTCACATTTAAAACATTTCTTCTTCTGTTTTGAGCCACAGCCAGATGCCTTTTCTCTTCTTCTTTCACACTAGTGTTTGGAGCTGTGACTGGATTTAATGTTCCCCTGCAATACTTACACAGCGGTAGAATTCATGTGTGGAAGATGAAAGAAGGCGTTCTGTAAATGTAAGGCTGAGATCACACAGAGGCACGTTGCTCGGAGCCAAACACTCAAATTCCTCTATGTTCATGCAGAGAGGCGCACCAGCTGCTTTCAGTGCCACGCGAGTTGCAATACAAGACTGTTGCTTAGCATTTTGCTGTGCACTTTGGCTCATTTTTTTAATCGTTAGTATGTTCTGATTCATACTGAGGTATTTATTTAAGATAATCTAAGCAGATGATGAATTCCAAAGGCTGTATCTGATCATTTACAGGCTGACATGGATCTAAAATCCACTTTTTGTTTGAGTTTTTCTTCTCTTCAGAAGCTGAAGCCGGAGAAATAGCTCTTCAGTTTTGGCTACCCATTGCTGACACAGCTGGATACAAATTAACCATTATGTTGTGTACGTGTGTCTCCATTTGGTTGCCAGGCAACCGCAGCAGATAATGTGCCTCCGCGTGATCGGGGGTTTCTGTGTGTATGTGTGACGCTCTGTTTGCTTTGTGCTCGACATGCTCCTGCGGGATTTGGAAGGGGTGGGAGGGGGCGTAAGGTGTACTGGCCGGCTCACTGGGTCGCGGCAAAATCTGATCCTTAGAGAAATCGTCCTGATGACAAGTGATAAAAGACGGAGGAAACATTTAAGCATGTCCTCAGATTTCCAGCCTCCCTTAGTGAAGTTAAGAGGATTAAACTTTACTGCACACCTGGGTGTTAAAATCTGTGTCTGCTCTGTCCTGTGTCATCCACAGAGAGACCGAGCAGCCTGCAGGCAGGAGTTAGTGATCGTGATTAGAGTTAAGTAAAGTATAAAAGATGAAATGATAACTCAGAGGAAATACTTTGAGCAGCAAGAGAATAAGAGGCGAGAAACCCACAGGCGAACGTTAGCACGACGACAGCTGGATGTTATCGATTGATGCATGAATGATTGATAAAAAATTATTTTATAAATGCTGGGTGATCAATCAAAAGTGACTGGTGAGGGTTTTTATTGATCCCGCCAGTCAGAAATCTAATTTAGGAAACACTGTGAGAAGATGTGATTGTGGCTGCTACAAGAGGGGAAATAAATAACGCTGCTTTGTTTGAAATTAAAACATATTCAGTTCTGCTTTATTATATCACTCAGGTCAATAACATAACTTACCTCTTTTCCAATTTGCTAAGAATCAGTATTAGTTCTTTGCCTGTTGCATAATTCCAGTGCTCAGTCCTCAAGATAATTATGTCGATACAGCCATCCAATCCTAATGAAAGGATCTAAATGATAGTGTAGCTGGAGGCAGAGGCAGACCTTTAATCTGTCCTGATCAGACATTAGGAGCCCCTAATAACAGAATAAATCTGCTCGGGTTGCCAAAGGCCTAATCAATAGAACGCCGAGCGGGCCAGCCCAGGAACACTGCGCCCTGATGAGAAGCCAGACACGTCCAATCACCCGCTGAGCTCGACAGCGTCTGTGACATGAAGAGACTGGTTGAGAAGCCTGTGATACTTTGAAAACCATTTTCTCTTCTGGAGCATTAAGGTTTGCCGGTATGAATCATGACTCAGTGGCTAAGAATTAAATTAAAAAGTCTAAAGAAGAAAGGGATTCAATGATGCTCACATTTGTTCTAATTTCAGAGGGCAAATGCAAAAGGAGTCAATTTAAGTTTTCTCAGCCAGGAGCTGGGAGAACCACGTCAGCTAACACTTTTTAGAGAGTGTAGAAAAGTGGTTTCTTACATTTTGAAATGTTGCTAATATTCAGAAAGCCAAGGAAGTGATAAATAACACTTTCTTTCCATGGCCATGGAGAGTAATCAATCGGGATTGGCAGATTTTAATATCGTCTGTGGCTCTGGAGAAGCTTTGTGGAGTCTACTGAAGCGGCATCACCTGGGTATTTCAGTTTGGGCTCGGAGACAACAAAATAAGGAAACTTGTGTGACAGTGTTGGGGATGGAGTTGGACGAAGGATAGGTGCAAACCAGAGAGACAGGAGGCAGGGTCTAAGGAAAGGACTATCATGGTGAATTGTGGGAAGTGTCTTGACCCCCAGTGTCATGGACGCACAAATCCCAAAGAAACAAAGAATCCTGCACATTGTCCGTCAATGTTTTGGTCCTGATGAAGTTGCCTTATGAAGATTTGATGAATGAAACGTCATAAACAAAGTGACATACAGAGTTTTTGATCACACTAAGAGCCCTGTCTTACACCCGGTGCAAAGTGGTGCACGGCGTAGCGCAACTGTCACCGCAAGTTTCAGACTGACATAGTTGTCATTGTCACAGCCAGCTTCTATGTTGTCTAAGTATCTTGCGCCCATCTGTGCGCCCATGGGCGTGTTGGATATTTTGAGGTATTGTTTTTTTGACGCAACAGAAGGTAATTGCACCATTGACCAACAAAAACCTGGTCTGAAGTCAGTGGTGCAGTATTTGTTTGCCATTTAAAGGGCGGCCCTTTGTTTGTTCTGTTGGAGGAATATGCAGCAATCACATTGATGAGACATTTTGTTGTTTGTTTCACTGAATAAAGCATCTGCTGTTCTGACATCTCAGTACGCCTATAAGAATTACAGCTTATTTTTTCATCAATGCATCCCCATTAGGAGGGACGATGTGCCCATTTACGCACGAGACGCAGCTTAACTTCATTTTTTATTTCAGAAGCTAAAAGTTTAGTTCTCTTTCCTCTGTCAAGTTTAAAACTACAGCCATTAGTTTTGCTTCTTAAATACCTAACGCTATTTGTTGCAGTGACATTAGGGCTGTCACTGCATTACTCTCAGCTTCTCCAGTGCACCCCTTGCAAAAGTATCTGAGTTTTAAAGGGAAAAGGAGATGAGACTCTGATTGGTTGAAATAATATTGCACCCAAAACACACCTATGATTAATTAAAGGACTAAGTACGACCATTTGCCCCTTGTGCCTCACTTTATGCACTGTTTAACTAGCAAAATGGAGTTGGACACGCCCTTAATTTACTTATGCCATACACTTTAGATCAGTGGTTCCCAACGGGTCCAGCCACGGCATCCAGATTTTTTCTTAGTCATTAGTTCAAGGTCCACACAGTTTAATATATTCAGCATCGTGCTTTTCTCTGTCAAGTAGCTGTCTGTTAGTCACTCACTCTACAGCAGGAAACGGCACTTCAAAATAAAAGCTTTGTGCTGGAAATTCACTGTACTTAAAAATAAATAGTATTTTTTACAAACTTGACACATTTGTGAGTCCCTTTTGGTCCATTAAGGTTGGACCAGTAACCCACTTTTGGACCGAGACCCACCAGTTGGGAACCACTGCTTTCGACCATGTGCTATAGATAAATAGGACCCTTAGACTTTATGATGTACAAGAACATTTTTGAAACTGTGACATTGAAATGCAATGCTAAATGGCTGTAGTAATCTCAGTAGATACATCCACATCTGTAGTGTTACTAATTGGCTATTACCAAGCTTCTCACATGTGAAGGAATAACAATTTGCATTTTATTTATTTGTTCTATATGTGTAATTATTTAACAAGGGCAGTGCAGGTACACACTGCTACATGAGGAAGAGAAATGCAGCAGATGTAATATAATGTATTAAAGGCTTTTAAGGGTAAAGCACACTGTGTGCATATGTATATTCATGTCTCTATTTGTTTTAACTGTATGCAGTGGCAGATGCGACGTGTGTTTGCATTGTGCAGTGGAACGCTACATTTATTGCTCGCCTGGCTGCTGCTCCTTTGTCATTAAACACTATGATCAGTTTAGAGATTCGCTCAGGAGCAAGGCCATTTATGCACTTACTGTACATATATGCTTTTACAAAGAGGACATTTAGAGATTCTCAGTCATTTGGGTAGGATATTAAAAGAGGCCAAAGGCACGGTACACAGCCGGATTTACATCAAGCTCAATACAGAATTGATGTGTTTAATGTTTGGAATAAATGTACTGCTACTAATGTAATATGTGCACTTTATATACGTCTAAATGTTTTGTTGTTAATGTCTGTGAGTAACATCTGAATGGCTCAGTCCTTTTAACCTCCTCTGCCTCCTGGCCTTTGATTGCTGTTATTGACCGAAGCCTCAAATGGCCTTTTACTGCCCGTGCAGACACTATGGCAACCGCAATCTACGACTCCCGGCTGAAGTCACAAAGAACAATAATCCCACTGTCATCTCCAGGGAAACAAAAGCCAGGGCAGTTGTTTTTATTTATTTATCTGTATGTTTGATTTACGAGCCCTAAGTGGCCAGGGCAAGAGTCGGCGCTTGTGTCGACTTCAAAGTTTTGATTTCCTTTCATGTGCCTCTCGGGCGACGGGGGCTACCACAATGGGAGACCTCAAAGTGTAGTCGCAGACACTACAGAGGTTGGGTCACTTTAGCTTATGCCTGCGCCCGGTTGCATGAATAAATGTTCCCTTTGAAGGTCTGCCAAAATGCTGCTGTCTGATCATCAGCTCGGTCTGACAGTCCGGGCCTTGCTGAAGTTACAGGTGTGCTTGATATGGACTGGCTTTGTGTCTGTGACTATACACTGTGTGTGTTATATATTACTACACTGCAGATCTGCTCTTGTAAAAGCTGCATTTGTCTTGAATCCCGTATCAAATCTGTTTCTGAATATTTTAAGCTGTGCATGGCTCTATGGACGGCAGTGACAGTCTGTCAGTCTACAATATTAGCACAAACTGAAGTATCTCAGCAACTACTGGATGGATTGCCATGGAATTTTGCACAGGCATTCACTGTCCTAATGAATTCTAATGACTCTGGTGATCCCAGATTTTTTTTTCTGTCTTCAAATGACATCACCAGTGCAAGATGGCAGAAGCCCTATACAGGATAATTTGGCTTAATTTTTGTACAGTGGAGATGCGTTGTGCATCTTAATATACATTCATTGTTGTGAACATGTTAGCATGCCAGTGTTAGCATTTAGCTCAGACAATCACATTGCCTTAAGCGGGATTTATGCTACTGCATTGACGCAGAGCCTTCGCCATAACTCATGTCGTAGCCTGACGTGCACCTCCTTAGAAACACATGTTGCTATTTTTGTAAGCTGAAACCATTTAACTAAGTGGAAACGAAGCTTTTATTTACCTTATTTCACAAATAAGAAACAATAAATTGTGAAGACAATAAAGTCTCCACAAAAATAGCATTTAAGTCTTGTGTGTGATTTATCCTGGCTTCATATGAGTAGAGGAAAAGTCTGCTAGTCACTAGGCTAATTTATACAATGTAAAATGCCATAGGCTTGTGCTAAAAACATTAGCATGTTGTATTTGTTTGGAAAACGTGTTTAGTATAAGCCAGTTGTTATGTTGGTGAATGTTGTGAGCTGTAATGAAGCTGAATTTTGTAATGTTACCTTTGTTAAATGTTGCTGTTGTCCCTGGCTTCAAATGAAGAGAAGAAATGCCATAGGCTTGTGCTAATAACGTTAGCATGTTAGATATGTTTGGAAAATGTGTTTAGTATAAGACAGTTGTTTTGGTGGTGAACTTTGTGAGTTGTAATGGAGCTGAATTATGTAACGTTACCTTTGTTAAATGTTGCTGTTGTTCCTGGTTTTATATGAGTAGAGGAAAAGTTTGCTAGCCACTAGGCTAATTTATACAATGTAAAATGCCGTAGACTTCTGCTAAAAACATTAGCATGTTGTATTTGTGGGGAAAATGTGTCCAGCAAAAGACAAATGCTTTACCTGTGAATGCTGCGAGTTATAGTGAAGCTGATTTGTGTACTTGTGTTTGAAATTGTTGCTAGTAAGCCATGTTTAATGTGTGTTTTAGGTGTGTTTTGAATCAACCAAACTTTACAGCACTTCACAGAAACCCCATCACTGACTAGTGTTTTGGAGGTGTAACTGCAGAGTGACACAGACACACCACTGCACAAATATAAATGCTCATAATGGCGTAGGCCACGTGTAGGCTCTGCATAGAGCTGACGCACAAGTATAAATCCACCTTTAGTATCATGGGCATATTGAGAAAAAGTACAACCTCACAGAGCCACTATCATGGCTATATACTGTCAGTCCTGTTTTAGTTCTCTGTGATGTTTCTCCACACCACTTTTGCTTTTATTTGACTTTTTGTGTTGGATAAATGTTGTGAGCAAGGAATCTTTGATGATGCATTTTGCAGTCTTTTCATCTACTTGTGTGGAGCGTACCCACACTCTGGAACAGCATAAGCACTCTGCCATGTTCAGTCAGTCAGTAAACATCTGGATCTCAGTTTGAGTTTCCACACAGCTGTTTAATGTCACCAGTTACAGACGGTACAGTATGAGACAAAGGAGCTTAGGGAATTCTATTTTACAAAATCACTACCTAAATATTTTGTATATTGGTCTTTGCTAATAAAAAAGAAAGAAAGACATTTGTTGGACTTAGAATTTATCAGGGTAATTACAAATTTGGTCATATTTTTGCAAATGGGCATAAATTCTGTTGGTGATTAAACAGAGAAAACTATCCTCTGGATTCAAAGTTACTTAAGGAAAAGGAGAGAAATCTGGGCGTGTATGTGAATAGTCATTGTCTGTTCGTTACTACTTAACACCCTGCACTCAGGACGCAGCTGAGTGAGGATACAGGGCAGAACCCTCCTGTTCCAAATTTGACCTCAGCAGGGTTGGAGCACCTGCCAAAAATTATAATACTGAGAAACAGTATGTGCTGCATACCTAGATCTCACTAATTAACTTGGTAACACAATGTTATTATCACCAACAGAGCTTTCCTCTCACTGATGTTATTGATCCTTTGCTCAGTATCTGCTCTACTGTCAGATGTGGTCAGTGGTTTTTGTGTGTGTGTGTAGTGCTTGTGTTCTTGGTACAGGCTGTTCTGCTTCACGTCTTCTAGCCAGTTAGCGATCCCCTCAGTCAGCGAACACAGTGTGCTCTGTGAGGCCCGCTGAGTGTTGCTGATGCCGATGCCATGTCGTCCGCATTAAAGCAGACTGATACCAGCTCTGCTCTGTCTGTCGGTGGCTGTGCAACAGCTCCAGCAGCGGGGAGGGAGCCCAGTCAGCTTATTCTCTTCCTGCTCACGCCCACACATTGATGTGGTCAGGAATACAACACAGAAGTGAAGCCGCAACCAGCAATTATTTGAGATTTTTAACCAAACTGTTGCCAGTTTTTGGGATTTATTATTGCATAATATCTCAGAGCTCAAGGTGACTTTAAATAACTTCTTTTGTCCACAAAGTCAAGTAATAAAAAGAAAAACCAGCAAATCAGAGAACCATACACTACATTTTAGCTTCAATAATGACATAACCAATTATCAAAATTGTGAATTAACTTTCTGCACACTGAATATTCACCTAACTACAGAATAAAAGCTTTGGACTTGACAGACGAAACACAAGGATGAGATATATCATGAGTAGATAGAAAGATTATAGTTACAGCAAAGGTAAAGACAGTTTTAAGAGAATAAAATATAAGCGAAAGCAAAGCATATTAACAGGCTTTCATCACTGTGTTAGTAAACTCATTAGTGGGGTTTCCATCCAAATGTATCGAAATTTTTGAGCGAATTTTGTGAAATTGTGCACAAGAAAATGCAAATTTATGCCCGTTTCCATTCGTTATTGTTTTGCGATTATTGGCAGTCAACAGGAAGAGCAGTAGGTGGCGCTTCTCGTGAAAAATGAGCAAAATAAAAACACCCCCGTAAAAGAAGAGTGCGCCATGAGATGACATCAAAAGAGCGTCTTATGCCCACTGTAAACAACAACACACTCAACTATTGATTGAAACCCCACTATTGACATCATTTTATGTAGCAGCAGATTTGGCTGTTATCAGGGCATTAAATTATCAGTGGTAATAGGTGTAATAGATATAGGTTAGCAGGGGCCTGCCACACCTACCAGAAGGTCATTATCAGGCCATGAAATGATTCCTATATGACACCAACATTTACGCCAAATCATGTTAGTTTTTCTAAGCCCAGCCAAGTTGTTTCGGTGCCTAAACCCTAAAGAAAGTGAAAGTGAAAGATAAAATTGGTACCAGACATTGAATGGGCTGATAACAGCCTTCTGAACCTGCCAAAAACCCATATCCATGAGGCTATAACCACAGATAACGGCCATTTAATATGCTGATAACAGAACCTGCAATAGCTGTTTCTAGGAGCAGTTAAGGCTTTCCATTCGGATCAGTATGTTATTCCTGTTAGTCGACTTTAAACAACCTGTGCACTGAGCTGCCTCCATCTTATTAACATTTGATTTCTGGCAATTTTCTGTTGCCTTCTTTTGGCTCTGGCACAGAGAGATGACGTCCCTGCTCTTAATCCTCCAACAGAGCTCCAGAAGACATCTGTCAGTCAGTTCAACACCAAACCTATACCAAATCTAACCTGTTAGCTTATTAGTTGCCAGTCATGACCATCAAACCCATCACATCATGTTTGTCTCATTTATTACCTACCTGCTCCAGCAGCAGTCAAAGTTAGGGAATTAGCACACATTACGTAGCTTACATTAGCGAGGAGACAGGAAATGATAGGGGAGAAAGGTCCTGAATGACATGCAATAAAGAATGACAGCAGGCAGTGAATGCTGTGGCCCAGTGTTGGCACCTTAACCCCCACAACTCCAGGGCACATAGGCGCCTAAGCAATGAAGCAAGCAAAGCAGCTGCACCCCCACTGTTAGTTTGAGGGAGCAAACGTGTTTTTGCATCCCCACTCTTTGATTATACAACTATTAAAAAACATTAAAGCTAGTTTTCTTCAAAAATAGTTATATCAGGAAATTTCACATGTAGTATTTGTATTAAAAATACATTTCCAGTCCTAACAAAGACCATTTTCTCAAATGAAGTCCGCACAATGTCCAAAGAATCAGGTCAGGACATGCTGAGATGCCCTTTCACACATGTAGCACACAACAGGAGATTTTCTATGTCAGACACATTCTTACTTACTGGGAATACTTCCTGTGGTTTAGGCGAGGCGTGCAGGAGGCAGGACATGACGCACAAAGCATGTTGTGCTTTAAATTGTGCGTTTTTAATCTGTTCATCAGAACTAAAACAGCTTTTTATTTAATAAGAAATCACAGGAAGTCCTCTGTCCCATTAGTGCTAGCTTCACTGCAGAGCATCCAGGCTCAGTCAAAACAATACTGCGGTCAAACCAAACCAAAGATATAACCCAGTGCACAGTATAGGGCAGGTGGATTTTTTCTTGATATATTTCTCATCAGATTATGACCTCATTCTCATAATACTAAAATGTGTTTGTCAAAAATTATACCTTAGAGATGTGGGATATGTTTCAAATGGACATCTTGCTAAAACACACATGAGCTGAAGCTCAAGGGGTTTATAAATGAATTCAAAAGAATTTACGTGTCATTGACATGAACAGGTGGCACATGTAAATTTACAGTGGGAGCTTCCTGAAACAAGAGACACAGAAGAGGAAGGAAGCGTAAATCATGTCTTTATATCTGTTGACTTAGCAGGGATGAATTTAAATGAGAAAAGTTGATGATAGATATTTGAAAGCAATACAGAATGCCCAAGAGCCTTATTGCATTTTATTCCATTATATTTTTATATTTCGAATTGTCACCTGCCGCCAGACTTTTGTTTTATTTTGCATAATTGAAGACACAGCACCATAGATTGGTGCTAAAAATGTCATCAGAATACAGGAAATGAAGTCTGCAATCCAGTGTAAAGCAAGGTTTATGCTTCTGCATACCTATGACACAAAGGGCTTTGTGGAGGCGTTGCGTCCCTCTGTGACCGACACAGAGATGCGACGCGTACCTCCAAAAAATTGTAACCATGGGTCGAGGCAAAGCAGACCCCACGCAGACCGCAAGAGCTATGATTGGTCCTTCAAACTACATCATTGCCGGCATTTTGCAAGTTTTCACTTCCTGCTGCAGTACCACAACGCCGCCTCGAGACATTCAATGGGCGTACAGACCATCAGCGCAGTCGCCTCTCTCTTCATCGTCGTCATAACATTTGTAATAAGAGCATTTGTTGTTCAGTGTTGATCATCTAGAGCTCCAGCAACAGTCTTTCTCTCTTAGTCGCCATCTTCACTGTGACTAGAGCAAAGCCGGAAAATAAACAAACAATGAACGAGCAACGACCATAGACGTCACAGAGTCTAGGTAGGTATATAAAAGAACACTGCGACCCTAAGTGCTTTGGCGGGGAATTGCTTAGCGACATAGACCAACAGGACACAGAACTATGATAGACACATAGCAACTGCAGAGCAACTGCGTGCAAGTTGTGTCAAGTGTACAAGTGGTCGGTCACCGTTATAGTTTAACGGCGGCTGTTAGCGTCAGGGGTAAACGCAGCTGGAAAAGAATGAAATTTATGGCGGCAAAAGTCCAAGTAGGTTGGGTTGGTCCTGTAAGATTATAAAGCTTATAAAGCCAAATCCTGTTTTTTTCCCTAAACCCAACCAGGTGCATTTGTTGTTGAAGGAAAAAAAAGTCAATTTGCGGCGTTGTACCAATGTAGTGGGTTTATTTTGAAAGAGACTGTATGTAAATTATATATTTCCTGTGGAAAAAAGTGTATTTTGAAAATGAGTGAATGATGAAACAATGCATGTAACAGGCAGAACTTGACATGGTGTCCTAGATCATCACCACCAACGCACCTAGGGTACCTTTCATGTCGTATCTGGACGTGGAAAGTCCGTGACCGTGTGCCGACAGACCCCCCACTCCATATGTGTATCCCCAAAGTTGGTATCAAACCTACACCCTTGCCTTTCACTTGCACCCCCACTTTTAACCATAACTCGGCGCCCATGCCAAAGCACCAGGGCTCATTGTTAAATCTAACCTTTATTTTGACGTGGATGTGACACTTGTCACATTAGCATGAGAATGTTTAGACATGATGACTGACTTGACAAACTGACTAATCACAGCTCACGCCAACCAGCAGGCAAGCCCCAGTTCATGCATATTTATGAGAGCAGTAAGCCAAGGTGACTCAGAGTAACACCGTGGATGTAACAAATCCAGCTTGCATCTGTCCCTTTGCCATCGTGCCTATTTGTGTCTGTTGACTGAAATGGCTGCTAGCTAGATGGCTTCACATGCAGCGGCTCAACCAATTATCATCATGACATGTATAGTGTATGGCAGGTTCTTGGCGAGACAGTTACATTTTTGTATCATCTGCTTCAGTTGTGTTAGACAGCCCCTGGTAGGAGGGCATGGCTCATGATATAGAAGCTTTCGAAGAATAACGTGACTTCATTTTGCTGAGTGGAAGCTTGGCAGAGACACACCAGAGAACACACTAATCACTGATTTGTCAGACTAATTGATGTGCAAACACGTGTGTAAGTGGAGCACACACGCACTTATACATGTCTAGATGCAAAAAACAAACAATAAACAACCGCAAGTAATTGCTCACTTACTCTTTCTCTTACAAACACACACACACACACACACACACACTCACATATACACACATTCATATACACATACTTTGTGTCTCTGTTGGCTTGGCTGCCAAGGTTCCAGTCAAGCGTGGCTGAAAGTGATGCTTGTCATTTCCTGTAGGCAGAGGAAGTGCACTACACCGCAGCTGATGTGGCAGACTGACAGGTTTCCCTCTTTACACATGATTCAGTTCAGAGCTAATTACGAACAATGTGTTGTTTCCTGGCAAACATCAGTCATTTTACAGGTAATCCTGCTGCGTTTTACAGGAAAGAAAGAAAAAGAGAGAGTGACAGTCATGGGATTTATTTATTTTTTTTAATCCCACAGTCACACAGCGTACTGTGTAAATACAAATGAGAGGCATCTTTAAAGCTGCAACTAATGGCTGTTTTTATTCTGAATTAATCTTTTTTTGATTAATCTTTAATTTGTTTAATTTAGAAATGTCTAAATTGACATATTCTGTTTGCCCGTTTTGTTTACCAAACATTTTCAAAGTCGAAAAGATAGAAAATAAAGTGGTAAATTGTCACATTTCACTGGCTAAAATCAGGGTAAGCAGGTGAACTCTGGTGTTGGTGTCATGGCAGTGGTCACCATTTTGATGTTACTAAATACATTGCCATTGACATTTTGTACAAACATTCACATTGCACAAAGGGTGAACATGGTAAACATTGTAAAGTACCTGCTTGAAGGTCCAGTGTGTAAGATTTAGGGTCATCTGTCAGCAGAAATGGAATTTCATTTTAATAACTACACTTTTGTTTTATCATCACCTGAAAATGAGAATTGTCTTTTTGTTAGCTTAGAATGAGCCATTTATATCTAGATACAGAGCGGGTCCTCCTCCACTTAGTTCACCATGTTTTTTCTACAGTGGCCCAGAATGGACAACTGAGCCACCGTAGTTCTCCTACATGCTTGACAACCAGAAGAAATTTCAGTTCAGGTTAGAGCATTCACACCGCATCCATTCTGCACGCTGCTCGAATCGCGCTGCTTTCGCGAGCAAGCTCGAAAATAGAGGAGACGCCATTTTGTTGCGCGAGTCGCGGGCGAATGGTCGCGGTATTCACCAAAAAATACAAGTTTGCGTGTGTTGTGACCTCTCTCAGCCACCACAGACATCTCCGCCTTGACCAGGCGAGACCTGACAGGCACATGTTTCGTGAACTTACCCATTTGTAGTGCTAAATATTAATTCTCCAAGCATTGGAATAATCACTGGTGCGCAAACCTGTCACTCCACTTCTTCTTCTTCTTTGGGGCTTATTGGAGATTTGCAAACACGGTGCACTACCATCACCAACTGTTCGGGTGTAGTTTGTATTTGATGGGACAGCAGCGGCCGCTGCGTGATGCATCTGTTCTGTTGTGGTGTGAATACGAGTGTGCTGTTGCTAAGCTTGTGGACCGCTGTTTCCTTATTTACTCCCATCAGCACATTGGTCACATGATCCCAGCCTTCTGGATTACACAGGTTATACATGAATTACTGGCTCATTATTATGTGGTTTATATGTGAATTCTGGTGCATTACTTTTTGTTGGTATACGTATGTATACAGTACATGAGAACAGTCTAACACTGGACCATTAAATGAACACGTCACCTCCCAAATTACTCATCCAGTGTTGCATTGAATTCATATAGAAAACAGTTTTTCTCGCATGCCTCAGATGAATGAAGAACCCAATGCTTCGTACTTCCCAAACAGACAGCCCTTTTCAATGAGGTAACTGAACTAAAAGCAAAACTTATATTTGCTTTCTTGAGAGCCAAACTCCAGTGATGAAAACAATAATTTTACCTCACTGAACACGGGAGCTGCTGGTCCACTGCTGCCTTGATCAGTTAGTTTGTTGGTGTTATTGTGTGACCTTGGTGTTCTGAAGGGTTAGTTCGGATTCAGACCAGCAGCTCCCGTGTTCAGCAAGGTAAAATTATTGTTTCTTTCAGTGGAGTCTGGCTTTGAAAAAAGTTTGACTTTTATTTAAGTAGAAAAACTTTAAGAAAAAGTTAGAAAAGTCACATCTCATAAATGGTAACAAGATGTGTGCAAGGAGCAGAACCATACCAAGCTTTAAACGCTGGGTTAGTAAGGCTCACGTAGCTCATGGTAAATAACAGAGACCTTTGAATCATCAAGCTTGCTGTCAGCAGCACCAGGGAGAATGTCAGCAGTTATCATGTTGAACTTGTCGGTTCTCAAAGAAGCAAGAATGAAAAGTCAGCCTGCGGGATGTTTACTTGACTGGCACCTGTGACACAGACCTACTCACAGCTTACTTTCATATCCTGAATATTTCTTAAGTGCAATATCACTCAGTGGAGAAGCTGCCCTGCTTTGCAGCCAGAATTCTCAGGTTCAGGAAGGAAAGAAAAATATTTACAGGGAAACTACAACCTTGAATAAAATCATTAAGCTTTAAATGTCAGCACTGTAAAGTGAGTGTTTACATCACTTATTCATTGTGATGAGGGATCCTGCTTGACCTGTTTTTCCCCTCTGTGATGAGGTAAAAATGTTTGCCTGTCTTCTTGCAGTCTTGTATTGCAACCTTTAGACAATTAGGCATTTATAGATACTGTGTATATCTTGTTTAATTCAGTATGTTGTAATACTGTTTTTATTTACTTGCTAGTAACATCAAAGACCAATTTCACCAAGTTTTAGTCATGCTGAATCAGAAAAAAACAAAACATGGTACACTAGAAGAAGCATATCTACTCTAACTCCATCAGAGAATGAGACTTTTATATAAATTGGTATATATCTTTTATGTTTCTGGGTGTGTAAGGGCTTTTGTGGGGAATGTTGCCAATCAGTAACCATGACTGTTTTATATTTAAATTATTTCTGCATCAATGTGTTGAATTCAGGAATGTTCAGCAGGGCGGAAAACACTTTTGGAGTGATATTTAAAAGTTTCCACCAACACTTCCTGCACTTCCTCCTCCAACCCCACAGGTTCTTCTGGTCTCTGTAGGAGGTGAAACATCAATTTTGATGGTCATCTTGTAGCGAGGTGGTGTGTTAGGAAGGTTCTACAACTGATGCTGCTGATGTATGTATCTTTGCCCATTTCTTTGAATTATGACAGGCTAGAGTTAGAGTTTATGATCAGTCAAGATAGGGGAGATACAAGGCTGAGCTGTGGTTGTAGCTCAACTAGGCCATCTAATTGGACAACTGTCCTTGTCCTAGTATACAAGCACAGGAGGGGAATGTTTTATTGACCAATATATGTCCCACTCCGCTACGATAGGTGGCGATGTGCCCCCTTTCAGCTTGTTAGTATTGGACCTTTTTCAGGTTGACCACTTACATCACAGACCAAACAGTCGACAAAGAAGTTAGCTATGGTTGGCTTGCGGCAAACTGGTACCATGGTGGACAACTTTACAGCTCTGTGCATTGCATAAGTGCTGCACAGGTTACTTTTTCTTTTTCCTCTCTTCTGTTAGGCATTTAATGCTGTTCGACTTCTGGGTCAAAGCCCGGAGCAGATACTATGGAGCATGCACAGAATGCCTAGGCCAGTTGGGGTCCAACTGACTGTATGCAGGAGGAATTTGACTCTCAGTGGTATTATTTGTGTGTGTTTGTCCAACTTTGAGAAATTCAATTTAGCAGAATTTCAGTTGGACTAAAGTGTTGACATGTATTTTAAAAGTGCGGTTTTAGCCGGACTAACACAATAGATCAGTTTTCTCTAATATGATGTAAACATACCGAATGTGTTTCACAGAAAAAAGACCATTAAAGATATACACACACAGTAACAGTTAATGAAACAACGCAAAATACACAAAGACTATGATAATGAGCAGGAGAAAATGAATTAGGACCACAGAGACCAAAAGATTATGTGACATTTTATAGGCAAGACATAAAATGTTGAAATTCTTTTTCTTTTTTTTTTTTTTTTAAAGATATGTTTTTGGGCATTTTGCCTCTAATGGATAGGACAGCCAAGTGTGAAAGGGGGAGAGAGAGAGAGAGAGGGGGGGTGACATGCAGCAAAGGGCCACAGGCTGGACTTGAACCCGGGCCTTGTACATGGAGCACCTGCTCTATCCACTAAGCCACCGACGCCCCAAATGTTGAAATTCTTACACCAGAGACTAATATCCCGATCTAAGAATGGACGGGATGTCACAATATTTGACTCTGCTGCAGTGTTGTAGTCAAGACCACCTAAACCAAGTCCATGTCATGACCAAGACCAAGGTGTTTTGAGACTGAGGGCAAGACTTTGAAGGGTTGAGACCTAGTCATGACCAAGGCAGGGAGGGACCAAGTCAAGACAAAGACCAGACCAAATGATTCCCACACTGCATAACACATTTATGATAAAAGATGCAAACCTCACTTGACAAAATGATCTTAAAGTTGACTTGGTCCCAGCCGTCTCAGTCAACATTGCATTGCAGAATTTACATACTGCTGTGTGTTGTCTTTTGGACTCTGTTTGTTGGTTGCATTTTAAGCAGTTTTATGTCCAGTCACAGTTAATAAGAAAATCAGAGATTGCACAGGCAATTAAGTGACATCCATGTAGTTGTGGTCCTGACCAGTCTTGGAAAAAAAAAATCCAGAGTCTTCTTTGTCTGAGACCAAAACAAGACCAAATACAAATGTGGTTGATTCAGAGACAAAACTGAGACCTTCAAAAAGGCAATTTGAGTACTCTAACATTGCTCTGGCACCAGTGTTTTGAATCAGTTATAGTCACCAAAAGTTGACTACACTAAACTAAAGACCACTGCAATAGACTAACACACTAGGGTTGAGTTCATGTGCATTCCACCGATGTTATATTCCATTTTACCAGACTACACTGCTTTCCATCTTGAGTCACAAAAGAATTTTCCTTTCCGCAGAGCAGGCAGGCAGGCAGAGCTTTTTCTCTCTTTACTTTGACCATATGATTTCTGCCCTTCTGTTGCAGTTTTATTGGTATCTTTTGCAGTGTTGACCCCCCAGGTGCTCATATCCAAATGACATGAAACTGAACCAGTGTGAATATTGCATTATCTAACTGAGTCTCACTCCAGTCAGCGCTCGGCATCCCTCTCCTCATTTCCCGCGAGTTCACCTGTGAGGGCAGCAGCTGCACCACAAAGTGGGCCCCACTTGCTCATATTGCCGATGTAATGGATGCATTGGCTCCTCTTGTTTTCTTCGGAGCTGTATCGCCACCACCTAAAAGGGCTGGAAAGTGGCTTTTTGCGGTTTCCCCTCCTGTTCCCAAACATCTGCGTAATGGAGCGAATTCTGGCACAGAGAGCATCTCCTCCTCGCTACCTGCTGCCTCCGGCTGTGGACCGAGCAGAGGGCGTGGGGAGTTTTGTTTGCACTGTGCAGTGAGAGAAACAGCATTCCTCCTCCGGTTTTTCCTTCCCCTCCGTCTCATTAGATCTACCAGTAGGGTACTGCTGAAGTGCTCGCCGCTGCCGCCGCCTCCTCGCCACCTCTTCTTTCTCTCCGTCTCGCCTCAGTGGAGAGGTGCTCTGTTTGCTCACCCTCTCCTGGCCCCCATGTAAGCTCTGTCGCTATGGAATAACTGACGGAGTCACACACAGAGAGGCACAGGGCACAACAGAGAGGAGGCAAAATGAAGGAGATAAGAGAGGATGAGATCAAAGTGCTTAAGTATTAGACACCACAATAAACAGTATACATAACCCCATGCACTTCATTCTTTGCTGGCAGTATTACATTAGAGCCTCAGTGTGCATCGTTTCTACATTTTTATTTTCCATTTCCTGTGTCTCTGTGTAACCATCAAACAGTAAAGTGGACTGAAAAGTCACTCAGTACACAGCTCTCGACAGCGACAGCGTCATTGTACACTGTTCTTGTCTACTGTCCAGGCAGGGAACAGAATGTACTGTACCCTCTATGTGTCGCAAGTTTGTACTGTATGTACTGTCTTTGGACACATTTTGTGCGTTAAGTAAGGAGCTGGAGTCAGGACATTGTTAGCTTAGCTTAGCATAAAAACTGGAAGCATGTACAGACACACATATCGATGTTTGGTCATGGACTTTCCATGTCCAGATGCAGTGTTAAAGGTACCCTGGGTGCGTTGGTTGTTGACGTTCTGGGACGCTGTGTCACGTTCTGCCTGTTACATGCATTGTGTTCTTTCAAAATACACTTGTGTTTTCAAAGGAAATTTAACCTTTACATACAGTCTCTTTCAAAATAAATGCACTATGTCAGTACAACAACACAAAGTGACGTTTTCTTTCCTCCAACAACTAACGCATGTGGTTGGGTTTAGGCAGCAAAAACACGTGTTTAGGTTTAGGGGAAAAAAACAGGGTTTGGTTATATAATCTTACAAGATATGAACACCACTTTCCCAGGTGAAAGTTGGTGTTTCTTGGACGCACCGAGCACCGTTTAAGTATAACAGCGACCGGCCTGTGTTTATTTATTGACTGCAATCCATGATAAAATCCTATATTGTCCCATCCCTATACTTGTTTAATCTGCACACAAACAAAACCATGGCTTTGTGAGCTTTTTCTTGATTAACAGCAGTTCATCGATCAGTGCCGACTGCCTGACAGTCGGTGAGTGCAGGTTTTAGTCGAGGTCTGAAGTCTGTACAGGCACAGAGGTACCAAACCTCCCTGCTGAAAAGTCTGCCCTAACTACCACACTAATAACCACCCAGAGGTGCATATCACCAAGAAGCTTGCAACAGTTGGTCTCTTTGTGAAGTGCTGCAAACTCTCTCTTTCCTCTAGAGTGCAGGCTGTTTGTGCGTCTGTGTCTGTGCACCTGTTACAGGTGTAGTGTGTGTGGAGAGAGTCTGCTGCCCTCTGCTCCCTCTTTCTCTATTGGCTTGTTATGCTCTTGAGCTATTGATCGTGGCAGTGGAGTCTATTGATATGATGACCAGCTTGTGGTTCCTCTGAAGAATCCTTGTTATCCATACTTCAGGGACATGACTGACTCTGGGGATGCTTGGTGTGTGTGTAAATATTCAGTTTCTTTTGGCTTTGTCGGCTGTATGAGCATAGAAATGTACCGTCATAGGTGTGTTTGTTAACCCACCAGGCAGAGGATAGGACATTACTTTTTTAAATATTGCATGTAGCCCAGTTTGCTTGATTTTCCTATTTTTTGCTTCATCACTTTTTTTTGTTCAAATAATTAAAATCTAACCTCTATGCAGTGTTTCCATTAACAAGCAGAGATGTTGTTTCAGATGGTACCGTTGTAAATTATCTTCTCAAGTATGTCTTCCTCAGACTCATTAATTCAGTGGGCGTTTTCAGCTTTGCACAGCCATTATTGCAGTTTGAGTGCTAATGTTTTCCTGCTGCTAATTCGATGTTCTGTAACACCATAATTATCCCATCTCTTATCCAAGCAAATTAAGCAAACAAGGAAAGCTAGTATTTTTTTCACAAAACACAACCTTTTGGCGCTGCAGCCCAGCCCCATTGACAACATGGGTGGTTATCTGACAGCTGACCAATTTACATTTAGTCAATATTGACTCCAGAGGAATGAGGAGGCCGGGTTAAAGCCGGTGGGAGTGCAGAATCGGTGATATCTCTTGAGTAATCTGCTGGGTGAGCATCTCTTTCTCTTTATTGGTCCATATGATTGGGTGGGCCTTAGGGGTAAATGTCTACTCAGCAGTGTGGGCGACTGAACAAGTCTGTTAACACTCTGAGAGCGGCGATGTTAAGGATCGATCAGGTCCCGGACCTCGTTTGTCCTTCACAGTTCAAGGCCTCGCAGAGCTGGAACCACTAGAATACTGTGCTCTTCACCAAGAATGGCTGTTAGGATGATGTGTATATCTTAGAATATGAATCTTTTTAAATTCTCAAGCACAAAGATTTTGCTATTTTAAGAGCCTTTCCAAAAACTGGATTAAAAATATTCAGTTTGCTTTGAGGGTGGTGTTGTAGGAAAGGCTATGGAGTCAATAAAGTTGAAAGGGTTCATTCCTTTGAGTATGCTCAGCAAGTTTCATGGGAAGTCTGCTCTTTAGATTATGATAACCTGTGTACAAAGTTGATATTCTGGCCTGAGGAAATCTTACAATAGAAAGGTTTAATTTTATGTAAGTGTGGAGGACAAATCAGTCGGTCACCAAAACTGGCTTTTTTAAGATCTAACTCATGTTTTTTGTATTGTGTTGCCTGAATGACTGGCTTTTTTTTGGCATAATATTAGATTTTTACTTCATGATTATCATTTGAAGAAGTTGGCATGAGGGTCAGCACCTTCCAAGTCTGAAGCCATGGTTCTCTGCCGGAAAATGGTGGATTGCCCCCTCCAGGTTGGGAGTGATTGCCTCAAGTTCAAGTATCGCTCCATTCTATCCTCACTCAGGAACAAGACCCTGATCTTGTTCCTGCTAAAAAAACTTTGCCTTCCGGCTCACGCTCTCACGCTCCATTCTATCCTCACTCAGGAAGAAAGACCCTGATCTTGTTCCTGAGTGAGGATAGAATGGAGCGTGAGAGCGTGAGCCAGAAGGCAAAGTTTTTATTTTACTGGTCCATCTACATCCCAACCCTCACCTGTGTCATGAGCTCTGGGTAATGAGCGAAAGAATGAGATCGTGGATACAAGCGGCCCATATGAGTTTCCTCCAAAGGGTGGCTGGGCTCGGCCTTAGAGATAGGTGAAGGAGCATTGACATCCAGAGGGAACTCGGAGTAGAGCCACTGCTCCTTCGTGTTGAAAGGGGTCAGTTGAGATGGTTTTGGCATCTGATCAGGATGCCTCCTGAGTGCCTCGCGCTGGAGGTGTTTGTGGCACATACACTGGTAGGAGGCCCCGGGGCAGACCCAGAACACACTGGAGGGATTACATGACTCATCTGGCCTGGGAACGCCTTGGAGTCCCCCAGGACGAGCTGGAAAGTGTTGCTGGGGAGAGGGATGTCTGGGGTGCTTTGCTTTGCCTGCTGCCCCTGGATAAGCGGATGAAAATGGATGGATGGATGGAAAATCATTACAATATCCATAGAAAATTTGAAATAAATAAATAATGCTAGTAGTCAAATTCATCTTTAACTTTGTTTATTGTATGTTTTGTTTCTATTTTGGCAAATGAATTACACAAGTAGGCCAGTGATTTAGTGATGGCCTTATCCTGACATGCACGAGCCATATCAGCTTTTCTTTTTTCTCCATTGACTCAAACAGCGTTAACTGATCTGAACCCCTGGCTGTCGTTCACTTTGACGCTGCCTAACAAACAGCCAGGAGACAGAAAATACTGTTAAGTCCATCACCATGATAACTTAGGTTTAACAACTCACAACTAAGACCTTAATGCAACATTTCTCGAATCAGGGCTAGCAAACTCAGGGCAACTTACTCTCTCAACCTTGGCAATATCTGCAGGATGATAGAGGCAAAGGTGTGTGAACATGTTGATGGTATCACCCCCTTTTGCGGTTACTGTTGTTCAGCACTTCCTGCAGACTGGGGTGTCTACCAACACCTTGTCCTTTTTTACGGAATCAAAAAAACTCCCACACTGGCAATTAACTTTTTTTGGCTTATGGCAGAGTGTCTTGGAAATTAATTCAGAGGCACTAGATTAATTACACAGTATTATTATATGTGTATTATAAACATGATATCAGTATTTCACCTTTAAAATATGATATTGTCAGCACTGGTATATCGCAACACCACTATTTGCAACCATTTCTATGTTGTTATGCAATAGTTGTCAGATTTTCTATGAACTTACTGCTAACCATCACCATCATTACTTCTTTGTGTGATCAAAGTAGAGGACTGGAGTAGCTTGTTTGGGGCAGTTCACAATTAAAGGATAGCCCCTGCCTTTGAAGATGAAGTCTTCCCATCTGTACTCGACTTTGGCAGGCATCGTCAACCACTCTTACAGTTTGGAATGGTTTTAAGAAAATAATGAAAGGACTGGTAGAATTGGGATCCCAAGATTGTGAATTCCCAGAGGCAAAGTTGTGATGGAAATTTCATTAAATGCGTTCATTTATAAATAACCAAACTTTGCACTGAGCCCTTTTTAATGAGCAGAATACAACTGAGGGGTGCCTCTCCCTGTCGCACACAGTTAATATGCTCATCTAAAGCAAATTAGCTGCATTAACAAAACAAACCCGACACAAACCGTCAGGCTGGAGTCAACCAAAGAATATCCTGGTGGATTGAAATTCTTCCTACTCCTCAACCAACTGATTGGTTGGGGGGAGCTGCACATTTTATTTAGATTAACTAAATCAACCACAATGTATTTAGTGCGCTCTACCTGGTAGTGTGGTGTGTAGATCAAAGCATCTCTTCTGAGGTCAGCATTGCAACAGGACACAGGAGGGCTATGTATTTACACTTTGGTTCAAACACCAGCAGCTTAGGTGCAGTAGGTGAGTGTCTATTCTGCACTAATGGCGGGCACACGCTACATGATATCAGCCAGATTATAGCCCTACACAGCGTCCTATGGTGTTGGCTCAGATTGTGAATGACAATGAGTGTAGTATACAATAAACTATTGTTTCATGTCGTATAGTGTGTCACAGTAGATGACAACCAACGCCACGTCTGGGACGCCTCATGACGTCCCAACAGAAAGTCTAGCATATTTTCTTTCCTTTTTGTCGTTCAACACTTGACCAGTAGAAACACAGAGTGATCTCTTGCTGTGCTAAGTGTATGGCAACAACACCCCAGCCTTTAATATATCTCCTCCAGGGATGTTACCACAACAGAGTAAAAACAGAAAATGGCGTGAAACAGAAGAGGCACTTAAGCAACCCGGTCAGTACTGCCATTAGCATAGGGCTAACAAACAATGTTATGTCTTCATAATGGAGGATAGAAAGTAATGAATTTAAAAATAGTGACAAGACTTTTACTTACACAACTGCAGAGGCTACCAGCTTCATTTGAAACAGACTACATTATAAACGGGCCGCGTTTTAATATTCCCTTTGTATTTTTATATTTATACTTTTTATCCACCCCCGTTTGCCTTGTTAAAGTTAATGCATCGCGCCGTCATTTCAAACTCAACACTTCCTGTATCTGTATAAAGTTAAAAACCACTTATACCTTCGGTTTAGAGAATCCCTTCATTTTCTAAACAGGCTTTTATTGTGAAACATTTGCAGGAACTTGTTGTGGAGGCCTCAGTGACTTGCGTAGTTTGCATGCAGCACTTCAGATGTAGCTCCTGCCATATGGTGGCACTTTTTATGTTACTACAATAACATTTCGGCTGACACATGAGCAGCTATATTGACTGAAATAATAGTAATAATAATAATAATAATAAAAATAGGACAAGAATAATTTGATGGCATCATGCACGTCATGAAAGACGACCAAAGTTCACCAACATAAACACAACAGACATCATAGCAACGCGGTGGTGCACGCAGTCGAGCAGAATGACATTGTTTGTGAGCATGTGTATCTCTGGCTCCGTCCACACAAACGAACACACACACACAATAACTCTATGCTATTGGCTGTGGTGGTTTACACTGTTACATTGAGCACCTGTTTCAGTTCGACATAGTTTTGAGTTGCTGTATGTTATTTTAATGAGCAAAGACAAAAAAGGCAGTTGACATATTTTATATGCGGTTTCTGTTGGTTTCAGCTCATAAACGATATTACCAGGGAAAATAATAGTGATGGAGGTTATTGTTCAATGTCCATCACAGTCTCAATAAAGGGTCACGCCATCAGCAACACTCTCCTCTCTCCCTCCTCTACTCTCAAATGTCTCTGCCCTCTAATATGCTAAGGTAAGACCCCCTTCTCTTGAAGACTGGCAACTAATCAAGATAATAAACTGACCGTGATAATACCCCATCATGGAACAAAGTACTGGTCAAAGGGAGTTTTTAAACTGATGTTGGCACTGCATAAAGGTCCAAAGGTCATCTCATGGCTTTGACTACGTCTGGTCAGAACATATTAAGAATCCTCACACATATATGATTAGATACAGCCTGCTGATAGCAGGACAAATATACTGATTCTATAGGTCAGTCAAAAAATAGAAAAGCTAACACAGTGGCACATAGAAGATGATAACTGTTATATTTCCATCCCCACACCTTTCTATCCCAATCCCCACCATCCCTGACCTGTGCTCCCTTTGTTCCAAAGATAGACTGTTGAATAGGAGAAGAAAACTAGTTGAGAGTCTTGTCTTGAGACTGCATGTCCCAAGAGAAGTAGGTGAGCTGTGTGTTGCGTGACTCCCAGCCAATCTCTGGAGAGCCCCACGAATACTGGAGTGTGAATGGAAAAGGAAACCCATCCTCCCCCTACAAAGACAAGCTGGATGTTTGTCCTTCATGATGTTCAGTCAAGGTCTTTCAATCTCATCACTGAAGAACCAGCAGCACAACTGTCTGCAGGACTGAAGGTGATTCTACTTTTAAGTGACTGTTTTGTCCTAACCTGATATACCAAAACAAATTAAAGGGAACCAAACACTTTCGGTATGGTACCTTTGGAACCAAAAGTAACCCTTCAGACATGATACTTAGACCCTAGGTACGCTTAGCGTTTCCATTGTGTTTCACTGTTCTGTCCAGTACTCACTGTATTTCCTCATTACCGGTGACACAGATGGAAGTCTGCACCTCATTTATCGTCCACAGAACGTGATGGCAGACCAACATTTTCAGAACAAAATAGAACAGGCTGCAGTGAGAGTCTCTCGATGGGATATTTAAAAATTGCAGGTTTGTGCATTTTGTCCGTCTCAGGCAAGAGCAGGAGTTTAGCATTGCAGAAGCACACAGGACCAATGCTTTGTGACACTTTTTTCTCTCCATACAAGGATTAGAATATATGCAGTTCACTTAATCTGGTTAAAATTAATATATATTTTTTTAACGCTTGAAGATCCACTCATTACCAAAAGTGTATGTCATCCAGGAGATACAATAAAAACTAAAGTAATGGTCAAAGTTGTCACAGTGAAATTTAAGGTGTACTATGGATTCACGGCGTCAACTCATACACTGAGTAACATTACAAGTAAAATTTCCACCTTAAGCATTGCCGGCAGTCGGCCCAATGTATTAAAGTATTTTCTCTGACTCCAGCTGCTGCGAGAGGCAGCAAAACATCCTTTCATTTTATAGTTACAGTTTACTAATAAAACTCTCCTCGGTATGAACAGTGGTTACATGAGCCTCAAAACCAGCCACAACTCAGCCCTGAGCAGAATGACTGTCCTCTATTGACCAATCAACAGACTGCAGTGTTCACAGCTCCACCTTTTAGTACCAGATCTGTATGCTAGGTACCCCAACAGAGGGGGGACCAAAAATGGGGACGGTACGGAACGGTTCCATTGGTACCATCCACAACTTTTCACAGTGGAAACAGAAAAAAGGCATACCGAACTGAACTGAACCGTACCAGACTGGTTGGTGGAAATGGGGATAAAGACAATAGGAATTGGTCTGATTGATAATTAGAAGTGATCCCTTGAGTTGCCATTGTTGGAAATATCAGTCGTAGAGATGTCTGCCTTCTCTCCAATATAATGGAACTTGATGTCACTCTGTTCGTGGTGCTCAAAGGTAAAAAAAAAAATATCAAAAAGTCAACAGCAATGCAGCAGTTGTGAGCAGTTTCATGCAGCAACTATTTTCTTTCTACCCAGCTACACCTGCCAACTGTATCACTGCACAGAAGGTCACATGCAACCACTGCTACATTACATTTTAGCTGAGGAAGATGCTATTAACATTTACATTTCACGCTGTCATGAGCACGAGCCTCTTGTCCGTGAGTAGACACACGCTTCCTTCTGTGCAGTGATACGGTTGGCAGGTGTAGTTTGGTAGAAAGAAAATAGTTCCTACATGAAACTGCTCATAACAAGGTCTTGAGTAACTGGGTCATGATTTATGGAGTTTGCTGTTGAGTTTTTCAAATGTTTTTTTTTTTCTTCTTTTTTTTTCTGCTTTGAGCACCACAAGCCGAGTGCCATCTAGTTCCATTATATCCGAGAGAAGGCAGACATCTCTGTGGCTGATGTCTCAAACAAGCAGCCAGGTCAGCATCACCATCAGTCATGTAGACATGTGCAGCAATCTTAAGGCAGAAGGTCGAGACCTAAGAATGTTTTCAATATCGTAAATGAGGGAAAGCCTTCCTCATACTTTGAAGACTAGGAGGCTTTTTTCTCTCAGTGTGTTTATCCTTAGATCTTGTGAAAAACAAGCATTAAAATAGCAGTTTTTGAATAAAGTGAAAGAAAGATGAAAACCTCTACACGCCACAGCCAGTGTGATATCAGAAGTGTACAGCTATAATTGGGATAGATGAGCACAACACCCTCAAAACAGTGAGACAGACAGACAGACAGACTGCTGTGGGCATGATGATGATTGAGATGCATTTACCTTATCTCCATGCCAACAACTGTGAATATAATGTTTTATTTACCTCCTGAGTAATGTGTTGTTGTTTTTTAAAGCAGTGCTTCCTGGAAGACAAAGGAGCACACACAGCGTGCTGCTGACCACACTGTGTGTGCCTTTTAATCAATATCTATCTCCACTGCCTCCCCTTCCCACTCCTTCACCACAGTATCTGCCTCTTACGGTGTGAATGTGGATATTTAGGAATACCATTTGAGATTTGAGAGATAGGGGTGCCTTTTAAGCCACCGCAACTGATTTACTGCTGTGTACCCATGCTACATTAGAAAAGGCCGTAAAGAGACAGATGGGAGAAGGGGAAGGCAGTAATGAGGGAGACATCCAGACACTGTGTGAGAGGAGCTGAAGGGGTGAATCAAATAGAGCCTTGCATCATTTTCACTTATGGCAGTGATCAGCAGCAGATAGAGGGAGGAGAATGGTCACTAATGATCTGGAGATGAGTCTGACTGGTCTGCCAGATATAGCCTAGACCGGAACTCCGTGTATAAAGGATGTGTGGTTTAGTACAGACTCATTCTTACTGATGGGCTTTTACATCCACGCAGTGAATCTCTGCTGTAATACTGATTGTGTACATAGAGGTGTCTGTATAAAGATGTTTATGTTCACAGCATCGTGATTTCTTTGACACTGTATCAGACAGTGGTGTAGTAACTGAGGAGCAGTTTTTTACTCAGGTCTAAATGAGGTCGATTCTGCCCGATGAGTAATTTTTCTGTTGATACTTAAAGAAGACCTTTAATGCCTTTCCTTATTTTTTGATATATAGTGTTATAATGTTAGCTGTTCGTATTAAACATGGTCAAAGTTTGAAATAATGAGGTAAATGTATGTAAAATAATCTCTGTGAATAAAAGCTCCAGGCTTCAGACCATCCTGAATACTCTGTTTTTGGCATTTTTCTACTTTGGCCACAAGATGACATCAGCTTGAGGTGGACTTCTTTATATGGTCATCTGCTCCGGACAGCTACTGCATGATTTCATGCTACTGCTACTAGCATTTAAATTACCCTGCTACATGAAGCTACTTGCTAACATCAGGGAAACATCATGTTGGATCATGTTTAAAAGCTTTGATTGGAGATTTTTTCATGGTAGAAAGTGCTGCTATACTCAAATACAGTCATTTCCAATGCATTCTCATCCCAAGTTGTCACATGTTGCGGCTTTGTCAGTGGCCTTTCACGTCTACATATCACGCGCTATGTATCCTTCTGCATCTGCTGCTGACTTTCCGGGATGTGGCTACCAATGCCGGGATTGTCAACAAAAGCACATGGTTAGGTTTAGGCAACACAGACGTGGTCAGGTTTAGAAAAAACATCATGGTCTGGCTCTACATTTATTCAGCAAGCAAACAAACACTGACCTCCCGGGTGAAGGTCCTGTGTTTGTTGGACCTATCCACTGCCCCTCTTTCCTGCTCCTTAAGTTGCGTTGTTAGCGGCAGCATTTCAACCTGAGGCCATCCAGTCACTTATCATACCACTGCAACAGGTGCTGTCTGCCACATTATGAGCTGACACTGCCTGTCCATGTATCATACTTTTGTGGCAGGTGCCATTCAGTCAACCAGCAGTATATCATAACACTGGCAAAGGTTTCGTCCAGCCTCGTTACAAACTAATGGCGCCGGGCTGCATGTCATACTGTACTGCCTCGAAAGGCGGCTTTTGGTGTCAGGTGTCTGGCGTCAAAATCACTGACAAATCTGCAGTATTTGATGACTTTGGAATGGGAACGGACTTTTATTACCCAGCTGCAAGTACATTCTTACATGTATTTAAATGCTGTGGTCAGGGAAACATGTAATCTTGGTTGATGATGTTGTTAATTTCCCTGATTTTGCATCATATTTCTGCAGGAACATGTCTGGTTATGTTAGAATCTTTTAATGGTGATTTTTAATGGGAGAAAGTGCCACTTTACGCGGTAATTCTCGAACTGCAAGTACTGCTGTATGTAGCTACATGCTAACATCAGGGTAACATAATCTTGGTTGCTGGTGTTTTTCTAAGAGCTTTAATTGGTTATTTTTCATGGTAGTGCCGCTCTGTTACAGTCATTACTCAGCTGCAATGACGGTGCAGAGATGCTGAGATGCGAAAAACCTTTAAACGTTGACCACTCTGAGCAGATTGGGCTTTTCTGGGAGAGGGGCTTAAAGAGACAGGTGCAAAAACAGACTTCCTCAGACAGAGGGTGAATACAGGTGTTTTTGATTATTAAAGCATGACGTCATGCTCTGGTTGAAACCCTGAATACAAGTATAAACCTCATTAACCTTGTGCAAACCTTATTTTGCTGATAATATTCTTCATCTTTTCTACTTTTACTTGCATAAAGAATCAGAAAATGTCTCCCTTTACTTCTTAAGTGAACTGAACCTCTCAGTGTGGAAGGAAGCTAATTTGTTTTAACATTTCTTTATTTAATTTTAGTCCACTGTTGTATCTGGAAACATTTCTCAATAACTGTTGCGAGACGGTGTTTTTATTTATGTTGGAAAAAGTAAATCAGTGTAAGATATTAGAAGTAAATTCATCTTTTTAAAAACTGACAATTCTTTAGATTGTGAATACCAGTCCGTCCATAAGCAACATGACATACCCATATGTTTAGAGGTAGAATTTTACCTTATCTTACCTTTTTACCCCAGAGCACCACGATCACAAACATAATGTACACATTCATACAACAGTGTTACATCATAAATTAGAATCTGTGATCAGACCGATGTGAAAATATTATAATACCTTCAGAAAAAGTCAAATTGTGTCAAGGTGAAGTGATAAGCTGCCAGTTCACAGCTGGCAGCTGACAACAAAGAGTGTGCCTTGCAAATTAAGTTTGACATGCATCAAATTCACTTTCACTTTATTGACGAGAGTTGATTGCACTTCGTCTCCACCTGACATCTACTCTTGCAGACTGACAGCCCGATATAAAAAGCTACAATTATGCAGGAAAGAGTGTGCTGTTTGATAAATAGCAGAGAAGTAAAAATCTTAACAAAACAAAGCAGGTTTATAAGCATAAGCACAACACAGATGAACAGCAATATTTCTTTTCATCCTAATGGATATGTTTATGACAACAGAAACATGATGTCTACATCCATTACTCTTGCAGGCTGCAAGTACAGTAGGTGTCATATATAAATCATATATAAATGCTGTAATGTGATGTCCATGTAGCTTTGCAGAAATGTTTCTGCTGAGGACGTTATTGGCCCAACATGATTACATTCTCGGCCATAAATCACAGCACATGTTGTCAGAATGGCTCCTGTGGGGAATCAGTCCTTATTGCTCTGTTACGTTGAAGTTATTGTCTTCCATTTTACTCAACGGCTGGATTGCATACAGTACACCCTCTCACTCTCTCCTCTCATCAGCTTCTGTCTGTATTCCTTTCACCAGCAGAAACTCTGTGCTGCTCATGCAGCCATATTGAATCAGATTGACTTTGAAAATATAGTTAATAAGAGAAGGTGATGATGACATTTCTGTTCATTGGTTCAGTCAATCATGTTTGAATTTCCAAGAAAGTAGTAAAACTTTGTACCTTTACCTGGCCTTGTTTACTGATACAAAGAAAGAAGGTCTCACTATACTTGTTTTGACGATGACATTTAAGAATTTCTATGTTTTTTTGGGGGGTGTATGCAGCTACACCATTGGCTTGTGTTTACTGAAAAACTACCACAGGTTGCCATATTTTATGTTAAAAATATCAGTGAGGTTGTTATTTTGCAGATCTTTTCTTCATGCTGGGATTTACCTGAACACTGAGGTGGTGTGGGAACAAGATATGGCAGGTCAAACGTTATCAAATGACATATTGGGGTGTTTAAATCAGATTTCAGATGTGTCAGCCAAATTACTTACCAGCTCAATCTCACTCCAGACTCATCATATATCAATGCTTAGGCAGTGGCCTTTGGTGTTAGATACCGACACACTTAGGCACCCTTTAGAGTCAGTATGAGACGCATCAGGCAGCATCATGTTTTGATGCTCTGAGCAGCTACTGTAGTATAAAAAGTGAGAAAGTCAGCGTGTGGCGGCAGGGAGGGAATGTGAATGGGTCAAACAAACTCTGGACTTTCACCTGGCAGACTGCTGCCTATTTCCTGTCTGACACCAAAAGTCGACCGAGTTATTTTAATAACAACGTAGCATAGTACGCTTGTATGTCATGTCATATGTCATTACGGTACATTTGTAACAAAGTTCTTACTTTAAGCAAAGCAGTGATGTTTTTTTAAACCAAACCAACTTTTGTTGCCTAAACCTTAGAAAATAAACCTAAAAATTAAGTAAACCTACATTCAAAGTTTATTCTAAAAGTAGAATGTGTGCGTTTTTGGTTTCCTGGATAGCCTCCAAAAGTTCACAGAGGGATGTGTCTGCTTCTTCTTGCCTAGTGGCCATTATTCCCGACAAGCATCCAGCGTGCAAGTGATGTGAGGTCTGAAGTGTAGTTTTACTTAATTTTGTCTTCCAAAAATTACAGCTTGCCATACAAAAGATGACTTAATGTCTCTTTTTTTCTTGTTTGTTACTCAAGGTTATGGGGATATTAAAGACGGATAAAGGCAGTTGTCGAGGCCCACCACCAACAGCTTATGAACACACATCCACACAGTGTCCAAAATATGAATGTATGTGTTTAATGAGCAGATTATGAAGATTTACTTGGAAAACAGAAGTTCATTTTGAAAAGACACTGTATTCAACAACCATAAATTGACATGCCATCCTTGAGGGTCCAAAACTGACACTAAAGGGCTACCTAGAGCTTCATAGTTTGATGTGTAGGGCCATTTCCAAGGCCACTTCTGTATTTAGTTTAGTTTAGTTTATTTGAAAGGGACAATGCACATTAATAAACATTGTGTACCAAAAAAACACACATGTAAATGCACTCGAATTAGCTTAAAAAGCTAGTTTTCATCGATTGTCCCTTTGCCAGTTTGTACAAGGCAACCTTTAAAAAGAACAACAATGGGATAAAATATTGTACCACATAGGGTAGACACAAACACATACTACATATATATTTGATGTTGATAATGAGTTGGTAATGAGAATGTGTTACACTGACATACCAACGATTTTTTCCCAAGCTGTAGGGATGACTGTGTTGGTCGGAAGGTTCCCCACCTTGGTCCAGACTGAAATAGTTCATCTTTGCAACTGATTACCTGCAAAAGTAGGCTTGACTTTATTGCTAGTCAGCAGATGTTAGCGTGCTAAACTAAGATGGAGGCCATTAAAAGCCTATGTTTAGTATGAGTATATGAGCTTGCTGATGTTAGTATTTAGCTCAAAACACCACTGTGCCGTGGTAGAGCCACAAAGTCACTAACATGGCTGTAGGCTGCCAATGGTTGTAATGAAACTCTTTGGTGTGACTTTGGGAGTCACTGTATTAGCGTCTACACAACAACAAAGCATTGCCATCAGTGAAAGTTATGAAATCAGTTTCTCTCTGTTGTTTGTCTTGAAGACGTTCTCTCCGGCCTGCTCTCCTTTATCTCTGGTTATTTCCATCAGTCGCTCTCTTTATCTTTTCATCTGTTCTCTCCCTCATTTCTTTCCTTTGACGATCACCCCGAGGTCATGTGTCTGCCAACAAGTCCTGCCGTCCCTGCAAATGACATTTAAATGTTAACGCCGCTTCAGATCTCCCCAAACCCCCACAATGCACCATGTCACCTCCCACCTTGTCCTCTGTGGCCTATGTCATGGTCTCTGTGTGTTCATATAGGCTACTGATATTTATACGTGTTTCTGCTTCCTGTTGCATCAGTAGGTGAGAAGAGAGTTTTGTTTTAGTTTGTCAAGCAATAACTCTCCCTAAAATTGCTGTTCTTACATTTCAGTTTATGTATGAGTTAAGTTAACTAAACACATTGTACCTATAAAATCATAAAATCTTAAATGAGGCAGACAGTTTAAATTTCAGATGTCTGACTTTTTGATGTCAACCCAGGATACAGCCACTGTGATGTGAGCTACTGGGAATCCCTTTACATTAAATAAAAAGGAATAAAATGAAATGAAATATAAATCCCACTCTCTATACATAATATATTGCCTCATCCCCACCTGACATGCTTTTTTTTCACCAACTACTCTTGTCCTTGGTTTCTCTCCATCTTTCTGTCTCTCTCTGCCTTTCCCCTTTTCATTAGAGGATTATCTTTTTCTGCTCCATCACTGTAAACACGCACTATTACCGGGAACCATGGCAGCGTCAGTGGTTGGTTTTGAGAGAAAGTGAGAGTATGTGTGTTTCTGAGTTATATCACAATGAGGGATAAATGCTGGATATAAACCAGCTGATTCGGAACAGTTTGTCTGATTGGAGAAAACATGGTGTCAGTCTGGTTTGTTTGTGATTGCATTCAGCATGATGCAAAATGGCCCCTCAGTTTCTGTGTGTGTGTGTGTGTGTGTGTGTGTGTGTGTGCGTGCGTGTGCGTGTGCGTGTTAGAGTTAAACCCCGCTCAGACCAAAGATTCAAGACAAGACGAAAGTTGCAGCGGTGTGAACTGGCTGTCTGAGCTCGACTCAAGCCTGCTGATGGTGTCACCTGCAACTCAGCTGGTCAGATCACTGGCAGCTGGTTTTATAATGTTAAGCATGCCACCTGTTTCAACAGCCAATCAGCTTGTAGTAAAGTCCATCGGTTAAGTCAAAATGGCCGCAGATGGTGTGTTGGCTTGCTGCGGCAGGTGCTCCGTCCCCGCTGAATCTCCTGTGTCCATATTCAGGGTGTGACAGTGTCGGTCACTGGGTCACTGCTGCTGCTCGCTGTAGGTGCTTATGCCCCCTCGCACACACACACTGTCCTTGACTGATTAATTTGCGTTGGTTATTTATTATTATGGCGTATTTATTATGAATACAGTCCATCTGATGCTCGTTTTGTTTCTGTTTTTCACCATTTCATCACTACTACAAATGCAACTGTAGCCAGTATGTCACTGTCACTATCCTCATTCATATTTTAAGAAGCTACAAATAATATTAAGCCACAAAATAAGGTGAAAAGCTGGAAATCAGAACAGAAGTGCAGACAGTTGTTGCATAGAGATGATACACAGTCTCATGTAGTTGCATTGGTGTGAACCAGCAGAACGTTGCAGAACTGTGAATTGCAAGTAGTTGCCTGTTTCAACTCATCTCGTCATAAATCTTTGGTCTAAACTGGGCTTTGGGGTTAGGGATAGTGACAGTAGAACAGTTCACTGCAGTATATGGAGGTCCCCACTTTGATAGATAAACGTCGCTCAAAGAATATACAAGGCACATTTGCAGTAATATTATGGGAAAAGACCTTAAAAGTAAACTTTCTATTTTATTTTTGTTCTCTTCAAAATGACCAGAAACTGAGGTCCGAGCATGGTCAGGGTACAGTGATTGTCCACTGTGCTTTATGTTCCACTGTTTCTTTGCCCATTTATGTTATTATTAGTATCACTGTGGATCTTTCAGCAGACATGAGGAAGAATTTATTACTGAACCCTTTTCTGTATTTGAAATAATGTAACCCTCCCACTTATAATTTTATAATCAGCATCTGGACAGAGACTGCCTAAATGTAAACAGCACCCTGGAGTGTCATTTATTTTTACATGTCTCATACTGGAGTCATTAAATGAATCCATATGCAGGGAGTCGAATTAGCAAAACAAACAGAGATACTGTGTGATTCATTCCTCCGACTCCCCGCCTCCTTTCTCTCCCTCCCACCCACATCACTTTCTGACTCTGACTCTCGTACTCCCTCCCCACTGCTGCTGTGTATCTTCCACGAGCCCAATAGAGCCATTGTCATGTCGCCTTCCTGTTTCTATGGTGACGAGGTGCGATCTGTCGCCAGCGAGTCTCTCGCCTCAGCGCTCCTCACTTGCCCCAGTGACTTTCAAGCATGTCCACTTTCTCATAAATGACATTTGGATCCAGTATGCGCGCTGACCCCCCCATGCCCCTCTCTGTCTGTCTCTGTCTCTCCCTCTCTTTCTCTCTCTCTCTCTCTCTCTCTATCCCTCTCTCTCTCTCACACACACACACACACACACACACACATATACACATACCATAATTAAGTACAGTAATGTCAGTTCAGATTGTACAAGGTTTATGATTTAAGTAATATTAATGGTCTATAAAGAGGGTCAAAGGTGGCGGAAATCTGGAAAAAAAAAAGAAGAAGCAGAATTTGAAAATTCACCGTCATCCCACAGCTCTCCCCTTTCTGTCATAAGCCCCTCCCACCAGATGACCATGGGCATATGCACACGCTTCATACTGTAACCCAGTGTTTTCCAAACATTGATTTATTTAATCTTATTTCTGTGTACAGTTGCCAAATGTGCATTTGCTCAGCCCCTCCTTGATCCACCCACACTCTCTCAGTCCACTCTATCAGACCACCAATAAGACAAGAACTAGCTAGCTAGCCACCCCATGATTCCTCCGCCCCGCTGCTCAGGATATGGATCTTTCGTCAGGGGTTGTAACGTCTTGAATTTGGCCAGTGCAGACCCTAGTGCCGGATGTCACTGTGTGCCGGTGGCCAGTAGCAGTGCTGGATCTAACCAGCGTAACAGCAGCAACAGAAAGTTTGCTGATCTGGCAGGAAGTCAGGGCTGTCAGGTTTGAAGCTGAAGGAAGTTTGCGCTGGTTGGATTCAGGTTGCTAAGACCGCTGATTGCTTCGTTAAGCAGAAGGCTAAACTGTGAGCAATATTTTCTCCCCATCTCGGAAATGATTTGCTGATATTGACATGTGTTTTCTTTAATTTATTGTCAGACTCTTGTTTAGACTCTCTTTTTGACGAATCCGCCTTTTTTGGGGTTTCTTTGCAGTGTAGCTAGTTGTTGCCAATGCTGGAATAGCAACTTTCTCTGCAGGATTCTCCACCATTGAATCAGGCTTTCATCAATGGGATGTGCACACGCATCTGCATTTGTAGAACAGCCAACTGGAATGCCCTTTTTCTAAAGCGTGAATGCGGAGCCAAGAGGAGGTGCAGAAGTCTAGGGTTATCTCAGTCCACTTGAATTCCAATATGCTCAAAGGTTATTATGGGTGTTTTTGCCCAGTGATGCCAAAATAAAACTGCTTACCACAGCGTTAAGAGGGTAACATTTTGCACATCACTACACCACATAAATTACACGACAGAAAGACAAATTCAAATTACCCGGGGGCAACTGGCCAGGTTTGAGGGGGTGAATGCACAGCAACAGTAAACTCTATACAAGCATGTCTTTTCCATGTCTTACTGAAGTTAGACTGCTTGAGATTGTATTCCTGGAGAATGGCAGGTTTATACCTGCAGCTGAGACAGTAACACGCCAACTGTATCTGTGGGAATGTTCCTCTGTGTTCAGCTTCACTCTGACTGAACTCACCAGAAACTCTCTGTTATTTCCCTCCAGTCTCTTTCCTTTTTCCTCTCCTTTCTGTACGTTTATTAAATTAAATTCATGAAGCCCCAGGATTTTCGCAAATTTTCCTCCACGTTGAAACAACTCGCAATCAATTTGTGAAGCCCTGGGCAAATTTGTCAATTTGTATTTTTTTTATTGACAGTGTAATTGCTTGTGCTGCCTCTAAAATCTGCTTCTCAGAACACACCCTTTGTCCTGCAGGTCACCTTCTCTTTCAGCTTTAAATCATGACATGTTAAATCCTAGTTGTGCAGATGTGCACTTAGGTGCAGCACTTTGAATATTAGTTCAGTTTTTAACCTCTGATTTTGCAGACTTGCCAGGCTTCATGAAATTGTGTTGCGGGCCAGCTTTGGCCAGATCTTGTATACTGCAAGGAGATGAGATACAGTTAACAATGAAATATAATGGTGACTTTGGGAACCATAGAAGAAAAGAGATCAAATTAAAATCAAAAAGCGAAGTCAGACCTTGAATGTGCTCAGTTTCAAGTGTTTCTGCTTGTTTTTCTTCAGGCTTTGACATGTTGTGATATTTTACAGTGTAGCAGGATGTGTTGCTTTTTCTCTACCTCTTCATGGTGGCATAACTGAGACAGTCTGTTTTCTCTGGGTTCAATAGTCAGCCTCTCTGTATCTAGTCTTTCTCAGGGTGTGTTCACACCTTTAGTTCGGTTCCTTTGGTCTGGTCCATGGGAAATAGCTTTGACACCAGCCTTTTAACCAAGCCAAACAACTTATGTGTGAAAGCACCCTCAGTTTCTGATAGGGCTGGGTATTGCTACTTGATACCTTTAAGGTATGGACCGAAATAACACAGTTTCAAGTAGAATCAAAACGTAGCCAGTCAAACGTTACCTGAGTACAATCCTTTTTGCAGCCAGTTAGTACAAGCTAGCGCAGCAGCAGTGGCTAACATTCAACACTGAGCCGTGAAAAGGTCCAGACAAACTCAGAGGCACCGAAACAGCTCGACTCTGTTGGTAAACCCATTAATAACTGTTGGGTAGTATTAACCATGTGATGCTAACAGTGAGCGCTGTCACAGCGTTCTCTAGTGTGGAGCTTGCACTCCTGCAGCAGCAGCCACAACCCACACAATGAAACCCATACAGTGAATTTGACTGTTATCAGTTCCTAGTTCAACTTGCCGAGATGCCACCAAAATGTTTGAAAGTGTGGCTATACTACAAGCTGCTCCATTCACATTGTAGGTATAGAATAAAGTCCTCTATTGGTATTGATATTACTCTAAGGGTTCTGGTGTTACCACTGGTAGCATAATTTTTCAAACTATACACAGCCAGAGTCTCTGGTCATTCACCGTGTCCAGATAACCTGCCACTTGGTGTTTTTTAATGCTTTCATTCCGGCAGTGGTTGTAGCTGGGGGCATTAGGTTTTCAGGTTGCTTGTCTTCTTTCTCAAGAATGAATTTCTTCAAATTTGGCACAAACTTCCTCTTAGACTCAAGGATGCACTGATTAGATTTCAGTAGTCAAAGGTCAAGGTCACTGTGACTTTGTCTGTCTTATTACTGTGAACACAATATCTCGAGAACACCTTGAGGACATTTCTTCAAATTTGGCAGAGACATTCCCCTGGACTCAACAATGAACTGTTTAGATTTTGATGGTCAAAGGTCAAGGTCACTGTGACCTTGCATTGGTCTCATTCTCGTGAATGAGATATCTCCAAAACAGCTAAAGGGAATATCTTCAAATTGGACACAAACGTCCACTTGGACTAAAGTACTGATTGTTTAGATCTTCTGTGCTGTTGAAGGGAAGATGTGTGTGAAGCATCCATTTTTTTGTTTTTTTGTAGATGTCCTGTAGTTAATGTACTTATCCCTTTTCTCCGGCTTTAATTTGGTTGGTTCAGTTTGTGTGAGGGCTGTACCTCAGGACCAACTGACTGCAACTCTCTCCATCTTATCTCGTTTTCAGTAAAGAGCTGTAACAGTAGGAGCCAGGGTCTCTGGCTTTATGTGTTTATAGAATTCCATTGGTCTTTTTGGATCCTATTTAAACGTTGAAGTTGCCTTAATGTGTGCTGTTTTTCTGGGAGCTCAAAATTTTGAAATTCAAGTCTGCAGGATTTCAGATCTTATTTCCCTCATATCTGGGGTCTCTCTTTCCCTCTCTCTCTGCCCATTACAAACATGCCATATAGGATGTCACATCCAAACAAGCGTCTCTTTAGCTGGAGGTAAGAGCCGAACACACACCTGCTCTCCCGCCCAGACAGAAAGCTGTGAAATGACTTTGGAGCATGTGAAGCTGTCACTCCTGCAGCTGGTACTGAACCTCAGGCAGCTGCGAGTGGACATGATTGGCACCAGCACACACTTTGCACATGTGTATATACCACCATGCAAGCGTGTAAACACAAACACATCCACAAAGCCTCCGACAGAGCCTGTCGACGCAGCACACCATGATAAATTACATGTGCTTAGGCATGCACTCTTTAGTCATCACAGACACGGCTAGTACACTGATGCATCATCCACTTGATCTACCAAAGAACAGATGTGTTTGTAGATGGGAGGATATGAATGTTACTTACAGCGAATCATAAATATAACATGAGTTCTGTGAAGGCACAGGAGTTTATGCAAACCAGAGAGCAGTCAGAGAGCACATGCCTCCACCAAACCTCTAAATGTGCCATTTTAATAAAAGTCGTGCTGATAAAACTGGTCCACATTAGAGACTCTAACCTTGTTCAGTGTACTACATTAGAATGAATCTGTCTTCAGTACATGGCACACTGAAGAAATTAAGGATAGACCGATACATCGGCCGGCCGATATATCAGGCCTATATTTGAGTTTTTTACTTGTATCGGCATCGGCTGATACGCATGTGGGTTCGCGGATTTATTTTTCCCTGGCATGATTTACAGACAGGCATCCACGGGCAGCTCTGTGTTGCCGGAAGACCCTGCAGCACACATGCAGCGAATCCTACTGTGTACAGTAGTTGTTGTTTTATTTATGCTTCAGCTTAAATATTTGTTTATTTTATAAAGACATTACTGGAAGATTTAAGAGCACTGAACTGTTTTTTTTATTTGAATGTATAATAATAATAATAATAATAATAATAATAATAATAATAATATTCTACCTGTTCTACCTCAACTTTCCATCTTGTTTTAGTATTTTTTACTGTTCAATAAATGTTTCTTATTTTAAACTTGAGACCTGTAATATTTTTTATCATTGTGTCATTTTTTTGATGTAAATTGAGGGCGCAAAAGCAGTATCGGCCCCAAATATCGGCTCAAGAAAATCGGCAGTCCATAATCGGTCATCGGCTAAGGGTAATGGAAAAAAATTGTTATCGGCATCGGCCCTAAAAAATCCATATCGGTCTATCCCTAGAAGAAATGTTTGTGCTGAATTCAGTTCTAATAAAAATGTGACCATTGGCCTAGTTTTGTGAGTACACACCATTTCTTCTGCTTTTGTTGCAGTTGTTTTAATTGGACACATCCAAGGGAAAATAGTTGGCAAGAGAGGTGGTGGTAAGCTGTGATGCTCCTTCTATCTGAGTGAGTCTTAAAAAGGCCACAATCAGAATACCAATGGTGGAAGAAGTATAAAAAAATACTCTAAACGCCCAGTTCAGACCAAAGATTCGCAATGAGATGAGTTGAAATATGCAACTACTTGCAACGTGCCATTCTGCAACGTTCAGAAGATAGATAGATAGATAGATAGCCACTAGTTGATTTATATTTTGTATGAATTGTCTGAATCTGCAAAATAACTAATGTAATGTGGTCAAATAAATGTAGTGGAGTAAAAATAGTATGTATACGTAGTGTATAGTATGGAAAGTACCTCAAAATTTTACTTAAGTAGGCCTACAGTATTGAGTACATGGTACACATGGTGATAGATGATTGAAGGACAAATGCAGCCTGTTCCTTTTCATTCAAATAAGTGTAGTACTTCACAAGAAAGTAGTGAAAATGACTTGTTGAAGTGTGTCACATTTGGTCATCAGGCTGTTTTACTAACAGTCTTACAATGCTTTTTCATCAATACACCTTAACTAAAACTCTAAATTCTAAAAATACTTTATTTCAATCAGGAGAGACAGAAGAATGAGGTATGGTAATATTTAATACGGAATATGAGTGTACATATTAACAAATGATTTATACTGATTAAGATTTAATAGATATTTGGGAGATATTTCGTGATTGAGGGACATCTGAGCGGCAGCAAGATAAATCCCCCCATAGAGTCCAGACACTGGTGGTGGTGGCTGATGACTCTGAGGCTGATGACTGCTGAGGCATATGAGGCTGATGATTCGTAAAGACTAGGTGGTGATTGGGAGGTGGAGAGCACGCATGACTACAGCAAGAAAGAACCATGTTTAAAATGAGGAGCAGTAAGATGATAGGCTGGTGGTGAAGGGTGTATCGCTGTGTTATTGGTTAGTTGTAACTCAGCTGATGACTCAATTGACAGACCCAGACAATGACACCTAGAGATAGTGAGTGAGCATGTGTGCAAGGAGTGAATGGCAGGTTGAGAAAGAAACTTACAGCCTGAGCATGATTAGTATTGTCTTCCTGACTGAACTTTCACTAGAGCTTCATTAGTCATGGTCTACACCCATTACATACAGTCCAATGCACCTGCAGAACACCCACCCAAAACTAGATATATTTATGCGTATGGATAAACAGTAAGTCTTTCTTTTACCTGTAAAAGGGTCAGTATGTTTTAAATGAAGTGCTTGTTGCATTGTCAAACACATATATATAAAACCCCTTCTTCAACATTCACATGTCACTTTTCATGTGCACAACCAAGTGCAACACCTGAATGCCTCTGAGCAGAGAGTGTCTGAAAACGTGTGCTGTTACCCATATTTATATGATTCATCATGGCTTGCCCCTCACTCTGACGACAAGCTTTTTAGTCAGCCTGCAAGTGTGGCCGTTCGGAACGGCTGAAAACGCTTTTGCCCTCAGACATGTTCAGACAACATGTGCGTCACACCAACTCTTTTGTTTCTGGCTACTCTCACCTTAATCACATTTTAGTTTTGTGATGTAAACACATCAGATTTTTTCACAATCACAAAACAGTGTGCGTACACAAGTGGAGGACAATGGTGTTTTTTAAAATTGAATGTGTCTTCCTGTAACTCTTGTGATTCACTCTGAAAAACACACTTAATCTGATTTATAGCATAGTGTTGTAGATCACGACTCGATGTGACCATGAAGGTGGCGAGTGCTTTTCCCACAAAAAGCCTTTTTGATGCCACACCACAGCCGTCTGTTTGCTTTACAACTCCACAGGGAAATCAGGTGTCGGGCAAAATGCTCATATGGAAATGAGAAAAGGATATCTGGTATAAGAAATATGCTCAGAGATAGTATTTTTACAACAATACAATACATATCACTGCAGATATAAGGAGTTTACTTCCAAGTAATTAAAAGTTTGTTGTTTTTTTTTAATCAATATTCATTGTTGAGAAGTCTGGATCAGGTTTCAGGTTTGTAAAAGTATAGATTATGGACGATACATTTTGTGTTATCAAACAGCGTGACGCAACACTGCCTGGCAAACAGACTGAAACAAGCACTCACATCGGCTCTAGGCTCAGTGCCAGCCGGTAAACAGGTCCAGCTGATTGATTTGATTCATTTCAGTGAACTCATGTCCTGTCTCTGTTTCTTTCTGTGTTTAAAATATTGTTCTTCCTTCACCTTTGTCTCTGACTCTGTCTGTTACCTTCTCATCATGTCTACCTCTTCTCGCCTCCCTCTTCATATATCTCTCACCCTCCTTTGATCACAGTAGACTCCAGTTAGTGGTTCCAAATCATTTTAGACAGGAACAAATGAAATAAGAATTTAAATGGAAACAAAATTGAATAAGATTATATATTTTAATTTGGTAAATTGTCTGGCTTGATGTCAGATGTAATGTATGCTGTAGAAGTTTATAGTGCTAGAGCCAAAGTGCTGTTTGGCACTCAGTAGACGATTTGAGGGAGGACAAGGGGCAGCATCCCTCTCAGTCCCCCCCAATAAGAGGGACCACGGTCCGAGTGCAGACCCAGATGCCATCTTATCCAGACCCAGACCTTTAACTGATTGCCCTTCCTTTTAAAAATTAACAATTCACCTACTGACAGCACTTTCACTATACCAACAAAGAGTGGTCTGGTCTGGAATGTATCTTTGATGAAATAACATTTTGTAATCAACAACACTTCAAATGAAGCCTCCTTGGATGTTTCCCTGCCCCGTAACTCATGACTGTACTTGTTAAAGTAATGAGAAAGTTGGACTTATTTACAGTAAATGGAACATGAGCCAAAAGTAAGTGGGCTGAGTGGCCTCAGAACTTCAACTATGGCACTTAAAATAATGTATCCAGAGAGCAGTATGATGACATGAAAGTACATGTGAGCGGATTGTAGCTACAGGCTCCATAAATATATGGCTATAAAGCTATACCATGCCCTTATTCTTACCTGCACCTTGTTGGATCGTTCACCTGGTAATACACAGACATCAGAACTCACATGACCTTCACATGACCTAGACTGCTGCTCTATCCCTGTAGTGTGTATAAAGTGGACAAACATTTAGCCACCAGCCAAATATGCCCAAGTACCAAGAAAAGTTTGATTGTCTCCATGGTTTGATTTTCTAGCAATGTAGAATGTGAATGCAATATTTATCTGCGATACTAATTTAAAGCTGCCCTTGGCTTCTATTAGATGACTTAAAGTTTGACAACCAATTAAAATAATAAATGACAACCTGCGACTATGACACCTGACATAGTATTGATTTGATATGTTAGCAAACAGCTGCCTATTTCCGAGCAGCAACCCCTGAGGCTACAAAAAAATGAAGCCAATGTGGAAGTAGCAAAAACTGCAGTTCAATCCTCACCCTATGGTAAAATGCCCAACTTTACTGCAGTAAACATGTTTACAGCCTAGTACAAGAATTGGTTTTAGTCTCCATGGCAAATTTTTTCATTCATGACTACTATACAGGGGGTGAATATTTAGATAACTCACCAGTGTTATTTAGGGTTAAAGTTGTGCATAGTCAAGGGCGTGGCTGCTGTGAGTGAGAGGTGAGTTAGGCAGGCGCTGGCTGGTAACGTAACTGTGACGTAACCCTAGATTCACAAAGTCTAGACGTAGCCATAGCTGTCACTATTTCAGTGTGTTTTCAGTTCACGAAAGTTTGGTTAACTGTTACATTTTTGGTTGCCTAAAAAAGTCTTCAAAAAGTTTGGCATTTGGTTGCACTAAAAGACCCTCTAAGGAGTGGTACGTTCATATTTTTCCCAATCCATCCATCCATTTTCAACCACTTATCCAAAGCTGGGTTGTGGTGGCAGCAGGCCAGGCAAAACACCCCAGACGTCCCTCTCCCCAGCAACGCTTTCCAGCTCCTCCTGGGGGACCCCAAGACGTTCCCAGGCCAGATGAGTCATGTAATCCCTCCAGTGTGTTCTGGGTCTGCCCCGGGGCCTCCTACCAGTGTATGTGCCAGAAACACCTCCAGCGGGAGGCGCCCAGGAGGCATCCTGATCAGATGCCCGAACCACCTCAGCTGACCCCTTTTGACACGAAGGAGCAGCAGCTCTACTCTGAGCTCTTTCTGGATGTCTGAGCTCCTTACCCTATCTCTAAGGCGTCCCACGGAGGAAACTCATTTTGGCTGCTTGTATGCGTGATTTCATTCTTTCGGTCACTACACAGAGCTCATGACTACAGATTAAGGTTATGATTTGAGTTGCCAAAATTTTGTTTTAATAGATTTAAGCCTACTTTTCGCGATTGAAAAATAGCGTTAGCGTTATCACAATTAACCATGACTGTAAATGCATGCACCATGCTAACCAAGCTAGCAGGTATTGGTAGGGTTATGAAAACGATATCAACAAATCATTGGGTGACATCACGGTCACTAAGGCCATTATTTTTGTACAACAGAACAACATACAGCAGCATTGAATAGCTTATAAGTGCAAGATTGTCTCTCTTTGTAACTCTGATTTGGTCTCCACCACACAAAAAATATTGTTGAGAGGAGCATAATCAAAGTTTTCATATTTCATAATTAATGTGGCTTAAACACTTTGGTTTTCATTAGATATTCTTCATAAATGTCACTAGTAAATAGACCCCAGATGCTGCATAGTGTTGTGTTTGAGTTTGCATCATACTGTTGTGTTGGTGAGGCCACTCGGGGGGATTAAAGTAGGTGTTGAATGCAGTGTCAGTGCCGTCTATCTCTCACTCTCCTGTACTTCAGATGTGCCCCCGACTGTGCACACGACGTGTTAGTGTAGCTGCTCTGCATTAGTAGCTCTGTGTCAAGGCTTCCTGCTTTCTCTTCAGCTCCAATTCACCGACATAATAGCGAGACATGAAGAGTGTAAGAGGGGGAGGGTTGGTTTGCAAAAGGAGACAAGATGCAGTTACTGACAAGTTGTTTTTGTGCACGTGTGGGTAATGTTTTTACATCATATGCTCATGTATGCATGTTGTCCTCTGGGGCGCCTCCTTCACTGTTTTATGACTCGAAGCGCTCAGGGCTATCTGAAGATGGATGATGTATTGCTACAGCACTGCCGCTGGTGTGTAAATAATAGAGAGATATTGACTATAATTAATCATGAAGGGACCTCAGTAAGATTGTACAGGAAACATTATGACATGCAGCAGTCACTGTGTGTGTGTGGCTCCTGTGGCTGGTCCCCAGGCCCCTGGCTTGGCACCATCTGTATGGACCTGTAGGTTGAGCACAGATGAGGCACAGGTGGTAAATTCCCAGGACTCCTCCAAACATAACCTGCTCATTTTCCAACTCATTTATCACAACCTCAATCCAGAACTCTCCTGATGCTGCCTGGACCTACTTCTCTCTTTTCATTACCTCACATATAACATTATAGTTAAACTGCAACAGGGATTTTTATTTTGACTGTTGATGTAGATGCAAAAAAAAAAGAAGAAGAAATAAATAGTGTTTTCAAGGCAGCAGAGGCATAAACACATAGTACGGAGCCCCTAATGGGACATGGGGGAGAAAAAAAAATAATGGGTGAAAAAAAAGATAAATACTTTTGCGTTCTCCTGAGAAATGTTTGTGTTCTCTCACAAACCTTTTACTTTCTCCTGAGAAATATTACTGCGGCACAGAACTACAAACCACCGAGTGATCAAGTCAGCTGGAAATCTCAAGTTGTGTATTATGCCTCTGAGTAAAGCGAACGTCCTGAAAGAAAAAAAAAATAGATAGATTGATAGAGAGCATTAATAATCACCACACGCTCTTTGCGTGTTTCTCTACTGCAGGAGGTGCAAAGCAACACTCAGGATATTTCTCAGGAGACACTAAAGCTTCTCGAGAGAATGCAAAAGTGTTTTTTTTTAATCCATTTTTTCTCTCCTTTTTTTTTTAAAAAAAAGATTCAAAGTAAAGAAAGTAGGGGTCTTTTTTCAGTTTTGCAGTGTTGCTTTACGGTGAGAAAAAAAAAGAAAAAGTTGCATCTCTGAGGCTTAGCTTGTTTTTATTTCTCAGCACATATCCAACTATAAATCATATATCATATCATGTATCACTGAGCTACAAGTAAACTTTAATTATTAAATTTCATATGGGAAATATCCAAAACCCACATTTGTCTTGGAATGACTTTATTGCATGACAAACAGTGTGAAATTTGTCAGTGAATGTTTTGGTTATAGGACCATTGTTGGTTAATTTTGAGAAGCCTAAATTCAAATCTTTTCACATTTCTGAATGAGAATTTTTCACATGTAATATTACATGTGCATCTGATGTCTTAAGCCATCACACATTCTTTATGGTACCTTTGGAACCAACAGTAACCCTTCAGACATGGGACCTAGACCCTAGTGTTTCCACTGCAAACAGTACTCTTAAATGTGGGCTCGCTGCTCTGTCCAGCACTCGCTGTATTTCCTCATCACCGGTGACAAAGATGGAAGTCTGCACCTCCTTTATCGTCCACAGAATGAGGCTGCATGCCAACATTTTCAGAACAAAATATAACAGGTGGCAGTGAGAGTCTCTCTCCTTGGAATATTTAAACCATGGGTTTGTGCATTTAGTCCTTCCAAGGCAGGCTCAGGGGTTTAGTGTTGTCGTTCACAGCTCCACCTTTAGTACCAGATCTGTATGCTAGGTATCCCAAAAGAGGGGGGACCAAAAATGGGGACGGTACAGAACGGTTCCATTGGTACCATCCACAACTTTTCACAGTAGAAACATCATATCAATATTACCATAACCTGTTACTAAAAGCTGCAACTTCATATGGTTAAACTGTAATGTTCTACTCAACCCCCTGACTTCAGGGATGTGCTGTTGCAGTGCACAAAAGTATGAGATAAAGATATGAAACATGTATTTTCAGTCATTACAGTACACAGTATATATCCGTTATTGTTTGGTCTTAAATAAAATGTATCAGTACAGCTGTGCCTGATGCTATATAGATTTAAGAACCCCTCTCTGAATCCATTTAAAATTTTGTTTTGTTTTAGTGAAATTTTTTTGACATTCACATGTATTATAATTATATATTATATTATAATATTCAGTTGGTCGAAAACTGCTTGAGATAATTTTCTGAATTTATTTCCGTTACTATTGTTTGTGTCATTGTTAGCTCTGTAACGCCTTCCCCTGCCTCTGTCACTGACTGGAGTTCCTGTGATAAGGCCTCCATTATGCAACAGCCGCTGTGTTGATTTATCTTCTTGTTGCTAATGAGTTGAAGGCTGATTATTGTGTAGTTAATAGCTCTCAGTAATGGCCTTGTATAGACAATGTGATTTATGAGTGATGGCGTTCAGAACAGGACTGGCCGCACAGGTTCGTTTTCAATATTGATTAGCTATAGCCTGCAAGCATAACTTTATTTTGCCCTCTCGTTGTGTGTGTTTGTGTGTGTGTGTGTACACAGTATATGTATACAGTAGTATTGTATGTAATTTCCACAAGGTCCAACCCAGGAAGTGTGTTGTTCTTAAACTGCAGAGAAGTGGTAGGGTGGAGGTAGGGGTCGACACTTGAGTAAACCAAGATCAGGACTTTGTCTCCTGTAGGGATTCTGGGGTTCACATCCTGCATCCAATATGTTATTAGGTTTAGGCTACTAAAACACTTTGGTTAGGTATGGTGAAAGATTACAGTTTTGGTTAAATGTTGTGTATCCTGTCCTGAGTTTTTCATTATTTGCTGGCCACCATCTTTCCTGCAGCTGTAATATAACTATAAGAACATGAATATAAGAAGATACTAATAATAACTAATATTATGATGTGAACAATGAACGTTCAGTGTTCACAACAAATATCCAATATGCACAGGACTTTGACCCAGGAGACCAGTATTTATGCCCCGTGTAAAAGTAAAAGTCAACGTTGAGTTATTTTCTCACATTATTTGTTAGTCAGGAGGGAGAGCGGGTCGTCCACTAATTGGATCCCTGGCTCCTCCAATCCACATGTTGAGGTATCCTTGAGCAAGATAATGATTCCCAAATTGCTCCCAATGGCTGTTTCATCGGTGTGTCAGTGCGTGTGAATGGTTACTGAGTAGCAGGTGGCACCATGTATGGTAGCCTCGGCCACCAGTGTGTGAATGGGTGAATGTGACATGTAGTGTAAAGGCGCTGTGAGTGGTTGGAAGACCAGAAAAGTGCTATACAAGTGCAGTCCAATTTACATTTACCACTTCAATGGTGAAAGGTTAAGCCATCTCCATGGTTTAGTCGTCTCTATGGTAACCAGACGCTGTACTCAAGCTGGCTTGTTCAGTTTGTTTTGTATCTATATTTGTGCTACTTTGTGTCCTTTTGGCAGTAAAGCAATTTGATGAAATCAGTGAGTTAATTGAAAAGGAATCGATTTTCAACTTACTTTTACTGAGACGTCAACAGAAGCGCAAGAAAAGGAGGTGGTCAGTGTGTCCTTTGAACCAAACAGGGAGCTACAGGGTGAATATATTTTAGGTCCAACCAATGTGGGACATGGACAAGGAGATGCACTTTCTGTATTTTTGGTTATCTTCCAACTGTGTTGATGATTTGGTTAACCCAATCCAGCTGGCCCTGTGTTGCCCACTCTGGGACACACAAAACTCCAGTACATGGTGTCTGCAACATAACAAAATTCTCCAGTTAGGGGACATGAAAGGAAAGTGTTGAGTGACACTTTTTGCCATGGAAAATACATCATCAAAAGTGTTAAATGCTCTACGATAAATCAGGCTTAAGTCATTTAGTCACATGAGTCGACTGACATGTCAACCATCAACCACAACCTTTTCCTAACCCTAATCAGGTAGTTTTGTTGCCTCAACTTAACCACTGGCCCCTGGCATCATGATACAACGCAAAAATCTGCACTCAGCATCAATATAATGATGCTGGAAGCTTCTTGCCAAGTGTCAAAATATGACAAGCTGCTGAAATTAGCAAGTAAAATCTGTTTTTCCAGTTTGTCCTGAAAACTCTCCCCATATCTTTAGCACCAGGCAAGACAGTGCGCAGATCAGCAGTTACATAATTTTACCAACAAGTGGCATTTGTGGTAGAAAGTGTGCATTTACTTTTGACTGTCCACAGGTATTACATGGCACCATGGAGGACATACAAGTAAATAACACTGGCCAAAATCAGATGGTATGATGAGAATGAAACATCCCCTTGAAACTGGGTCAAATTATCCTTTTAAAATAACATTAACCATCTTTATCTTTCATTAAGAGACAGAAATTGGATTTTAAGAATCCTTATTCTCACCTCTCTCATCCAACACTGGATGGCAAAATTGATAATCTACCTCATCCAGATGTGATTGTTAATGGGTAATATGCAGCAGACCCTGAACAGTGAACTGGCCTTTCATGAAGTCAATAATTCAATGATTTTAATCTTCCTTTGTCTTGTGAGAGAGGTTTAATAGGAGCAATAAAGGGCTGCACATGTACGGCAGAGCTCAGGCATGCAGACCACAGACACTCCACAACTGCATGTTTTAATGAGGAGATGATTTTTTAATCTTTTACTGACTCTTACTTTACACGACACATTAGTTGTCAGTTTTCTTAGATAATAGATGTTTGTTATAATAAACACCCTGAAGGAGGTCAGACATGAATTCAGCAGCCCAAAGCATGTCAGCTGATTAGTAAAGCACTGACATGATGTGTTTAGTTGGCTCTTTGTGTGCAACTCATTTCCTGCAAATAAAAAGAGGACTCATTATTTGTTCTGGGTGATGTTACTGTGAGTGAGTGATGAAGTTAACAGATCAGCTGTTAACAGCGACACAAATAGATGCAAGTGATTTAGTTAATGTCAGAAAAGTGATGAGTGAAAGTGAAAGAAGACGGAAGTAAGCTGGGCCTGGATTTATGTGCGCAGATGATCTGACTTAATGGTGTTTTCTCTTCTAAACAAACCATTAAAGGGACAGTTCACCCCAAAATCAAAGGTGCATATGTTACCTCTTACCTGTGGTGTTAGTTGTCTAGATTGTTTAGAGTTGCTGAGTGTTGCAAATATTTGCTGTAGAGATGTCAGAAATTATGACCCAGTTACTCAATATCATACAATATCCTACATATCATGTAAGAGCTATTTTCTGTCTACCAAGCTACACCCACCAACCGTGTCACTGTGCAGAAGGAAGCGTGCATCTATTCCTAGCTTACCTAGCACCACCAAGCTAGCTAACTTCACAGCTCAGCCAAGGAGGATGCCCTTTATGTTTACATCTCATGCTGTCACAATCAAAAGCCTCTCGTCCATGAGTAGATGCGCGCCTCTGCACAGTGATACTGTTGGCGAGTATAGTTCAGAAAATAGTTCGTACATGAAACTGTTCAAGGTCTGCACATTATCTTGAGTCAGCACATTTGATACGATACGATACGATATGATATGATACGGTACAATACAGTACGGTACGGTCGATACGGTACGATATGATATTAGATACTTTTTTGTCCCCAGAGAGAAATTTGTCTTGGATTCTCCCAACAGCTTAAATACTGCTTGGTAAGCGGCCCTACACGTCAAAATATGACGCGCGAGGTACCCCTTCTTTTTGGATGCACAGGGATGGCGTGTCAATTTACACTTGTTACATGCATTGTGTCTTTTCAAAATCAACTTATGTTCTCAGAGAAAATGTACAGTTTCAGCTCTTTATCAGGTGCAGGCAACAAAAGTACATGATTTGGTTTAAAAAATTAAGTGTCTGTACTTGACGAGTTGGGAGTGAGACCAGGTCATAATTTGTGCAAAGAGACATTGCCATTCAGTTTTCAAATGTTTTTCTTTGGCGCTTTTAGCACCACAAGCTGAGTGCCATCAAGTTCCATTATATCCAGAGAAGGCAGACATCCATATCTTCAACACTCAGCAACTCACACCAGAACACTTTTGATTGATAAATAGCACTACATGAGTTCCATTTTTATAAATTGAAGGTGAGACCTTCACATGTGCTTTTCCTGCATTTACAAGTAAAAATCTGCTTCTGAAAAAGTTATATATCAGTTATTGGTTGTTTGTGTAACACAATATTCTTTTGTAATATAAACAGTATAATGGTTTTGCAAAGTATTTAATATTATCTTACTTGCGGACAGCTTTTATTACTTTTATATCTTCTGTGCTTTGCCGTGATGCTCTGATTGTTATGTTTGCTTAAAAATTTAATTGTCAACAGAGAGTAAATTGATTAGCATAGATTAGATCCTCTGTCACCCATAAAAACCCCGGGGCGCCTGCAGCACAGCAGATTTCATTTAGCTTCGCTCCACTTAATTCTCTTTTCTCAGTCAGATCCCATTGAGACTGAGTTCGTCTAACGTCTGGTTACCAGGAAACATGAATTTCTGAGGCCCCCTGGTGACTGTGTAAACAGAGATGATCAGTTACTGAACCTCGCAGCTGTTTATGTTCAAAGATGAGATCCCGTATGAAAACTGGCCTTCACTGGCCTTAAAGGAATACGCCGATGATTTGGGAGTTATGCCCTTTCTCTATCATTTTCATATTGAGACAACATGATCAATATCTTTTTTTGTGTCTGTTCGTCCAGTGGCTGGGTCTCAGCAGTTAGCATTGCGGCTTAGCTTAGCAAATACAATTGAAGTCTATAGGGGGTCAGTAGCCTACTCGTAAAAGTGAACAAATAAACATTACAGAAATCCTGAAACCCTGCTTAAAACAAACGTCATTCAGTGAAGGTGCTTCTTTAGCGCATTCATGCACAACACCGGGCATGGCCTGAATACACACAGACACAGAGACAGACAGGAACACACATGGAAACATAAAGGAAAAACTAGAATGACAGCTGGGACCATGACGCCATAGACCTGTGTTTGAAAGGATTCTTTATCAGAGTGATTACCTTGTCTCTGTTTTGTATTGGCAAAATATGTTTTGGTGACAGCATGTTGTAGCCCAGATTACTTGTGTTCATGCTATGTTTTTAATGCGATATTCCCACAATATTTAATAATAATGTTTATAGTAAATCATTTTATTTAAGGCACATTTCAAAGCACCCAAGGGCACCTTACAAGACACAATTAAAAAACAAGCAGCAATGTATCAATGCATCATAAAGCCAAGCAAAGCAGTACTATACAGTAATACGTTCATGAAATAAGTAGGCAAAAATCACAATTATAAACACAAAGTATAAAACTGTCATCATCAGTGCAAATCTTAATGTAGGTGAAACGATCTGTATCAAGATCAGACCAAATTTGCTATCTTGAAAAGGTGTATTTTTAGAGGGGTTTGAAGGTGGATGGAGATTCATCCTTAGATTAGAATTGCAAATGTCTTGTGGGAGAGAGTTACAAAGGTGTGGGATAGCCCCTTTTACACTGCCAGATTTTCCGCGAATGTTGGGCCGTTTTGCCAGCAAGCTGCGAGCTGATCCGAGGTGCCCAGTTTTCCGCCTTGTAGGGTAGACCTATTGGCGCAACCCTTTTAGTTTAAAAAGACCGAGGCGGCCTTCCGCAATGGGAGGGGCTGTTGATGACTTGTGGGAAGAGCTGGCGATTTATAAACAGGAAACAGCTGATAGCAGGAATTAGTGAGCAGCTAGTAGCAAGAGGGAAACGCAAACCTGACAGACACTGTAAAGATGAGCAACTGGGTAAACAAGGAATTGCGCGCCCTCCTTGCCCTCGCAAATGAAGAGGCCATTAACCGTCAGATGACGGGGACGGTGAAGAATGGGCCGATTTACGAGAGAATTGCCGAAGGACTGTGCAGCCGCGGCTTCCCTCCCACGTCACTGTTTACGTCACACGCTGAGCTACACGTTTTGTTACTTGCTCACGCCCCCCACTGCCCCGAAAAAGGCACATTCTGTATCAACAAAAGTAGGCAGGTGGCATTTTGCCACACTCCCCGATTTTGTTTTTATACTGCCAATGCTAATAAAAGGCTGATCGGGCTTTCCTGCAAATTTGCACAACTCCTGTCCTGCTTATATGCCCTAAAGACAGGATGCAAAAGAAAGGATATGTTCTTCATTTCTAACTTCATTTCTAAGCTTCCAACTTTTAAGCCATGGTGTTTGTGAATAGATTTTCATCTGTCATAAACGTGTTTCTCTTAGTTCAACTCAAAGTGAACATGATTACATGCGCAGAGAGGCCGGGTAGTTGAACCACAGCTGTACTGTACAACCCAAACACGCAAACACAACAGTGTACATACACCATATCTCTGTTAGCCGAGGAAAAATAAAGTCTGTTATCTCTGAGTCATGCTTCCTCTTTTAGTTCAGGGCCCATCCTGCTGAAGGTTGTGGCCCCTTTTTAAACTCCTGCATTTATATTATCAACATCTGTTTTCTTCTCTGCAAGCACTTTATTTTAACACCAGTTAAAATAAAGAGTTAGTAGGTGCCGTGTTAAGTATCTGAGCTGTGGATTGGATTTGTCTACACCTCACCTTCATTTAGTTAAACATGTCTTTACATAACCGAATGTTTTAAGCAATCCCTCAGATATCCACTATTCCGTCTCTACTTCAAGGTCCCTACACAACATCTGCACCAACCACATTAATAAAGAACTATCCTTTCTCATCTTGGACATTTTTCATATTTACTATTAATATATTTTGCTTGCTTTCATTATAAAATCAATCATTTGTTTTTAATGCACCCAGCTGTTGTGCTAAAAACATTAATAATGTATGGCATAATTGTTCTAATTTATGTTGTCATGCTCAGTGGCAGCCACTATTTATTTGTCTGTGTCTAATTTGTTGCTCACCTTGCCAGCTGTGTGACTAAAGAACCTAAATATTTACAATTATCGGTCTCGGTTTTTGATGAGCTTTAATCCTGTTACCTCCAAACTGATCCCTTTAATGATCAGCATTTGTTATGAGTAAGATATAAATTTTGAATAGCTGATATTATGATGGGACATAGTTTTGAAGTATAAAGTACAGTACTGGTGCTGTCTTGTCAAACTGCTGTTGTTTAGTATAAATTTTTAAAGAAAGAGAGTCTGGGAATCTGTTTTTTGACAGAGTCTGACAGTGATCCAAATTCAGCCAGAAGTGGCTGCACATTAGGGAGCTTGTCTTCCCAAAAAAAAAAAAAAAAAAACCTCAGATTTCCCCACTGATTACACTTCTGTGAGTGACAGCCTGGCTGTTAGCATGATGGCTCGCCCGGAATTTCTTTTCACCACCAAAGGCATCTAAATCTGTGACAAAGACATAAGAATTAAGGGCGATTTGTTCACGCTGAAAATTAAAGATGGTGATTAAAACATTTGGACTGTAAGCATTTGAGCTGATGCTGCTATAATCTGAGGGTGCAGCATGAAGTTTTAATGTCTTGGCCAGTTATTTTGCTGAGACAGATGATGATAACTGATGTGATGAAACTTGTGGCAGGAAGTAACCACAGGGGCCAGCGAGTGAGGAAAAACAAATCAAGTCCAAGAAGAAATTAAGTTGAAAAAATTGAGTCCAGATATATCAATATAGCAAACGTAACTTTCAGAAATAAAATAAGAATCTCAAGTTTCATCTGTATCACAGCAGAGACCTCAATCAAAATGAGTTAGTCATTCTGTATTAGGCAATATTTCAATTAATAGGGTCAATTTTAGAATCATGCAAAATATATTTTGTCTTACTCTATCATTGTTTTATAATTTCTGTGCATTCATAACTGAATCCACTTACAGCGGGATACAAATCCTACAGCAAATACTGGCTTTCAGTTGAATTATTGTTAAATGTACATAGATTGGTCTACATAATTTCTGGTATTTTAGTTCCACAATTCATACAGTTGGTCTCACATTAAAAAAGTACATATATGATAAAGTTGTTGTAAGTGACTGAATGAAATCCGGGTTTATTACTGTTAATCAAGACAAGGACTCAAGTTTAATTAACCTCTTAATCCCCACAAACTCACCAGTGAGTCAGCCATGACAAACTCATGCTGTGCTGCAGACCATTTTTGGAAACCACAGAACTTTGATGATGCACAAGACAAATTTGATGAAATATGGGTGGCTGTGGCTCGTCCAGAAATCGAATATTCAATCCCTGGCTCCTCCAGTCCATATGTCAAGGTATTCTTGGGCAAAATACTGAACTCTAAAGTGCTGTACCATCTCTGTGTTACTGTGTGTGAAGATTTATGCTGATGGTTAGTAGTAGTATGGTAGTATAGCCTTGGCCCCCAGGGTTTGAATGTGTATGTGAACAACCCGGTCTCACTCCCAACTCATTAAATACCGGCACTTGGTCATTAGTCCTCTTCATCAGAAACCAATGCACAGAGGCACCCTTTAGCAGCAGTATGAGACACACAGGGCGGCAGCATGTTTTGGCAATTCGAGCAGTTGCTGTGGTATAAAGAGCGAGAAACAAACTTTCACCCGGGAAACCACTGTTTGTGTCCATCGAGTTATTTTAATAACAACGTAGTATGCTATAATACATACCATCAAACTCTAGTAACGTATCATGAGGTGACATTATTTAAAAAATTGAGCATAGCGTTAGTTCAGACATGACACAATGTCAAGCTCAGCTCACATCCCAGCTACATCAGCTGATCTCAAACAGCCAGTCAACTGATGGAGCAGCTGATTGATGAAAGGGACTCAGCTGATAGATCACATGATTCCTTTCTATGCAACCAGTTGGTGAATTCCATTCAGGGCACCCTATTTAAACTGCTCTGGCCTGCCTACTGTTGCTGCTTCCTCTGCAAGCTGCTTTGCAACCCGCCTCCACCCCAGCTCCTTCTTTTCATGTTGTGTCTGACTTATCAATGTCATTTCTGTTTGTCACTGATGCTGCCCTGTTCTGTTCCTGTGGGGTCTTTGCTGCTGTTCTTCCTGCCTTAGGCTTTCCATGTAGGCGCATGGAAGGGCAGGGAGGTTTGCTCTCTCCACATTAGGCTTTCCACGTAGGCGTATGAAAGGGTGGAGAGGTGTGCTCTTTTCACCTTAGGCTTTCTGCGTAGGCCTGAGGAAAGGCAGAGAGGCGCAGAACACAGCCACACTGCCAAATATGATACTGCAAATGGAAATAAAGTTTTTCTTTGACAAAAGTGGTCCTGACTGAAGATTTTTACCAATGTTCTAAGTTTATTTTGACAAGACACACTGCACATAACAAGCGTAAACTGAAATGCTGTCCCTCAGTGGTCAAAACTGACAGTGGAGACGTACCAGGAGCATTATATTATGACGTGTAGACACTGACCAAGCATCCGTATTTGATGAGTTGGGGATGAGAATATGTTGAATCGGCGAATGTTGCATGTAATTTGAGCTACATAAGTGCATCTAATGTATTTTTAATTTGGGGGTGAACTGGCCCATTAAATTTATATTTCATCAGTTACAGTCCTTTCTCTGTCTGCGACAAACACATTCTGTCAAATATTTCAAACAATAGCTTTATTGCCTGGCTTTATATTAATCTAACTTTTTATTAAAGTTTCTGTGTGTGTTTGTGTCTGCTCTTCTTTCTTTCACTGTTGTTCTTTATTAGCTTCTTTGGTAAGCACCCTGGTAAAGCTTTTCCTATCTGAAATATACTATACTTATATAACATACAGACAGAGGGGAGTCACGCAGGAAACATTGTTTTATATGAAGGCTCAGATACATCAAATCCCATGAGGCTACAATCTCAGTGATGTACCTCATGGCCTATACAATGAGTGTCTACCCTTTCTGTGAATGTGTGCCATAATGTCACGTCTGTGCAGCTTTCCAGAAAGGATTCAACTGTGGAGGCTGATGCTGAGTGCATTCCCACACATAAATCACTGCACATCTTGTCAGGATGACTCCTTGGGGGGGTTCTTTAACAATAACGCTCATACAGTGAAAATATGGTCCTCAGTGTTACTCAATGCCTGGGTTACTGTATGTACATGCGGTACTCCTGTTATGCCTCAACTACCACTTATATCAATACCATAAATCCATGTGTGATGATGTTTTATCTGATCTGCTGAGCTTTTATTGGACTTATTAAATGTCCAGTGTGTAAGATTTAGGGGGATTTAGTGGCATCTAGTGGTGAGGATTGCAGATTGCAACCAGCTGAAACTTCTGGTTAAAATTCCTTCAGTGTTCATCGTTCAGAAGGATTTTATCGGGAGCTGAAGTATCTACAGAGGTCTGTTCCTCTCAAATTCAAACGAACCTGGTGAAAAAAATCCATATTTTTCTGATGCTCTTGTCTGGAGGGGCTGCTAACTACAGTAACCAACGCGAAAACGCAAACCCAAAAACATGAATGGCCCTTTCTAGAGCCAGTATTTGGTTTGTCAGTTCTGGGCTACTGTAAAAACATGGCTGTGTAACATGGCATTCACCATAGACGGGGACCCGCTCCCTGTGTAGATATAAACTGGTCATTCTAAGGTAACAAAAACACAAAGATTCTTAATTTCAGGTTAACATATATTAAAAATATATATATCCCCCTAAATCCTACACACTGGACCTTCCAATTTTCCAAACACAATCCAATCACCTGGGACACCAAGCAGGACTAAAGCTTTGTCCCAGTCCCATTCTGCATGTAATACCATGCAGAATGGACTGTATGCAAAAGTTCACAGTGTCCTGTTTTTGGAATCAGCATACAAAGAAGTGATTTAGTTTGGCTTAAAAAGACAAGATTCAAAACTTCTGATGACAAACATCAAACTGTAAAATACTATTACTGGTAATACTGGTAAATACTTCATTCTCTGTTTTCTTAGATCTTCTGTCACAGCATCCTCCACAATTTGTTTCTTTGCTTTAAGCAACTCCTCATTCTCTTATTTAGCTGTCAGGCACGCAACTTTACTGTCTCATAGCACTGTTTGTATTGTGTTAAAAACTTGTTTCCGCAGCTCTCTAGTGTCCAACAAATCAGTTATTCCAGCTTTTAAGGTACCAAGTTAGGTTTTCTCGTAAACAAAGTGTCTCTCTACATTCATTACTCACCAAAATACATTGTGTGTATCCTTGAGGTCTAAAAATATGTTGAATGCATTTCCCTCTTCATGAAGCATTTGTTAAAGTTTGAAACCTGCATTGTTTATATTCATGTTTACATGGTAGCAGTCTTCTTCTTCCCTGCCTTTGCTGGCTCATAGCTGCTTTTAACCACCTGTATGTTAGTGGAATAGTGTGAAACTATGGTCAGGAATCTGCATTAAGGTTGGGCAATATGTTAAATTTTTCAAGCCCGCCACTGTCAGCCCAACAATCGTATTTGTGCAGGTGTGTACTGTCAAGAAGTTTCAGTCCTTCGCTTTCTTAGTCTAGTAAGTGCATTGGTTGTTGACGTTCTGGGACGCTGTGTGAAGCTCTGCCTGTGACATGCATTGTCTTCCTTCAAAATACACTTCTGTTTACATGCAGTCTCTTTCAAAATAAATGCACTACATTGGTACAACACCACCAATTGACATTTTTTAATCCTTCATCAACAAATGCATGTGGTTTGGTTTAGGCAATAAAAACAGGTTTTGGCTGTCTAATCTTAGGGGACGTGAACACCGCTCTCCTGGGTGAAGGTCGGTGTCTACTGGACCCATCCACCACCCCTCCCGTCTGCCTGCTGCTCTTGTCCTGCTGTGTTTCCCCCAGAATCCGCCAGGCACCGTTAAACTATAACAGCGACCAGCCGTGTATCATGCCGACGTTAAAGGACAGCTTTTTTCGTCGGTGTTTGACGCCGCAAGTCATTGCCCAAATGCTGGATTTCGAAAGCTTCGGAGTGAGATTGGATTGAAATAAACCCCTAATTCGCTGAGTTACATGTGAAAACATGCTGGCTTTACACACACTTTTTTCCCCCGCCGTCACCCAAAAATAACTGTAAATGTCCTCAGCCAGTCATGATATATTTGTCCTATCGCCTAGCATGCATCATGTCACCCATGTCCTCTGCAAACTTATGCTGACCCCATCATAAAAGTATTGCTTTCCAGTGCTGCTAGTGGCCACAAATAAGCTACCTTTCATTTTGTCATTTTTCCTGCGTAAACACTTACACGTGTTAGACGCTTATATTAAAGTCCCACCTAGAATTAGTATGCAGTACACTGACCACATTGATGGAGGAAAGAAAATTGTACCCTCGATGAAAAACATGAAATACTTTCATTCCAACACTGACTAAATAATTTATAAGATCCCGTCTGTAGTGAAAGATTCAGGTTAGCCCTTTAAAAGTTTCATGATTTTAGGAAAACTTCCTTACCACATCCATGCCAATTCTAACGAGGGCTCTCACAGTTACAGAGCCACTTAATGAACTCTTCATGGGTCTACTCAGTTAGTAACTTGAATTATATTCAGTCCATCATCACTGAAGAAAATATTCTTTTTGAGGCAGAGAGAACTGAAACTGAAAAATGGGAAGTATTGCTGCTCACAGATGCTCATTAATTGGCGGACATTGAGCTGCTGCTAGTGTCAGTGTTCTCTGTCTATTTGGGTCAGTTTGGATCCACCACATTTTGGATTTGGAGTAACTGTGCACAGGTTTATTCAGACCGGGTGTGACTGTCCTGGTGTCCCTTTCAGATCACGTCTTTGTGTACTCACTATGCTAATTATGTGTCATTTTAAGATACGAAGAATTAGCATGCAGCATCATGTTGGGACACAGCTCATGTTTGTTTTGAGTGTGATAATAATGTTGCGGTGATAGAGGGAAGCTTTGCAAATGTGTTTCCTGTGGTCATTAATCACTGGGTGAGACTCAGGTAAGGTTACCTAGTGGCATGCACACACTCTCTAAGGGGCACTGACGAAAATTAAAAACGGGACGTCCAGATACACATGGCTGATCCGGAGGGACCCCGTCACTCCCTCTGTGCACACCGCTGCAGCAGCCTTTCTTTATTTTCCTCCCTCCCTCTTTCTCTTCCTGTTTCTGTCATCACTTACTTCAGGCTGCTATGTGTGAGAAAAACGACCATGGGTAACCAATCTGGCCGTGGCGCTGAGGAGCAACCTGTGTGTTATGTTTTGACAACTTGGGATTCATTACTGGGGTTAATTAACAGTCAGATGTAGCAGGAGACGGAGGGAGAATGAGGAGAGGAAGTAGAGAGGGGAGGGTAAAGGGGTGAACACCGGCTCTTTGGCTGTGTTGTTTTTGTTTACTGAGGCAGGAGTGAGTGAGGAGCTCAATAACACATCTCAGACCTCCACCTGAGCCGTGCACAAACTGATCTGATACAAAAGTGAACACACCTGCAGAATGTGATGTAGCGTTTTTCTTTTGAGTCTTTTAAGCTCTATTTACTAGCTTTGAATCACCCACAGTAATGTGTTTGGTTGGCATTTGTCCAGAGATATACTTACAACATAAATACTGACACACTGAGTGCAACCGCTTTATATATTTTTATACTTATTGTAACATCATCTAACCTTGCCACTGATATACAGTCTATAGTGTACTTCATGCCCAATCTTATAAGGCGATGAGCAATAAGGCTCTCAGTTGGTTTTCCAGCTCATCCCAAAGGTGTTTGATAGGGTTGAGGTCAGAGCTCTGTCGCAAACCAGACAAGTTCTTCCACATCAACGTGAGAAAATAATTTCTTATGGAAGTGTCTTTGTGCACAGCGTGATCTCATCCCTACTTGCCATATTTTGATGCTTAATGCATCGTATCCTGACACAGGGGTTTGGCGATTGGGTTAAGGCAACAAAACTACATAGTCAGGGTAAGGAAAAGATTGTGGTTGCCATTAGTCACATCAGTCATGACTATGACTATTTGTCAAAATGATTCAATGATGATATTTAGTCTCACACAGGACACGAACACTGGTTTCCTGGGTCAAAGTCCTATGCTTGTTGCACCCATCCACCACCCCTATCACCTGAGCCAAGCAGACTGTCTTACTCTATATACTACGTCCATTGCTCTGACTGTCTAATAATGATGTTGATGGGTTTACACTGGAGTTTGTTGAAAGCCCTCAGCATCTCAAACAGACGGTAAAGGGTGTGTTGTGCATTTGTAGTGTTGTTTTTTAAAACCTTGGATTGAAACCGGGCTGTTGTGCACAGGGCGATGTATTCATGTTGAAAAAAGGAAAGAAAAACCGTGACAAACAACACCAGACTACAGCGTGATCTCATCCCTACTTGTCATATTTTGACGCTTGATGCGTTGTATCGTGGCGCAGTGTTTGTTGGTTAGGTTAAGGCAACAAACCCACTTAATTAGGGTAAGAAAAAGATTGTGGTTGACGTTTGCCACGTTAGTCGACTCATGTGATTAACGTTTGATTTGAGAAAATAATTAAAGGGTGATATTTAGTTTCACACAGGACATGAACACCGGTCTCCCAGGTCAAAGTCCTGTGCTTGTTGCACCCGTCCACCTGTCCTCCCACCTGTGCTAAGCAGATTTTCTTACTATTTATACTACGTCCATTGCTCTGACTGCAATTATGACGTCCATGAGTTTACATTGGAGTTTGTTGAAAGCCTTCAGCATTTGAAAAATACCTTAAAGGGTGCATTGTGCATTTGTAGTGCTGTTTTTTTGAAGACCTAGTGAAACTAGGCTGTTGTGCACAGGACGGTATTGTCTTGTTGATACAGGAAAGGAAAACCATGATGAACAACCCCAGACAAGAACAAGAAACAGCTGGACAAGCTGATTAAGAAGGCTGGATCAGTGCTTCGCAGGAGCATGGATTCAGTGGGGACTGTGGTGGAAAGACTCACACGGAGCAAGGTGTAGGCCATATGTGGGAATTATAGCCACCTTCCTCACAATAGCATGGCAGGACAGAGAAGCAGCCGCAGTGAAAATGAATAACAAAATAATAAAATACTTCTAGTGAGTCGTGAGTGATGATTTTGAAGGACTGCTTTTGTACAAGTCTATATATGATTTTTTAGACTATCCTGCATGGTGTTCATTAAACCTGCTTTTGTATTTATTATGTAAGCTATAAGAAAGCATACAGGGTTACCACTATTGCTGTTACGTCAGCTAGCAAGAAAAGTAGATTGAATTCATCATTGGCAAAGATGCAGAGCGCATTATGAGAAAAGCTTTTTATTGCAAAACACCCAACATCCATAACATGGCGGAATTACATATCTCGTCTCTCCTGGGTACGCCCCAGGGTCCCCAGGAAGAGCTGGAAAGAGCTGCCGGGGAGAGGAATGTATGGAATACTTTGCTCGGCTTGCTGCCCCGTGACCCGGCTTCAGATAAGTGGTTGAAAATGGACGGATGGATGGACCCAGCATCCATTATATCAATCATATGTCAGTGTTAATTGTTTGTTTTATGTCAGATAGCTTTTTCCCTTTGGTGGTATATGATGTAATGTCACTCATTACTGCTCCTTTCATGTAATTACTTAAGTCATGTTAGTTTATTCTGCTAACTTCCAGTACGTGGCCCACTATTTATGCTTTGGATTAAAATTGTAAAAGGTTTGATTCCACCTCTAGGACAAGACCAACAACTTCCCCAAGATCTGACACAATTTACTGTTAAAAATATGTCCATTGTCTTTCTTTTTCCATTTATGTTGGATGTAAAGGAAATAGGAGGTTGTCAGGCCAGAGCTGATCGAGCGTGATCAGGAAAATCAGAGCTAAGTTACATCCCCGCCTGAGGATGTGAGCAAGCTTGTTTTAGTCTGTTGCCTCCGAGTTGTTTATGAGTCTAATAAGGAGGAAGTGAATGTGTGTTTGTGTGCATGCACGTATGCGCATGCATGCAGTGTTAATTTAGAACCACAGCACTACAACAGCAGCCATATTTGATGGCGAGCGGCTCTGGCAGCCACGATGACTTCATGAGTACCCCCTTCTGTCCTCATGTGCATTGTGGGAAATGCTTGCTCTCCTGACTCTGTCACAGCTGTCCACTCATATCATATAACGTCACGGCGATACAGCCCACCACCATTCACACACATGCGCACACACTTTCCACTTTTGTTCACAAACTGGATATGACATACTGAGGCCCGTCTCATGATTGGTTGGCTCGTTTCCTATTAGATGAGACGGTAGAAACGAGGTCTAATTGGCAAGAAATGGTCTGTGTCTAATGATGAGGTCTGTTTCCTACATTGTGTGTTGTTGGTGTGCGTCTGCCTGCTCATTCATGCTCCCCTGTAACTGAAATAGAAGAGACATTTTAGACATGATTGTGTTTATAGGATGCAAAGCTGTGACACCAAAGTTCTGAGACATAAACTGAGAGATAAAAAATACAGACAAGTAGGTCACACTGAATGGATTTTAGGTTTTGGCAGTGCAGATACAGTCACCTATCTTGTCCCTGTAATTTTATATCACCATTTACATATATATACTGTGATGTAGTGTTGTCTTTGGAGATAATTTGAGGCATAGTTTGTACCAGATGTTTTTGCCAATCCAGTGAGCTAAATCCCTTCCCATTACCATTTACCATTCAGTAAAAAAAAAAATGCTGTGATTTGAGTATTGCAATAAAGCGATCCCGCTTAGAATCTCATCTCTGCTTTTGCAGATGATGTGGTTCTGTTTCATCACACCATGACCTCCAGCATGCACTGGGGTGGTTTGCAGCCGAGTGTGAAGCAGTCGGATGAAAGTCAGCACCTCCAAGTCTGAGGCCATGGTTCTCTGCCGGAAAACAGTGGATTGCCCCTCAAGTTGGGGAGTGGGTTACTGCCCCAAGTGAGGAGTTAAGTACCTCGGGGTCTTGTTCAAGAGTGAGGGTAGAATGGAGAGTGAGATGGACTGGCAATGATGCGGGTGGTGCCCCGCTCCGTCGTGGTGAAGAGGGAGCTGAGCTGGAAGGCAAAGCTTTCAATTTACTGGTCCATCTACGTCCCAACCCTCACCTATGGTCATGAGCTCTGGGTCATGACCAAAAGAGCGAGCTCTCAGATACAAGCGGCCGAAATGAGTTTCTCAGAAGGGTGGCTGGGCTCAGCCTTAGAGATAGTGTGAGGAGCTCGGACATCTGAAAGAGCTCGGAGTAGAGCCACTGCTCCTTGGCGCCAGAAGGGGTCGGTTGAGGTGATTCGGGCATCTGATCAGGATGCCTCCTGGGCGCCTTCCGTTGGAGGTGTCCGGGCATGTCTAACTGGTAGGAGGCCCCGGGGCAGACCCAGAACATGCTGGAGGGATTACATATCTCATCTGGACTGGGAACACCACAGGGTCCCCCAGGAGGAGCTGGAAAGTGTTGCTGGGGCCTGCTGTCCCTGCAACCCGGCTTCGGATAAGGGGTTGAAAAAGGATGGATGGATGGATGGACCTTCTCACTGAATTGCAACTTAGCCAGCAATGGCCTAAACCTAGCAGAGATGTCAAAGAGATGGATACCATGGTATAGATTGTGAAATAAAATCATTGACAGGTCACTCGTGAAATATGTGTCATGGAAATGACATAGAAATGAGAGGGAATATTGATTGGTTGTGGTGTTTGACAATAAGGTCTGACTTTTACCAGAATCATTAGGAGTTATCCTCTGGGAAACATAGATGCCCACACCAAAATCAATAGGATTTTGGGTGGAAGTTGTCAATAAGAGATGGACAAGCCCGCCAACTGAAGTGCAAAACAATTGAGTTCTTTTGGTCTGAGGTTTACAGCGGATCAATAACATTTGACATAATGTTGATAGTAATCCAATAGACACAGACAGATATTTGTACAGACAAAAAACATATGCAGTTTGACAAGTCATTAGGCAGACAGATATTTTTGTCTTGCCTATACTACCTTTCCAGAGCAGCAGGAAACTCATCATACAAATCATATATTATACAGTGATTGCCCTAATTACGAGCGGATTATGAGACAATGGGACCCTGGGCACAGTCGTTTTGTGTCTCTTCGTGATATTTTGCCTCTATTTACAGTTATTTTATGTCTCCTCACAGTCCCGTTGCATCTCTTTGTGGTCATTTTGAGTCTTTTCCCGATAAGTACTTGTTAACTTGAGTGAGATTTTGCAGGTGGAGGCCACGGGTCACCTGATACTCTGGACCCCTGGGCGTGTTCCTGCTAGTCCCCTTCAGTAATCCATCCCTGGCCCTAATGTGCTGCCTACTGCCTAGACTGGTGATGGGTCCTGACATAATATCTTGATATGTGCATCTGAATTGTGTCTTTTTTCCTCAGTTAAAAATCCCCCTCTAGTGGCTTTCCCTCCCACTCTGCTCTGCGTCGTGCCTGAAAAACGCCTCTTAGCTGTTCTAAAATCACTGTAACCCACAGCCTCTCGTGGCTTATTGCTTACAGTAAGTAGACCCCTGGCATAGATTGTGACTGGTTCAGGGATAACTCTCACCCCTGAGCTGAAATGGCAGACAGGCAGCACCAGCTCAACAAACAGGTATTGAATTAAAATATTCACTAGCTGGCTCTGTTCAAATGTGAGGCAGAGAGCAATCAGAGAGACAGACAGTCTGTGAGCAGCTGCTAATGTTCAGACAGACAGGCAGGCAGTTCTTCTGTCAGGTTTTCAGCATCATATTCTCTTGTGTGTCCTCTGGGAGCCTCCGTCTCCTCTTACCGGGACGTGTGAAGAACTCAATCACAGCCCCCAGCCCCCAGCTGGGCAGGGTCGCAGTAATTAAACTACATCACTCAGCCTCACGAGAAGGGTGTGTTTCTCCATTTGCCTCTCTGTTTCTCAGATACATCTTTCCACCTCTGTGTTTCTTTTTTCCTTTTGACTGTTTCCTCTCGCTTCCCTTAAAGGAATAGTTAAACATTTGGGGTATGATTGGCTCTTTCTTAAGTTAGAAAAACAACAACCACCCATCACCACCTCTTAGTCTCACACAAATCTACATCATGTTGTTTTTGCACTTCAGTTTTTATACAGATTAAAGAAAAGAGATATAGCTTATTGACCTGTTGGCAGGCAGATTTTTTTTAACCATCGGACAGAGCTAGGCACGCTGTTTGCTGTTTGCTGCTTGCTGCTTGCACTCTTTATGCTAAGCTAAACTAACTGGCTGCTGACTGTAGCTTTTTTTACCACAAAGACCAACCGTCACATCTCACACGTACAAGTGCTGGACGACATAAAAGGAGAAATGTGTTAATATACTGTATATTGTGATGTCTTGAGAGGTCGGGAGCTTTTCTCTTGGAGCTTTGAAGGTGTGGGTGCAGGAGATGACGACAGTAAAGTGTTGCTTTCCAACTTAAATTCAGTCTACTTCAACAGCTCAACTTAATTCTTGCAGACAGACAGTAAACAAAACAAAAACAGATATTTATATCAAACATCCAATTTACTGTCTTGTTGATAATACAACTAAAGCTCTGTTCTTCTCAGTGTCTCCCCTACATGCACTGTTTCCCCTCCCTTTCAGTTCCATTACTAGAGCTATCAGCTTATCTGTTTCAGCTGGGCAGCAACCTTTGTTCTGACTGCCTTGCTTGCTTGCTAAACAGGTTTTGTAGTCCTTTCCTGGATGCCATGATGGTTTGTAGTCCTTGCTGCATCCACCGGGGGGGAATCTATCTCCCCTCAGTGACACTACCTCTCATGACATCACAATATATAGATTAAAATATGTTTCCACTTATGATCCTACATAGACCAGCGGGTCCGTCCTCCTTTGTATTCCTGCGATTATTCCATTTTATAGCAACCAAACACAACCAAAGCACCTCAGCTTAAAAAACGCTGTGCCTCCAAAGCTCCTCAAAGTGCTCCAGGTTGTACGTTTCCAGAGGGGTGCCTGGTGTTTTCAGCTAGGGAAAAAAACACTTTGGTTGGGACCTCAGGCTATCGTACAGGTGTGTTGTGAGAGTGGTATAAATCTACTCAACTTGGAGAGCATTTCCCAAAATATCAAACTATTCTTTCAAAGTTTAGTTAATATTTTTTTAAAGCCCCAAAGCAAGCTGCCAAACAAACAGCCATGTCTTTGCTTTTAAAAATTGGTGTAGCTAACTTGTTTGCAGACAGTTGCCTACCGTATTTACACATCCAATTCTGTAAGTCCACAGACAGGTAGTCACTGCCTTTTATTAAATCAAACAATTATTTGTTTATTATACTACCTGTAACTTTTATTCTTGTATTTTATACCTGTCTTATTCTAATTTAGCTTGTTTGTGTTTTCTGTTCTTTTGCACTTTAAGGACTGTTTTAAATTTTCCATAAATGTTGGTTTATATTTTGTTTCTTTTTCACTTTGTCTCGATTAGGGATGTTCCTAATAACAAATTATCCTGACTTTAAAACAAGAGTTTAAACTTAGCCTAGTCGACTTGTCCAAAAGTAAGAAAACAGTCAAAACTGAGCACAATCTAATTTAAATATTGTCAGAAAAACATATTTTGTTTCTGGTAAGAGCCATTTGAAATCGTTAATTACATTTTTTAGTAAACAAATTGTATTTTAAGTGCAGCTGAAATGTGTGGCACTTTGCATCATGCATTATAAATGTTGCATATCATCCTGCAATACATGACAAAAACTCACTCACAAAGTTGATAGGAGAAGAGCTGACGCTTTCCAAAACTATACTGGCTTGCAAGTTGCTATCTCTGTGTGCCAGCTGAAAGCGTTTTTTCAGCTGCTGGGCTTATTGTTGATCATCTGAGGTCGCACCTTTCACCCGAACATGTTGACATGTTGATTTACGCTAAAAATGTTTTGCCTTTCAAGTAAGTAGGAATGAAAATTTAGCCAGCTATTACCTAGCAAGGTTGGCAATGTTTAATTGACTACTCCATACATCCTTGATGTTTGTGACGTTTCAAGTGGAGCAATGTGAATTGCCTTGTTGCTAAATATGATATATAAATAAACTTGCCTTGCAGTGGTCAAATATTTTCTCCTCGTGAGCATGTCAGCACTCACTTCCAGTCATGTTTGCGAAAGCTCATCTAACAAACTGAGGGAGGAGGTGAACATCAACATTTTTGCCTTTCTCTTTTGTTTTTGTTGCTTTGTTTTATTTTTGCATGAAGAACTAAAATTAATAGACAACCAAGTGAAGTGAAGTGAATGTTCCTTCCTACAGATTTTGATGGGCAGCATGAATCACTCTTCTATCTCTCTGTTTTGTTCTTCCATTGTTTCTTCAAGGTTCAGTTAGTTCAGGTTCTATATTTACTCCAGCAAGAAAGGCTGAATCACAGAATCTAGATATATATTTGATGAACCACACAGATTTATTTTTTATTTTTTGCTTTTGTATGAATATGTGTCTTTGTAAATGTCAGTTTGTTTTGTTTTTATGCGAGTGGTCCGACCCTGCAGATGAGCAAACATCTACCTGCTCAAACATGCTTTACTGTTTGTACCTGTGTGTGATGATATGGAGGAAAGTGCCATGTGGCTCCACGTGTGTGTGTGTGTGTGTGTGTGTGTGTGCATGAGCGAGTGACAGACGATAGCATCACCCTCATATTTCCTGTGCCAGTGTCTGGCGCCCACATGGATATATTGTGGTGATGATAAAGGGATATTAAAACTCATAGCTCCTTCTTCAGCCTGCTCCCTGCCCGACTGTCTGTCTACACAGTCATCAAATCATCCCTTCACAGGCAAATGTGCACACGCGCAGACACACATACATGTGCACACTTAGCAGAACAAAGTGAGTTACTGATTGTGGAGGATATAAAAACAGCACAGAGGGATGATTCATGTTTTTATATCCTCTTTTCATTCTGTTTCTTGGGTCGCTGCGGCTTTGAAAAGACTATTCTTGCTTGCTTCTCATTTGGCCATCAACGACATAAGCAGGACACGGACATTTGAGGTTTGACTTAAATTTGAAGTTTTCCAGGGCAATGTGCAAATTATTTGAACTCTAACTATGCCAACTGAATTAGTGCATAACACACTGCTCAAAAAATTAAATCCTACATCAGATCTTGATGAACAAATTTTTCAAATTGAAAATCGTTACTGATGTACGTTGTGTAATATGTTGAGCACAAAATGACGTAACAACAGTCAGTGGAAACCAAAATGAGGGCTGGATTCAAAATTCATGGATTCATGTGTAGTGTGGTGTATGCACTCCTAACAACATCTTGGCATGCTCCTGATGAGTCAGTGGATGGCGTCCTGGGGGATCTCCTCCCAGACCTGGATCAGGGCATCAGTGAGCTCCTGGACAGTCTGTGGTGGTACTTGGCGGTGTCGGATGCACTGATACATAATGACCCATAGGTGCTCAGCTGGATTTAGGTCAGGGGAACGAGAGGGCCAGTCAATGACATCAATGTCTTCGTCATCCAGGAGCTGCCTACACACTCTGGCCACATGAGGCCGGGCATTGTCCTGCACCTGGGCCCAGCGTAAGGTCTGACCGCCGCTTTGAGGGTTTCATCCCGGTACCTAACAGCAGTCAGGGTACTGTTGACTATGACATTAAGCGTCCCCACATTTTCACCCTGATCTTCCACATAGTTTTTTTTCCAAGTGACAGAGAAAAAGTACAGATTTTAACTAGAACTGGAAACAAAACCAACCTGTAAACATGTTTCCAGTTCTGGTCATTAGAAGCTCATCTCCGTCTTAATACGCTGTGTGTCATGTTTGTGTGTTGGCACAACAACCTACACGGCTTTGCTGTTTCTGTTAATTGTATTTGCTCCTAACCGGAACGCCCATATCATCCTGACATCTGGACTTCAGTGGTGATAAGGGCCGACTGAATGAGTGCTGCAGAAGACACAAGTTTTGCTCTTTAATTCGAGGCAAAGGAAGGCTGTATGTCCAACCCAACCACCAGAATAAATGTTAGCATTGTACTGTACGTTTCAAACCATATATGTTACTTTTGTACTTTATTATGTAGTGGATATGTTCTAACAATGCTGTGGATGATATGTGGTTATGTTTAGACACAAAAACCACTTGGTTATAGTGAGGAAAAGATTGTGTTTTGGCTTGAAACCACCGCGTTTGGTGGCACAAAAGATGCTGGAAATGCAGCGAAAAAACAACTGGTGTCTCCACCTCCTCACCTTCCGATGACAGAGTCTTTGCAGAAACATACAATGCCAACATTTACTTCTGGCAACAGGGCTGGTGTTGCTCAGCTGCATCTGGAGGAGCCTTTCATATAGATCCATTATGACTAATATGTAGCTTTTGGACAGCCCTGAACTGAGCAGCTGTGTGTGACTGTTTTAGTACAACAGAGAGAGACACAGATAGAGTGGGTTTAGATGTTCAGCACCTCGGAGAGAGACAACTCTCTCCCCCCCCCCCCCCCCCCACTGCTTATATCTAAACCTAGCCTCCCATGTGAAGCTGAAAATCATAAAACAGTAAATAAAAACCACAATTTGCATGTGGCGAGGTAATGAAAAAATTATAAAAGAGCATTTGGAAATCCATCACTGTCTGAGAATTTGATGAACTGCAAAGACTCTGCGTGAAATATGTATAATATAATATATTCTATATTACACAGCAAGCAGGCACTTTCATCCCAGCAGACTGATTTCACCCATCATGATAATTCCCATAAAGCACAGATGTGCTTTATCGGTTACCATGCCAACTGGTAACCAGGGAGCGATAAGCGACCTTTCTTGTTTTCTACTTTTTTCTCTGTGTGTGTGTGTGAGAATTCCTTTCAGTCAGTCATGAGTGTATTCTACCCTCCGTATAAAAGCTATTGTACCCTTGAGGATTTTCTGCCTGCTTTGGGGCTCCCGACGGTACTTAACTGAGAGGTTTAAAAAACAAAGCCATTTGGGATGTTATAAATAATATCATTTATTCTCAAATGTGTTTAAAAAAATGCTTCATGAATCATCTCTGTGTTTTTCAGTAGAGGGGAAGCTTCGCAGCAGTTCAGTCTGATTATCATTTCTCTCAGCAAACTGAGGCAGACTTTTCTCAACTCATCATTCTGTCTCCACCATTGTTGGTCAGATTTGCTAACAAGGAAGTGACACAGAATAGAAAGTGATATTACAGACAAAGTCATATTGAGTAACTCTGTCTACGCATAATGACCTTGCACCATGGAGTGTGTCTGCAGCCACACAACAGTGCGGACTGGACTGAAACAAAATGAAAATCTGTTTCACCCTTGTGTTTCAACAGCCCAGTCAAGAAGAAAATGTTGGCATTGTATGTTTGCATTTGTACTTTTCATACGTATCATATCAATATTTCTAAAGTGACCTAGTTCCGATCACATGTATTTGAGCTGCTCATTGAGACGTTAAGGTGATGGCAGATAGCGTGACACCTAGGCAAGATGACTGCCAAGCTGCAAAACGCTGTTGGAAACCAGCAACAAAACCATCTGTTTTTTAGTGAGACATCAATGGCTTTTCAGCAGCATTTGTGCCATCAAGCCGGCAATTTTTTAGTGAGACATCTTCAATATGTCTAGCAGCAACTGCACCACTAAAACTGAATGTCTTTAAGTGAGACATAGGCGACATTTCCAGTTGTGATTGTGCCACCAAAACCAGCTGTTTCGGGCGGTTTGTTTGGTTTTGGGGTGGCAGTGGGTCAGTCTATAGGGACTAAGGTTGGGAACCAGAGGGTCGTCGGTTTAAGTCCCTGTCTGGACTAAGCATGGAGTGTGGGCTGGTAACTGGAAAGGTGTCAGCTCACCTCCTGGGCACTGGCGTGGTGCCCATAACGCAACCCCTTCATTCTGACATCTCCTTCGTTTAATGCATGTATAGGTCCTGTTACACGTGTGTGTGTATTTCAGGACTGTGTGTATATGACAACAAGTGAAAAATTTTAATTCCCCCTTGGGGATTAATAAAGTATATCTTCTTTGTTATTAGCAAGACATTTTCAGCAGTGATTGTCCACCAAAATTGGCTGTTTTTTATCAATACATCAGCTTCATTTTCAGCAGCAACTGGGCCACCAAATCCAGTTGTTTATTAACATGACATCTGCATTTCCAGCGGTGACTGTGGGTCCTAAAACGTGATTTTTTTTCCTGACCACAACCAACTGTTTTTTAGATAGATATTTATTGCCATTGCATATAAAAAACACAACGAAATTTCGTTTGCAGCACCAAAAGTCAGCATAAAAAGGGCATAAATAGGTTAAGGTAATAAATAGATGACCACCATAGATAAATAGACAATGCACAGATAAAATAATGCACAGAAAAAATAAAATAAAATAAAATAATGCACAGATATTGGACTTGTATTTTCAGGCTTTTGTGCCTGAACATAACCATACGCTAACCACAACATTGATACATTGTAAAGAAAAGTTATACATAAATTCAACATATCTGCTACATGCAGAAACATACAATTCCAACATTTATTCTGTCAGTTATCTTGGTTTTAAAGTCAAAATGTGAGTGAGGACATTTTAGCTTCCTTGAAAGCTGCTATGTGACTCCATGTCATCCCTATGTAATTGTACACCTATGAAACAAGGTCCCCAAAGTAAGGAATATGTGGGAATGTTTCCCTCCTCCTAGATTCCAGATCAAATTATTATTATTATTCCAGGCTGCAGTTCACTTACCCTTTATCTCTTTACAGTCATTCTTAATTTTATGTTCCTCCTCCTCCTCCTCTCTTTACTTGTTAACCCCACCCCCCCCTCTCTTTCTGTCTCTCTCCTTTGCCCAGAGCATATTTTTTTTTCTGTGTGTTTCAGTGGAGCACTTAAGTCTCCCCCTCTGTGTATAGCCTGTAATGAGGGCTGCCAGCTGTGGCTCAGTGGCAAATGCATGCACACACACGCACACACACACACACACACACACACACACACACACGCACACACACACACAGGACCTGCCACAGTATGCCGTTCCTCTGCTTGTAGGTAAAAGCAGACATAAAGAGCACATGATGTAATCAGACACACACGTGATCAAGCTATAGGCTGTGTGTGTGTTTGTGAATGTGTTTTGGTGTGTGGTAGAAGGCAGAGATATTATTTGTATACATCTTGAAATGCTTTTCTCTGTTTCATATCTTTGTAAATTCAATATATTTGGATTGCAGACAAAATTTGAAGACTTCGCTGTAATTTGCATTTTTTCATTATTCTCTGACATTTAATAGATATCACAACAAGTTTGTTTATTGGAGAAAAACAAAAACAAATTAAACATAAAATTGTAAGCTGCATCTCTATGATGTGTGTATTAATGCTATAATGAAATACAGTGCCACACTGCAGAGATTTCAACCGTCCGTTCTGTTTGTGTCTGTGTGTGTATATACAGAATCTTGGCCACGGTGGGTTCGGACTTTGACCTGCGAACACTGCGAGCGGTGAGAGTGCTGAGACCCCTAAAACTCGTGTCAGGAATCCCAAGTAAGTCACTCAACATTTGAAGATATTATAATTTCAAGATGGACAAAATGACTCAGTACAAACTTCAGGAAATGGTATCGCTGTGATCTGAACATTGAGATAAAAGGGAAGGATTACATCAGAATAATTTTTCCATCCTTTTGTTTTTGTCTTTTGCTATGATATGTTCTTATATTTTTTACTTCTCTGTCCTACAAGTACACATGTAAATGTAGTAAACTGGCCTTTGACTGTCTTAAGTTCTCATTTTACCTTTAAAATATGAAAGACTAACTTTTATTGATGCACGGATCACTTTCATTTAAGGCTTGAATTCCATGGTAAAAGGATGATTTGTGTTTATTACAACTTGAAACGGACCATCATTTCCATGGGTTATAATGACATTGTACTCACCAGTTTATTTGCTGAGATCTGGGAGAGATTAAAGAGACAGTTACCCCAAAATCAAAAATACATACTTTTTTTTCTTACCTGTAGTGCTACAGTGTCGAGTGTCGGAGATATCAACCATAGAGATGTCTGTAATCTCTCTTTCCAGAAATCATGACCTGGTTGCTCAATATAATCCACAGACCTTGTTGTGAGTGGTTTCATGTAGGAACTGTTTTCTCCTTACTGAACTACTGCTAGCTCACATAGCAACACTGAGCTAGCTAATGTTACAGCTCAGCCACGGAGGATGCCATCAATGTTTACATCTCGTGCTGTCTCAAGCACGAGCATCTTATCCATGAGTAGATGCACGTTTCTTCTGCATCATGATACAAGTAGTGGGTGTTGTTCAGTAGAAAGAAAATAGTTCCTACGTGAAACTGATCACAACAAGGTCTGTGGATTATCTCGAGTAACTGAGTAGTGTTTACTGAAAAGAGACTTTGTCAAATTTATTTGTCAGGTACTTCGAGTACTACAAGCTGAGTGCCATCTAGTTCCATTATATTTAAAGGAGCTATATGTAAGAAATCTAAACCAAGTAGTCGTAAAATCCTCCTAATATGTCACAGAGACTAAGGAATAATGTTCATATAACATACTGATCTCACTGACAACAATAGTACAGCCAGAATATTCGCATTTAAAAAACATTTTTACAGTCCGCAAATCATGTTTATGTTTTGAATTTGTGTTTTGGCCTGTTGCGCCACCCACCGCCGTCTACCAGTCACGCAGTCAGTAGAGTCTCAGCATCAGTTACAGTTACGACTGAGCTACAGCAGCACGGCAAGCAGCATTAGCAGTGTCCTAGTACATAGCATTAGCTGCCGGCTCGTCCTCAGCTGTATCCCGGCAGCAGTGTTAGCAGCAGCGTTAGCAGCAGAGAAGCCGGACTTGCTTGAACGGTCCGGTGGAAAACCGAAGATCAAGGACGCGGCGACGCGGCCCTGCCACGGCAGCCGCCCGTGGGCAAACAAATCGGTCTCCAGCGTGCCGCTGTCCAGCAACCTCAAATCTGTAGGGGAGGGGGGGCGGACACGACTCGTGGCACTAGTTTGAAGTTGAGTGCAGTAACCGTTTTGGCCACATTCTTTCATACAGCACCTTTAAGTAAGGCAGACATCTATTACTATAAGTTAGATGGGGAGAAAAACTTTTTTTTTTTTTACTATTATACTATTTTTCTTTTACTATACCTGTCTACAATGGATAAATTCAAGAACAAAGCGTGCCAACTTGGAAATATAAACTTTGACAGCAGGACCATGGACTTTTCAACTGTCTCATGGTTGACCTAATTATTATATCATTGAATGCTAATGGGCTAAATAACAAGGTTAAAAAGAAAAAGATTTCGCTTCAGATGAAAAGAGATAAAGGGGATGTAATATTTCTGCAGGAAACTCATTTAAAAAGACAAGAACATGAGAAAGTAAAGAAAATAACCAAAGGCCAGGTATGTTACAGTTCGTGTAGCTCAGCTCAACTTGGGGTGGCTATGATTTTTAAATCACGTGTTGACTTTATAAAGGAAACCTGCAGTATCGATAAAGAATGAAGATATGTCATGGTAGCTGGAAAGAGGAGAAATATAGATTGTACAGAGATCTGCTTTATAAATGTATACTAACCACCAGACACGGGTCCAGAACGTATGTCACAGCTGATTGATTTGATAACAACTAAAAGCAAAGGAGTCATGATAGCAGAGGGGAGACCTAGATTTAGTATTGAACCCAAAACTAGACTCATCTAATGCCAAAATACATAGAGCAGAAAAATGTATATCTCCTTAGGAAAGCATGCACAGAATTTGGCCTAAGTGATATATGGAGAATACTGCAGCCACATAAGAAAGAATATATTTGTTACTCAGGAAGACACGGTTTATAACAGATTAGGCTTTTCTTTAATTTTCAAAAAAGATGTAACATTGAGAGAAAAACATAAACAATCAGTTAATCAGATAGTAGAGATCCATCGCTGTTTGCAGACCAACTTCAACTTCATTGTAGTGATGCTGTTGTGTTACTAGATCCAAGCAATAATTTATGTGCGTTCAGTGTTATCATAACTGATAGAAACAACACAAGTAAGACCCAAGGTGCAATAAATCCTATGATCCTTTGAAGCAGGCATTTGCAAAAATTAGACCAAGCCCTGCTAACACTCTCCTCCCTCCCCTCATCGTTTTTCTGTCTCTCAGGTCTCCAGGTGGTATTGAAGTC